>NC_090925.1:246476824-246779854 GCF_040938575.1 Ambystoma mexicanum | reverse complement strand
GATACTAGTCATACTCTTGTTCCCTCCCGAGTATCCCACCGCTCCTGTTACCTTCTATTCCATGAGTGGGTGTCACTGGGCCTGCTTGCAGGATATAGGGGTTCCTCTCAGTTCGGTCAGGACGACTTCTTCCTTCTCTCCAGCTCTCTGCTACTTGTCCGCGGTGCCAACGTCACAGCGATATCTGCGTAGTTGTCGGACTGCACAGTCCACCACTCACGGGTCACGCCACCACTCACGGGTCACGCCACCACTCACGGGTCACGCCACCACTCACAACTGCCTGTATCCTTTGGGGTTTTCTTTCCCTGTTCTCCTCTGCCTTCAACTCTCCAGGTGCTTCCCTCGCACACCAGCTGGTTGCTTCCTCCCTGCGCAGGATCTCCCGGTTTCGATCATTTTCCACAACATTGCTGGTTTGAAACTTCTGGGTTTCACTTCTCTCTGATAATGATCCTTCTTCTGTTTTCATGATACATTGCTCGGCCCACCACAATGGAGGATCCTTTTTCTCTTCCAGTTGAGCACTCTCCATTGCTCGCTCATTCCTCCTCGTCACAGTATTGCTGGTTTCTACCCACTGAGCGATCAGTATTACTCGCTCACCCTTCTTCATGGTAGTCTTACCAGATATTTCTTCAGGTTGGATCTTGGATCCTATGGCACAATACCAAACAGTGGCTTGGTATGCTGGACCTTTCCGAAGCCCTGATGTTACTGTTGGTCCAAGAATGAGGGACTTTGGGAGTTCCTCTGCGGAGCGGGAGTCCTTGTCCCCAATGAAAGAGTCTCTACCTGTGAGGTCTCGCTTACCACCACCCCTGGGGGAATATCATGTAGCGGGCTCAGCTCCCCCCCACCCCTACACTCTCATGAAGAGGCCCCACAGATGAATAGACTGAATACTGTGATTCGTCATAGATCTCTGTGGGGCACTCCTCCTTGATAGAGCAGGATCAGCCTTTTCTGTAAGGTGTTTTTGTTCTCTGATGACCTTCAATACTCTCCTGTGTCATTTGACCTAGAAGTCTGAGTGCTGCATCCTACGAGTTCCTGCATGGCTTCCACTACTAGTCAGTTTACTTTATGGCTGAACTATGTATGGTTACCGTTGTACTGTTCTTCAGAAATGTAGACCTTTAGTGGCATGTCCTGCTGCACTTTGTTACTGTCATGACATTCTACCTTGGCTAGGGTCACTATTGCACTTTGTTCTGTCTGAAGCCACTGAGACACTGTTTCTTCAGCCTACCTTCACCTGATGGTCCTGCAGACTACATTCAAGGTTCATGTTATGTTCCAACACGGCTGGAGCCTTAGTTTGCTGAACTTACCCATCCAGCTAACATCTCTGGTTACTGTTACAAGAGCCCAACTGTGTAGGTTCTTCAACAGCAATGCCACAACCTTTCATCTCGCCTTCAAGGTGCATGGACTCCTCTTAGCATCTTGGTTCTGCTCCATCAGCTGCAGGGTGTTCATGTGCAGACCCTGCCCATCTAGTAAACTGTTCTTTTTCGGCTGCGACTTCCAGATTAGCCTCTGCAAGCTCAGAGTCTGGGTTATTTTGAGATGTCTCCTTCTGCTGGATCATTTCTCTAGGGTCATAAGATTCTATGCTGTGCTTTAGCTCTTCTGGCACTGCTGTCACCCATGCTGAACTCTGCGCATATGGTGTGCAACCAAGACCCCTCTTGCCGCTGATGTCCAATATCTCTCTGCGATTTAGAAGATGGTTTGGTGGTGTATCTTTAGGGTTGACTGGCGCTCATCCTTATCTGTGTCCTATTAGTTTTCCTCCCTTGTGTGGGGCGCATCCACATGCAGACTATTGCAAACCCATTGGCTTACTGTTGGGGAGATTTTTCCCCAGCTCTCTGGTTAAGAGTGTGAAATCTATCCTAAAGGAAAGACATGGTTCCAACCAAAGGTTAGAACAAACTCTTCATGGGTAGCTATGGCAGAGCAGTCGGACTTCATTCAAGGGAGTGGAGAAGGCTGGTGTTGAGGTACAGTTGGTCTCAATAGACAGCCCAAGAGAATAAACTGCAGGTATACTGGAAAATAAATACTCTTGAATATAGGAAAGTATAATTAGTCATTTCTGTCAAGGAACACACAACACCACGCCACCTAGTAGCCCTTAGTGGAAGTTCACCCCCAGTTCAGACCCAAGTAGGAAGTGAACTGTGGGTATACATAGAAGCTCAAATGTCAAGTCTTTGCTCCAGGAAAATGACTTGGTCTACGCAGCAGTGCAATTTTCTTTTTTTACATGGCATTCTTTTGTAATTTGTCTGAAATTATTTATTCTGCTTGCATGTTTTAGGTGGAAGGTACTTTTTTCGACTCTCTTAAATCCACCATAACTGTGGTGGTATTTGCTTTTGAATAGAATATACAAGAACACATAGTTGCAATAAGTATGTGTTGTAAAGCGCTAGATCAATGTGTTTGTTAATGTTAAAGGCCATTTGTACCGCGCACTATCACCACCTGAGTGGTCCTCTGGCGGCTCTGAAAGAGGAGGGGAGGTTGAGTTAGTGGGGGGAAGCAGGAAAAGTGCAAGAGATCAGTGATGTGCTGTTGGCTGCCTCAGCCTGGTGGGTCCGTTGGCTGGGCCTGGAGTGTTTGTGGCCGGTAGTCGTTGTGTACTGTTGTGCAAGACTGTGTGTTTTTGTTTCGTTGTTGCAATGTAGTGAAGTTTGTGCGGTTTGTTGTGCTGTAGGTTTTGGTTGTGCTTGGAGTTTGAGAGGTGTATGCAGAAAGGGAGATCGTTAGTAGGGTTGGTTAGTTTGCGTCTCTATCCTGAATTGAGACGCTCGGCTTGCGTAGTCTCCCCTGATGCAGCTCTGTCATGATCTGGGTCCGACTGGTAGACAAGGGGTCCTTACTCCTCTGGCCCCCACCTCTAACATGCTCTCTCATAGCTCCCCTTATCCTCCTTCCTACTCCTGTGGCCAGTGCACCTGCCTATGTCAGCCTCTCAGGTAGTGTGGGGGGAGCCAATATCAGACAATTCCACGCTACTGTGGTACCTGGCGGTAACTAAGGGGGCAGGCGAAAGTGTTGGTGGGATTGTCTGGGATAGTTGACTCAGTCTCAGTGCGTGCCGTCTGTGTTCCCTTCTATCTGGTGTCACCTGTACAGGTGCCGTGGGAGCTACCCTCTCAAGTCGGGGATGGTCCGTGTCCTTTTCGGCTTAGTTGTCCTTTTTCCGGTTTTGGTTTCCAGATTTAGTCTGCGGTGTTGAAGAGCCAGGTTTTTAGTGATTTCCTGAATTTTAGGTGATCTTCAGTGTTTATTTCTTTTGGGATGTTATTCCAGGTTTTTGCGGATAAGTGGTAGAAGGAGGTGCCTTTGAGGGGGGGGGGGGGGGGGGGGGTGTGTGTGTGTGTGTGTGTGTGTGTGTGTGTGTGTGTCCTACCTATGCACACGCCTAAGCTAAATGTATGAGCTGTAGCCAGTGGTAGGGTTTATACATTATAATGGTAAGGGGTGCAGAGAAAAAGGGATCAATAGATGCAGGCAAAACATGTTAGTCATGGTCAGAATCCACAATGTATATTACCCCGGCTTACACCAAAGGGAGTCTTTATTCTATTAAAGACACAGAGGCAAGCATTATGCCTCAACCTCTTTATTTTACTCATCGGCAGTTTCAACACTTAATAAATGAAAATTAACCAATTATTTTTCTTTTTCTTTTAGAAAAAACAGATTTCACTATTTTCTGTTCCATTCCTTTAGTCCATCACTTCCTGTCTCTGTAGCCCTCTAGCTACTTCCTTCCTGTTGATCCTCCTCTTCTTTCGATGCTCTGAACTGATCCTTAATATATCGCAGCTGCAACAACACTGCTTAAGTCAACGAAAGTCCTGATAAAACGGCTCAGTCTCGAACTTTACAAAGGAAAACTAGCTCTGTCCCTATGCGTTCGTTCCTCACGCTCAATGCTCCTTAGCCGTTCCTCTGATCATCTCCTGTGACTTTAGAAAGAATGCACTGCCCTGTTTCCCATAAAGGGGAAAAAACCCAGTGTTGGTACAATGCTACATTACAGTACCCATTGTTGGTACAATGCTACATTACAGTGCATGCACCGGGCGGGAAAGTAATGCTCGGCTGAATCAAGACAATGTGTGTTGTAAGCCTGGGTAATCGTCATTCTATGTCAACACCGAAGGCGAGCATTATGCTTGTTCAAGCATTATGCTTGTTATGCTTCCATCAGCTGCCGGGCCAGTCCACCCTCTTCCTCTCGGAATGGGATGACCTGGCATCTTCTCTCCTCTCCTTTCCCCCTCCTCCTGTTGGGGGAATCTCAACATCTATCTGAACTCTCCGGACTCTTTAGGAGCTTTCCGCAACCTTTGCAACTTGAGCTCTCTCCATTCTACTTTTTTGGTCCAACGCACACTGCTGGCCACACCTTGGATCCTCTTATCTCCACAGACCTTCCTCTCACTTCCTCTCACCACCCCCACTCTCATGGACTGATCACTCTATTCTTTATTCTCACTTGAAGCTTTCCTCTCCTTTAGCACTGGCACACCCTGCACTGCCTCAGACCTTCAAGGTAATCCGACCCAGGAAAAAAGTCAGTGGCTGCCTTTGTCTCCACCTACTCATACTCTTGCGGCTGACTCCCACCCTGATGCAGCTCCCTAACTTTCACCTTTCCATCTCCAATATCCTCGACATCGTTGCCCCTGTCATTAGGGTCCGACTGAAGCTTGCCAAAAAGTGCAACTCTCGGTGCAACTCTTGGTACGGCTCTGACCTGGCTGACCTTAAATGCAAGTGCAGTGCAGCAGAACGGAAATGGGGATCTGACAAGCTGACCTGCCATATTCTGCAAAGGCAATATAGACTCTGCATCCTCACTGTCACCGATATAGTTTATTATCTATCTCAGGACAGAGATGGATATTTTTTCTAGATTTAACTTAAACTCTCATTCATATGCAGATCGGACGCAAATATATGTTGGACTAAAGTCTACGCAAAACAAAGAGGACTGTTTCAGGGGTATCGAACTGTGTGTTGCCCAAGCTCATAGTCACACTAAAGAAACACAGTTCTTTCGACTGGGACGGATTTCAAAGAATCAGTTGCTCTCAGTGCGCTTGCAAATCGTCTCTGGTGCACTGTGTAGTGCTAAAAAAACACATGCTAGACCATCTTGGTCGGTGCATGTGTTGGCTGGCGTGCAGATGAAGGGTATCTCTAGTTTTGATTGGTCTTCTCTGTATTGGCAGGTGCAGGTTTAAAAACAAGAAAGAGCTTTCTTCAATGGGTTTCTCTCTGGAGAATGTTCACCTAAAAGATGAAAGGGACCCCTAGGTATGTGGTCTGGGGGTCCTTTATCGGAACGAGTTGGACCTGTGCAGCTGGTGCTGTGCACTAGGTCTAGTTGTTCTGTAGCCGACCGGTTTCTGTGGAGCACTGCGGGTGTGCCACATTCATCAGGGCTAGGTAGGGGGCAGCTACATGTGTGCCCACTGTGATTCGTCTACAGCAGCGTGGTCTGCAATACTTGTAGATCTCTCCCTGTAGGGATGACAGGAGGGAGGGGAGAGAGATAAAGCACGGATAAATATCCAATTCTACACCTCAACTGTAGCTAGTTACCAGAACACTGCATAGTACAAGTAATAAACAATGAACCAGAGGCTTACCCTCTCCGTGTGGTGTAAATGCCCTCCACGGGGGGGGGGGGTTGAGGCAGCCCGGAACCTGGGGGCCAAATAACAGTAATTACTGTCATGTATCGATGCCAGCATGTATCTTTGAAAGCAACAATACTCCTTAATGCAATTATGACTATTGATAACCAACTTGTGTTAATAACACTGTTAGGGTGCACGCATAACGCGTACATTTACAACATGGAAAAATCCCCTGCCTCTCGACCCCACATGTGGGGGTGTGGCTGGCCGCGGGAGCGCCCGGTGGGGCCGCTTACCTAGAGCAAGAGTCTCAAATGCTATTAAAAATAGGATGGTGGAAAGTAAGCTTCAACTTAACCCCACCAAAACCGAGGTTATAGTATTTGGCCCAAAGCATCTCCTTAGTAAATCCCATGACTCTAATTCTTGTCCAGCCATGTTTGATTCAGCTGTGTCCTTCTCTTATAAAGTTAAGAATTGTAAGTTGCATCTGCCCAGCATCCTTGGGCTTCAGCGCCTATGTCTTAGAGGTAGTAAAATCTTTCGAGTGGATTGTGTCCTCCAACGCATTCCTCATCTTAGATGTATTCCATCCAGCTTTGCTGTCTTCGGAAATTTTTTCGGCAGAGGGCGCTGTGCGTCGATGTCGTCGAGTCGATGGTCCCTCGAAGGCGACGTCATCGGGTGTATAAGTATCACACGCGGCGCCTGTTGGCCTCAGTTTCATTTTTCCGCATTATACGTTTCTTCGGACATTCGGCACGCCTCGAGTTCTGTGAGAATATATAACGAAATATGTCCTCGTCATCGACGCCGAAAATCGGGATTCAAAAAGTGCAAATCGTGGGGGTCAAAAATGTCGATCACGGACCCACATCGAGAGTGTTTGTGGTGCCTCAGAGAAGGCCACGACATGGAGGCCTGTACGAAGTGTCAGGCGATGACGGGGAAGGCCTTGAGAGAGAGGAGAGGAAAGCTATAGGTAGGTCGAAAAACCGATCGAAAAACCTCTAGCGTCGAGTCGAGAGCCCGTGAGGAGAATTCTCCTCGACGCGAAAGGCATCGATCTAGGTCCCGTAACGATTCCCATCGCTCGCCGTCTTCAAAAAAGATCGAAGAAACGACGCCACAGGTCTCCCTCCACCTCGTTGTCAGACGAGTCTCCAAAAAAGATGAAATGCCCCACGAAACATTCGTCTGCCGAAGACTGGGAAGCATTCAGGGTCAAAATGATGGAGTTGTTTGAAAAAGCCAAGCCTCGGTCCGCGCCTTCTTCGGAAGCCGGCCGGGAGCATCATCGCTCCGACACTCGCGCACCCTCGAGCCAGGGTGATCGAAAAAGGAAGGATAGGGAACCTTCCAGGACGCAGAGTGAAAAACGCTTCAGTCGAGTCGACTGCTTGAGGTCACCGACGCCGTCCGAGACCCATTAATTTTTGAAGGTCGCCTTGACGCCCTCGAAGCAGACCCTGTCGACGACCACAGTGTCAAAACCCTCAGCGCCAAAGGCTCCAGCCAAGCCAGGGAAGCCAGAAAAAGAGAAGGATAAGGTTAAAAAACCTGTATTGTCCTCAGAGCCAGGTACTAGACCTCTTCCTCCTCCTCCTCTCACAGAGAAGGTTTTCAAGCCTCTCCCCAGAAAGGAGTTTTTCAAATTCCTGACCTCAATTTTTGAGGAACAGGAGGGATCTGATGAGGAAGATGTACCTTTTGGGCTAGAATATGGTACCCCAAATGTCCCAGAATGCTTGATCTCAGAGGAAAGCAGAATGAGAGATTTGGTGGAATCTTTACACAATGCAAGTGGCATTGACACTTCTCCTGAGAATGCCTTTGGTAGACCAGATCCAGGAGAGCATGCCAGTCCATCTTACCGTCAGTTAATGACCAAAGTGGTAGATTACTTGGGATGGGCAAAACCACCAGCCCAATTCGTCCAAGATGATTTAACAGACATATTGGACCATGGTCCTACTGAAGACCCAGTACTTCCCTTTCATGTAGCCTTACAAAACAGGGTGGCCAAGAATTGGGAAACTCCGGATTCTATTCCTCCAGTAAATAAGTCCCTCGCATCAAAATACTGCCCAGCCAGTAGCGAGACCCCGGCTATCTGTCAAAACACCCAACTCCCGAGAGTCTGGTCATACAGGCAGCCACAGCTTCCAACAAACGTGCATACCCGTCTATCCCTCCAGACAGGGACGATAAGCGTGTGGATGGTTTGGCACGGAATGTATTTTCAGCCGGGAGCATGGCATTAAAATCTGCCAACTCCACATGTGCCTTGGAACATTTTCGTACACTCTTTGGGAGTGCATTGCAATGGCGGCAGAGCACATACCAGAAGGGGAAGAAAGGGAAGGGTTCCTAGCCATCGTAAGAGATGGAAAAGAAGCCATGCAGGAATCCCTTCAATCTGGATTGGACACTGCGGATAGTGTAAGCAGGTCCATGGGCACTAGCACGGTAATGCGCAGATTTGCGTGGTTACGGAAGTCTGGTTTCGCACCGGATGTACAGAACCGCCTTCTGAAGATGCCTTTTGACGGGTCTCACCTTTTTGGCAACAAGGCTGACGAGAGCCTTGAGAGGTTGCAGACCTCAAAAGCAGCTGCCAAATCTTTAGGAGCTGCTATTAGGCAACTTGAGCCTTTTCAGGCGCAAGGGCAGTCATGGAGGGGACGATCCTATCATTACTACACCTCATATGGAAAGGCGAGAGGAATGGCCAGTCAAAGGGGCCAGAAAAAGACCACTCGTGGTAGACGAGGAAAACGTGCTGCTCCAGCTGCAGCCTCTCTGCCATCAGCGGCTGCAACATCCGCCACAAAACCGCTTTGAGGACTTGCATCATAAAACACCTGTAGGGGGCAGACTGTCACAGCATCTGCAAGAATGGCGAGCCATTACTTCAGATGTTTGGGCTCTAGAAATAATAGCCCAAGGTTACTGCCTTCCTTTACTAACTCAACCTCAAAGCAGTCCACCAGGGAGACACCCGTTGAAGTCTTCAAACCCGCTCCTACAGCAGGAAGTTTTAACCCTGCTGGAGAAAGGTGCTATAGAACCAGTACCTGCAGCGGAGAGGAACAAGGGATGGTACTCCCCGTATTTTTTTATCCCCAAAAAGGACGGAGGACTGAGGCCCCTCTTGGTGTTAAGAAACTTGAACAAGTTCCTCAGAAAGGACAAGTTCAAGATGGTTACCCTTTCTCAGATACTTCAGGCCCTTCAACTTCAGGACTGGATGGTGTCATTGGACCTCCAGGATGCTGATTTTCATGTGCCGATTGATCTCAAACACAGAAAATACCTGAGGTTCGTAGTTGGCGACTCACATTATCAGTTTCGAGTCCTGCCATTTGGGTTGACCACAGCCCCGAGGGTCTTCACCAAGTTAATGGTAGTGGTGGCAGCGCACCTCAGGAGAGGGGGGATTCATGTCTACCCCTACCTGGACGATTGGTTGATCGGAGCGCGTTCTGCCAAGCAAGCACTGGGTCATCTGAAAATCACTTGCCACTTCCTCCACAAACTGGGCTTCTCCCTCAATTTCAAGAAGTCACAGATGCCACCTTCACAACAGCTTCAGTACATAGGAGCTGAATTAGACACGTCCTTGGGAAAGAGCTCGCCTCCCAAGTCGAGGGCTCAGGACATTCTTCAGATTGTTTACAAATTTCAAAATGCCCAAAATCTCCAGGCTTACAACTTTTTAAGGTTGCTTGGCCTCATGGCATCCTGTATCTTCCTGGTGCCAGAGGCACGCTTGAGGATGAGATCCCTCCAATGGGCTCTAAAGACTCAGTGGTCTCAATTTTCGGGTCAAATGATGGATCTTCAGATTCCGAACAGGGTCCGACAAACTCTTTTATGGTTGACCTGTACAGAGAACATCCTAAAAGGAGAACCTTTTTGGCAACCATGGCCGGAGATCACACTAGTGACGAATGCCTCACTCATGGGGTAGGGAGCTCATGCCAACGATTTGACAATCAACGGTCGTTGATCTCCATCGGAGTCCAAACTACATATCAACCTTTTAGAGCTGAGGGCGATGAGACTAGTGCTAAAGGCCTTCCTGCCATCTGTCAGGGGAAAGAATGTCCTGATAATGACAGACAATACGGTGGCCATGCAATACCTAAACAAAAGAGGTGTGGGGTCACTACCTCCGTGCAGAGAGGCAATGCAGCTCTGGTATTGGGCAATTCAGGAGGGAATCTCTTTAATGGCAATTCATCTAGCCGGGGAAGAGAATATGCCGGCAGATGCTCTGAGCAGGCAGAGCACGGTATCCCACAAATGGGAACTGGCTCAGGAAGTCATTCAAGAGATCTTCGCCCTTTGGGGAACCCCTGAAGTAGACCTGCTTGCAACTAGAATCAACCGAAAATGCGAAAGGTATTGCTCAAGGGAATTTCCCCCGAGAGGAGCCCTGGGGGACGCGTTCATGGTGGAGTGGAATTTCCCACTATTGTACGCGTGCCCTCCGATTCCTGTCATTCCTCAGGTCATCAGGAGGCTGAGAAGGTTTCGGAGCCACATGATCCTAATTGCCCCGGATTGGACCAGGAGAACGTGGTACCCGGACCTTCTAGACATGTCCATTTGTCCTCCAGTAGGTCTTCATCAGAAAGAGAACCTTCTCTCTCAAATGGAGGGTCAGGTTCTCCATCCAGAGGTCAAAACGCTCAACCTTCATGCTTGGTATCTGAAAGGCTGAGATACAGGGATTGGAACCTTCCAGATGACGTTATGGAGGTGTTGCTTTCGGCAAGAAGGCCAGCAACAAAGTCTCTCTACCGTTGCCGTTGGAAAAAGTTTTGCAACTGGTGCAGAGAAAAGAATGTCAATCCTTTTCTTTGTTCTATTCCAGAAGTAGTACCTTTCCTTCTGACCCTAGCACATAGAGGTCTGAATATCGGAACAATAAAAGGTTACCTTGCGGTGCTTTCCATTTTCAAGCGCTCATCGGAAGAATGCTCCTACTTCAAAATTCCTTTGATAATACTAATCTTAAAAGGACTCACTAATGTGTTTCCTCCTCACCTATTTCAAATTGTTTTTATTGACAATATTCACATTCGGTTAGGCCCAATGGCCAATTTGACGGGCAACAACTGTTAGTAAAATCACATTGTCAGTACCGTTTTCTTATTTCCATTGTCTAAACACCCTTTCCCATTTTCCCCCCTCCCTCCCCACCCTCCCTAACAATAAACATGCCAAGTTTTTAGAAGAAATGCAAATAATTACAGTTTGTGGGAGAACACTTGCATAACACTCGATTATCTAGTGCATTCCTTGAATCAGTGGGGTACTACCGGAATACCATTAAGCACAGGTAGGGCCAGGTCTTTGAGGGATGTAAGGATATGTGTTATGTTTGCTTCTAGTCTGTCTCCATTCTACAAGCGCATGGAAACACAATCGTCGTGCAATAGAACAGGTGTCCATTCTTGTAAAAAATCAGTGAGGGTATCATGAGCTATTGCAGTCAATTTTTCATAATTAAAAATTGCCCTAAGTTTGCAAAGCCACTCCTCTTTTGTGGGAGCCAAGGTACTCTTCCATTTTTGGGCTAGTGCCAACCTCCCCGCTCGCAACATAGCCCCGACAACCCTGGGGTAGCCATTTACTTCCGAGTCTGACGTGGGGATGCCCAGAAGGATTTCCAGCGGATGTAGTGCCGGGCAAAACCCCTCGATGTCCTTGATCCAGCTAAGCAATTCCGCCCAGTAAACCTGTATGGCCTGACAATCCCACCACATGTGAAACCAGGTTCCCCTCTGGTGGCATCCCCTTGGACAAAAAGGGGAAACATCCCGAAACATCCTTGACAACAGGGCTGGGGGGCGATGCCAGGAATGGAGGATCTTGAAGCTATGTTCCATGGCAGCTGTGTACAGGGAACCCGTGAAAATGCACTTAAAAACAGCCCTCCAGGAGTGGTCGTCAAGGGACATCCCCAACCTTTCTTCCCATATGCGCTTGAAGGGCTGTCTACCCTCTAGGTCGGACGTTATTAGTACACTGTAGAGCTTGGACAGTGAGCCCTTTCGTGATGTGCTTTTAGCCAGTACAAGTTCAAACGGGGTGAGGGGGCGACCGAGCTGCTCGCTGCTCGGACCACTGGGTTTGGGTCAAGGTCCCTTTCAGCCGCAGGTATTCAAAGACCTTGGGGGGCCTATCTACCAAGGCATCAGCCAGGTCTTCATACTCTATGAAGCCCTCTTCCTGTGAGAGCTGGGAGACTCTTTCCAGGCCCATATCATACCAGGCCTGCATGTCCCTAAAACCCGTTGTGCCCAGGTCTATAGGCGGGCCCCAGAGCGAGGACAACGGAGAGGGCCAAGACGACAGCAGCTTATTTGCCTTACTGGGTTTCCATGACGCCCACAGGGCTGCCAGGGTGGGATGCGACTTGAGCTGGGGTGGGAGGGCCCTAGGAGCGGTCCAAAGAAAATCCCTAACCTTCCTCGGGTGAGCATGGGTGTCTTCGATATACGTCCAATACGTCCGCATTTCGTCCCGCATATGTTCCATCATCACCCTGAGCTGGGCAGCTTTATAATAGAGCCTGAAGTCGGGAAGTCCGAAGCCCCCGTGAGTCTTTGGGAGGCTCAAGGTGGATGTTTTAACCCTTGGCTTTTTGCCGTTCCAGATGAAATACAGGATACGGGACTGGACAACCTCGAAAAAGGATTCGGGTATTACAGTGGGAAGGGCCGTGAAGAGATAGAGAAGGCGTGGCAGGATATTCATCTTTACCGAGACCATGCGTCCGAGCCAGGAAAGCGTAAGGGGTGCCCATCTTTTAAGGTCACTACTGACCTGAGCGAGGATTTCCGGGAAGTTGCACTGGTATAGTTGCGATAGGTCTCTGGGGATGACGGTGCCCAGGTATCTAGTGGATTCTCATTCGATTCTAACTCCCATAATATCGGCATTATTCCCGATGTCATTATCCCCCGGACCCATGGGCATGATACTTGATTTAGAGGTGTTTATTTTTAGCCCCGAGAAGGAGCCAAAGTATTGTATGAGCTCAAGCAATCTCGGTAGAGATTTTTGAATATTGGTTAGGTAGCTAAGTATATCATCTGCAAATAGGGAGAGCTTGAATTCACACTCACCGCACCGTATTCCTGTGACTTCCGAGTCGACCCTAACCGCTATAGCTAGGGGCTCCATTGCCAGGGCGTACAAGAGAGGGGACAGGGGACATCCCTGCCGGGTGCCCCTGGAGAGGGAGAAAGGCTCTGAAGTACCCCCATTAACCAGCACTCTCGCCGAGGGAGCATTATACAGTGCTGCGACCCACCCACAGAAATTGTCCCCCAGGCCCATCCTTCGAAGCACCTTGATCATGTATGGCCACTCGACGCGGTCGAAGGCCTTTTCTGAATCAAGTGAGAGGAGGTACCCCTCCATTTTCTGTACAGTTGTTTCGTGCATAAGATCAATGGTTTTTCTTATATTATCAGACCCCTGGCGCCCCGGGATAAAGCCCACTTGATCCCCATGTACTAAGGTGGGGAGGAGTTTTGCCAATCTGTTTGCCAGGAGTTTGGCCAATATTTTTACATCGGTATTAAGAAGTGATATGGGGCGATAGGACTGGCAATAGGCGGGCTCTTTGCCCTCCTTAGGCAGGACTACAATTAAAGCTGACATCATCGTGGGAGGGAGAGAACCCTGATCCAGTGCAGCATTGAACAGCTTAGCCAAGAATGGGGCGAGCGTACACCTATAGGTCTTATAGAACTTAACTGTGAAACCGTCATCTCCCGGGGCAGTGCCACTCTTCAATGAGGATATGGTGTCAATTACTTCTTCAGGGGAGATGGGATACTCCAGTGTCTCGGCTTTGTCCGGGAGAAGGCCCGGGACCGGGAGGGAGTCTAAGAACCTGTCGACGTCTTCCCCATCCCCCATATATTCGGTGCAGTACAATTTCTCGTAATATAACCTAAACTGTTCCGCTATTCTGGTGTCCCTTGCCGTGGAGTTCCCCTCCACGGTGCGGATTGAGTTCACCCTCCTGCTTTGCCTGAGCTCACGGAGTCTCCAGGCTAGTATCCTATCTGCCTTTTCCCCTTTTTCCATGTATTTTTGTTTCAGAAAAGAGAGTTTCCTCTCCGTTTGTCCCACTTGTAGGTCGGCCAATTTGGCTCGCAGCCTCTGCAATTCCTCCCACTTCCCCAGAAGCATCTGTGTTTTCAACTTCCCTCCTGGTTGGATAGCTTCTATCTTGTCCCTCAACACTTTCTCTTCCCGATCCCTCTCCCTCTTTTTCCCCGACCCAATACCAATAAGGGTGCCTCTAATAGTCGCCTTAAATGCCTCCCACACCCCCATGGTGTTGACCTCCCTGTTGTCGTTGAGGATGAAGTAATCCTCTATGGCCGTCAAGAGGGTTTGGCGTATCTCCTTGTCGTGTAAGAGGAGGTTGTTACAACTCCACCGGGATCCGGCTACCGGGGCGGGGGGAGGCCAATCCTAACCTTTACCATATCATGATCAGTCCAGGGGACAGTTTCTACCCCTGAGTTCGAGACCTCTCCCTGTAGTGCTATGTCTACCAGTATGTAGTCTATACGAGAAAAAAACGCGTGTGGTTTAGAGTAAAAAGTGTAGTCCGGGTTCCGGTCTTTCCCTGGCGAGCACGTATCACTGAGCCCCAGTTCCCCATTCACTTTTAGAAAGGCCGACGCCAATTTTTTGTGGTGGCGGATGTTGGGGCAGTGGTTCAGCGAATTCCTGTCCCTCTCGGGACAGAGCACCATATTAAAATCACCCCCCACCAGGAGGGTGCCCTCGGCGAGCGCCATTATTATCCCTTTCATACCCTCCCAGAAGGTGTCCAGTGCCTCATTTGGCGCGTATATGCAAACCAAGGTGAAAAAACGTCCTCGCACATCCCCTTTCACCATGAGATATCGACCCTCCGGGTCCACCCTTAAAGCTTTAAACTCAAAATGGGCCCGGGAGATACCAGCAGAGCTACTCCCCTCTTCTTTGCCTGGGTAGAAGCCATGTACACCTGATCTATGGTTTTGGCCTTCAGTTTAGGCTCCTTCCCACGAACCCAGTGAGTTTCCTGCACGAATAGGAAATGTAACCTAGTCCTAGCAAATTCCCTCATAAGTAGCGACCTCTTCGTTGGCGAGTTAAGCCCGCGGACATTCAGAGACCCCACTGTCAAGGATTGAAGCGAATCATCCATTAGCGCTTTGGTCGTCTCTCATGACTCCTTTTTCAAAAACGCAAGCGTTGTTACTCCCCTGTTGCTTTAGCAACCCCCGGTGGGCTCGAAGCCGCCCCCGAGGTGCAAAATAGACCCAAAAACATGGCTTTCTATAACTGTCCCCCCACCTACCCAACTCCCCCCCCTCCCGTCCCCCCTCCCCCCTGATCGCCTGATTGTGTTGTGGCATCGCCCCAAGAACTCACACCAGGCCACCAATGTCTCCCCCCCTCCGGGCTCATAAACTCTCCATTAACCCCAACTCGAGCCCCCCCCCCCCCGGGATCTATGCAAACCACGAGTTACAACAACTCCTCCATCCAACAGCAACAATCTTAGAGTTATTCATTGATCTCCGTTAGCCCGCTTCAGCCATTCTGGGAGCCCGGTGACACTGGGGCAACTCTCCTGAATTTCCTCTGGCCTCGGACTCTGCGCCTTTCCTTGGAAGCTTTATTCTCTTTCGGGCCTGTCGGGAAACGCTCCAGGTCTTGGTTCCCTGGCCCCCCACTTGGGCTATCCAGGAGTTCGCCTGAAACTCTCTGGATGTCATCTTCAGTGACCAAGGCGTATTTATAGCCCTCGAGTTCAAAAGAGAGTGAAAATGGATACCCCCACCTGTACCGGACTCCCTTGGATTGGAGCATTTTTGTCAGCGGGGAGCAAAGGCGCCGTCTCGCAAGGGTGAAGGCCGAAAGGTCCTGATACACCGAGATCTGGGCCCCCTCCCATTCCACTGGGCCCTTCTTACGTGCCAGTTCGAGGATCCTGCTTTTCTCAGAAAAGTAATGAAATCGGACCAGGATGGATCTGGGGCCTCTGGAGGAAGCCCCTGCTCTATGGGCCCTGTCAATGGTGGGTTCATTGGTGTTGGCCCCCTCACACAACACTCCTACAACCGCGTTGACGGCCTTGATGATGTCTGCCTGTGTTTCCCCGTCATGCTCCGGGAAGCCCAGGAAGCGTAGGTTACAGCGTTGTTCCCTATTTTCCAAATCGTCCATTTTTAAAGAGCATTTCTCTTCTCTTCTTTCAAGTTCCGATAGGCGCATGTCAAATTGTGTCTCGAAGATATTGCTCGAGGCTGTATTATTCTCCAATGCCTGGACCCTGTCATCTATGTTGTCCACCTTTTTGTCTAGGGTGTCCAGTCGTAGGGCAATATCCGCTCGGAAGCCTCTGATTTCTTCAAGCAGGGCCGCCATCCCCTTAGTGACCGTGCTTGCCTCAACAGATTCCTGCTGCGTCTGGGCCGCCATTTCAGGGGCTATCGTGGGCTCGGGAGGAGAGCGTGAACGGCGAAACTTCTGTAGGGTCTCTCTCCAGGTCATACGCCCTCCCTGGGGGTTATCTTCAAACGTTTGTATTGTCTGTGGTCTGCTTCTTACCCCAGCTCCTTGGGGGGGGGGGGCCACTGTCAGCCTGGGGGTGGCAAATTTGTCCTTCGACCCGCACCGTTCCCACGACTGGAAGTCCAGGCGCCACCGTGCTCCCCCAACGTCTCTAGCCCCTGTCAGGGCCGTGTTACAATATGGTGCTTCAGCGGCAGGGCGTGCTGTGAGGGGGATTTTAGGGTTCACTCTACCGGGCACTGTGTGCTCCTCAAGTCCAGAGAGCCGCGTCGGGGGCTCCTCGCTGTCTCCGGCCCCCCCGGAGTTCGTATGCTCACCAAGGGCCTCCACCTCCTTCTCCCTGGGTTATCTAGACTCTCCCGGCGGTCGCCCAGACCCCGGCCGATTCCTCTTACCTCAGAGGCCTGGCTGTGCCACCCGGCCTGTGAGCAGATCTCGTGCGTAAGCCCCGCCCGGGGCCGCCGGGGTCCTCACGCTCTCAGGGCTGTGCACCTTCGCTCAAGTCTCCTGGATTGCGGAGCTATCTTTGTCCTGGGTCCCCGTCTTGTGGTGCCTCCCCTGCGCACCTCCAGGGCAGCCGCCCCTGCCTCCAGGCTTGTCCCTCCGGCCTCCGACGACGCCCGGTGGGGGCGGGGGCCGCCCGCCTGGGTTGTCTGGGCCTCTACGGGCCTCGCCCGAGCTCAACACCTATCTCCGCGGAGCCGCTGGGATGGCAGGGGGAGGGGCCTCCGCCGCTCGCTGTTCGCAGATTCAGATCTCCGGTACCGTTTCACCTCGGAAGCTCAGATTTGGGCCAAGGGTGCCCTGCACCTTCGCGTTGGCGGGGGTGGTGTCGGCTCCTCACTCCGGGGGTGTCGGGGGGGGGGGGGGGGGGCTCGAGTCCCGTGAACAGCGCCCTGTTGGAGAGACGAGCCGAGATGCGTCAGAACATCTCTGCGCCCCCTGGTGGATCCTTCCTCCTCACCTATTTCAAGTACCGATCTGGGATCTAAATTTAGTCCTAAAATTCTTAATGTGTGCTCCTTTTGAGCCTATGCACACGTGTCCATTAAGATTACTAACGTGGAAAACAGCCTTCTTGGTTGCTCTAACATCAGCAAGAAGAGGGAGCGAATTGCAGGCACTGTCTTCTGGGCCACCCTATACTGTGTTCCATAAGGACAGAGTTGTGTTGAGGGTTAAACCCTCATTTTTACCTAAAGTAGTATGGGATTTTCATTTAAGTCAGAAGATTGTTTTACCCCCATTCTATCCTCCACCCCATCCTTCAAAGGAGGAGGAAAGATTACACAGGTTGGATCCGAAAAGAGCTTTAAGCTTTTACATCTCTAGACTTTCCAGACCTAGAGTGGACAAGCAGCTGTTTATAGGTTACACAGGAAGGAAACTGGGTCAATCGGTAACAAAACAGACAATTTCACGCTGGATTGTACTTTGAGCTAGTCTGTAGCATTCTGAAATGCAAAGACCCTCCGGAAGGGTTAAGGGCTCATTCCACCAGAGGCATTCCACCAGAGGCCCTTCAAAGAGGTGTTCTAATAAGGTCCATTTGCGAAGCAGCAACTTGGTCTTCGCTACACACCTTCTCAAAATTCTATAACCTGGATGCTTCCCAGTCTAGGGAGCTAACATTTGGAAAAGCAGTGCTTTATTCTGCCATATAAAGGCAAAATATACTAAATACTGCTTTGGGTGTCTATCTAAGATGAATACGTTGGAGGACACTATCCACTCGAAGAACAAGTTACTTACCAACTGGTAATGTTCTTTCGATTGTATGTTCCTCCAACGTATTCCTCATCGCCCTCCCAGCCTACTCCTCTGTAGATTTTTCCGGGTTATTGCCATCTCAAATCTCGCAAGGCTGATACCTGTCTGCCAGCACAATCTATACAGTACAAGGTCACAGACAAAAAAAGGGTTAAAAACAGAACTGAGGCCAATGGGCGCCGCGCGTGCTACTTATATACCCGATGACGTCACCCTCGACGGAGGCCTTCGAGGGATCATCGACTCGACGACATCGACACACGGCGCCCTCTGCCGAAAAGATTTCCGAAGACAGCAAAGCTGATTGGAATACATCTAAGATGAGGAATACGTTGGAGGAACATCCAATCGAAAGAACGTTACCAGTTGGTAAGTAACTTGTTCGTCTATTTCCAACTTAGACTTCTGAAACCCATTTTGCCTCTTGTTTCTGAATTGGACCTTGCCCTGGTTGTAGGAACTATGGTAAACTCTAGATTGGATTACTGCGGGACGCTGCTACTTGGGGCCCCAAACTGTCAACTGCAACGACTCCAGGTAGCCCAGAACGCTGCCGTTAGATTGGTGTACCATCGACCAAAAAGAGCTTCTATCTCCAGGCACTGTTAAAAATTGCATTGGCTGCCAGTTCGGCAAAGAATTGAATTCTGACTGGTATGTCTGCTTTTTATGTGTGTATCAGCCAGTGCACAGGCTCCTCTTGTAAAAACCTGTTGGCTGTCCCCTCATCCAAATGTCTTTCTCTGTCTTTCTTTGAGAGATCAAGGCTTTTCCATATATATGGGGCTATGCAGACACAACACTACTGAGGACATCTGAAAATAAATTTTTGAAAGCACTTCTACTCCCAGAAAGTACCCCAAGTAGTCCCACTCGCATGGAGTGCGACCTTCCCTGATTGATGAGGAGTTAGCAGTAAGGCCTGTATTTTACTGGATTAAGCTGTGGGGAAACCAGGAGTTAAAGAAATACCACAAGGCCCTGGGTCATGCCCTAACTTTGGGGGCTGGGAAAAGATTCCGTGGCTGGTTCACATTAAAGAATGGCTAGCCCGGTTGGGTCTCTCAGTATGCTGGCAAAATCCTTGACCAATTGATGGCCATGCAAAATCCAGGGTGAAAGAAGCCTTCTCTAGGTATAAGATGTTGAGAGCATCAACAGTCACTATGGCCTTGGTGATGGGCTCAAGTTATTTGTCCCTTAAACAGTCACAGGTCTATGAAAGCTTTTTGGATATACTAAGCCCAGCATATGCTTGTGCTTTGTTTATGCGTCTATGCTTCGACTCCCTTCCAGTGCGAGATCACACTAAAAGTTGGGCTGGGGCAGAAAACACAATGTGTCAACTCTGTGACAAGGGAATGGAAACAATGGCACATTTTGCATTGCTGTGAGAAAAAATTTAAGATTTTAGAGTACTTATTTGATACTCATGTTTCATTTGCACATTGTTTTAAGAGCCTAGGAAGCTATGCTGCTGTGTAAGCAGTCTACGGACCTGAATGTGGCTGATTTTGTGTGCAAATACATTCATAGTGTGTGGCTAAGAAGAAGTAAGGCTCTCTAAATTAATGGCTCAAGGCACTGATTAATTTATAAAATCCACCCAATGCATTGATTGATTTTTTAGAACAGTTCCTTTTTTAAAAAAAATGTGTTGTACATTGATTTTAACATTTGAATGTAAATCCTTGTAAGCTATCTGTGGCTTTATGTCAAAAATGTTTTTTCGTTATTTTGAACTGAAACTGCTTACACTGAATAAAGGTTTTAACAACAAAAATAAATAAAACAAAAAGAAATCGTCCGATCTCATCACTCCTTTCCTGGGCAAACTCCTGGAGAAGTTGCCCATCTATCAGCTTACCCTCCACAGTGAATCTGTTGGTTGTCTCGATGACCATCAGTATTGCTTTAGAGCATCCAGAGGCACGGAAACTGCTCTTCTGAACACCTTTGAATGCCTGCTCTCAAACCCTGACTCTTAACTTTCCCTCTGTCCTCATTCTCCTTGACATCTCGTGCTTTCGATACAGTAAACCACAACATCTTGATCTTCCGTCTCCATGAGACCCTGGGCATCACTGATCAAGCTCTGGGGTGGCTAGCATACTTCCTCTTTGACTGTCCGTCCCAGGTAGAACTCCGTTCTTTTCTGGCTGCTATTACTCTATCTGCTTGTGGTGTCCACCAGGGATCTAATCTATCCCCCTGGTTCTTCAATGTCTGCATGTCTCTTTGGCCCATATGATCTCTGCCTTCACCTCCAACTTTCAGTGTTAAGCGGATGACCCAGCTCTCTTTTATGCTACCCTCAACCTCACTCATCCCAGTCACCGCATCTCTCTGGCACTGATATCCCTCCACTAGCTCCCCGTGGCTACAAGGATCAAGTACCTCTGCATAGTCCCCAATGTTTTCTGGGGCCAGGGCCCCTACCATCTACAATGCTCTTTTCCTAAATACTCTCCTTCTAGAGCCATCAGCTCATCCTCTTCCAACTCTTTGGGTCAGCCGCTTCTCCAAAAAGAGATTTGTAGGTAGATCCTTATCCTCTGCAGGTGCCTTCCTCTGGAACAGCCTACCTGCCTCTGTCTTGAGCCAGACCTCCTTAAGTTCCGGAGACTCCTCAAGACATTACTGTTCTCTTCCTCTTTCTCCCTCGCTAACCTCCTTTCGATCTCTTCCCCAACCTCTTCAGTTATCTGACTGGTCGCCTGGTACACCTCCAGAGCCTCACAGGCCCCAGGCTCCCCCGTCAGTCCTGCACTTGCCTCTGCACTATGTCTTGCATTATTGCACTCTGAATACCTTCCAAGAGAGTGGCACCCACTCTGCACTTAACCCTGGCCCCTGCTGGTTCGGGCCCCAACCCCCCCCCCCCCCATCGCAGCTCTGTCTGCACACTTGCATGACCTTGAATGTACTAGGCTTAGGATGTTTGTCTGTCCTGTCTTCCTCTATTTCCCCTCCCTAGCTTGCTTGCTGTGCCTGCATGCATAGGCACATTGATGACCAACATTTTGTCTTGTATGTCCCCCGACCCCCGCTTCTTCCTCCACTCTGTCACGCAATTATACTAGTAGAAATGCTCCAGCCTAGTATGCTAGTATTGCTGTTGGGTCATTCGGAACCTTCAAGCCCTAAGAATGACGACAATATCCCCTTGTTCCTTTCCTACCTTGAAGTGATTTGAAGCACTTCACTTGTGTATAAGCGCTTTACAAATAAACAATTACAAATGCAATACACAGCTCTGCACCACTGCCTCAGCCACTGATGAGACTGGTTTGAAATAAAAAGTCTTAAATGAACTGTCACTGGACCAATCTGCCCCTAGCAAGATCTCTACAAGTGGTGCGCCTGCTGTGAACACTTTGGGATGACATTGTGCCTCTCACTGAGTGCGCCCCAAAACTGGTCCAAGGCCATACCTGCTGTCTGCATGATCTCGCGGACCCACCTGGCTATGCTGGCCGAAGCCACTGCCTTGAAAGATTTCCTGCGATCAATAAGTAACAGCGTCACTCCAGCCGGATGAAATTCTGCTGTTCTGCCTTCATACTTCTCGATTGCAATCCGCCATGCAGAGCTGAGGCTGCCCAGGAAGATAAGGGTACAAGTTAGTCTTGGTCCTCTTTTCTACCATGAAGTAACGCTCTGCGGGTCGTAGCTCTGCTCTGACATCAGAGACCCTCCTACATGACACTAGACACAATAACATTGCTAATTTTCCCAACAGTTGTGTCATTGAGAGGTACTTGTTAGCTGGCCAGACCGCCAGGAACTGTAGCACTACGTTCACATCCCATAGGTGTGTATTTTGGGACTGGGGGAAACCCGAAACTGCACCCCCTTCATGAGCCTAACCACCCATGGATGATCTCCCAAAGGAACACCATCCACTGCTGTGTCCAGCCGATATTGCTGATCTATAGACTCCTACCGTCCTGAAGGCTTTGCTGTCTTCCAAGAGAGAGGCTAGGAAATTAAGGATGGATACTACAGGTGCAGAAACGGGAGGAATACTTCCTCTTACACTGAAGCTGCCACTTGCCCCATGCCGCGTTAAAGCTCCTGTTTATGGAAGGGGCAAAGAGTCTGAGATGAGCTGGGCAGCGTTGCTCCAATTGCCTGGCATTGCCCATCTTCTCCCAAAACCCTGCAAGCCATCAACAGGAGCGCGTCCCTCACTCTGAGGATGAAACAACTCTGCTGGCTCCGTGAGCAGGTAATTCTGACGGAAGGATCCGCTGGAAATCCGAGGAAAGTTTATCAGAGCTGGAAACCATACTTGCGATTTCCACATGGGTTCTACAAAAACCGCCAGTACTCTGCTCAGCATCACGGACAACGGAAATGCATAGTGCACTCCTCCGTCCCATTCCTGGAGGAATGAGTCCGTCCCTAGTGCACATGTGTAAACCGCCAGCTGAAGAAGCTGGTTGTCTGCGTGTCCAGCCTGGACGCGAATAAGTGAGCGTGAATCGGTCCCCATAACTGAACAAGCTGCAGCAAGACTACCTTGTGTCTCCAGTCGCTGGATTCCATCAGGTAATAATTCCAGTTAACCATGACTGAGGGACACCCTGGTAGGTACTCTGCTGTCACTGATATTCCGGACTGAAGGCAGTAGTGCCGATAAATCTTATGCCAGCTCTGCGAGGAGTGTGGACCTTGTCCCTCCTATTTTGCATCTTCGTTGCTTGCAGTTCCAGTGTCTCTTTCCTTGTGTCTACCACAAAGCCTATCCCTCACCAGCTGCTTGACATTAGCCAGAGCCCTAGCTCTCTCCAAAATAGATTACTGCAACACTCTTCTAAGGCACCTCTGAAACGAATCTCAACAGACTCCAGATTTTACAAAATAACTCCTTAAGATCCACTATAAACATCTCAAGATCCAACCACATGCCACAGACAAAATGCTAACTGGCTCCCAGTGCGCGACAGAATCTCACTCCGCACCTTGGCAATCGCCCACAAATGCATCTCACACACCGCTCCTAAATCCCGCTTAAACAAGTTCTCCCTACATCACAACACCTGCATTACCAGATCATCCCACACCCACCGCCTCTCAGTCCCCAAATTCAACCTCAAAACCACAGCAGGAGCCAGCTTCCCTGTTCAAGCGGCCAGCCTCTGGAACTCGCTACCCCCGTCCATCAAACTAGAACCATCCTTCAATTCCTTTAAAACTAACGTCAAACTCTGGCTTATTGATAAGCCTACCACCAACTGAGCCCAAATGATCTAGCTTCACAGTGATCCTGCATCACAACCCCTGCTTGGCCCAAGTATCCTGCTGCTCCCCATCTCACCCGCACCAGCCTTACTTGGTCAGACTGATACTGGCTATTGTCGCTATGACTGTATACGTTCCTGCCTTATAGGGTCAGACTAATATGTAACCCAGTCAACCTGTCATTATGACTGCATATATCTGTACTTACCCTAGTACATATTGCCTGACCAATATGTAAATTGTAATCTAGGTTGACCCTTCTGCCATTACTGTACCTATCCTTCACGTAAATATGTATGTACCTTGTTTTTCTGCTTGTAACATGCTAAGTTTTGTAGTGCCCAGTTACCTTGGGGTTAGGTGCGCGATACAAATAATAAACAATTACAAATGTCTCTCAGCAGATGACTGCCTTCCATTTTAAAGTGTCTGCAAGTCACCCAGCTGTTCAGCTCTCTTAGGTTTGACTGGACGTACTTTCTCTTTCCAGAAACATATTGCTCACAAACTTGGGTGGGAAGGGCGGCGCATGGTTCTATGGCTTCCTTTCACTCAAGCTGTATGCTTGTTCCACCTGCGACATATGAATAGGGCAGGGCCAGGCTGTCTGGATCGTGATTTGTATGAACTCTAGATGGAAACCTTGGGCCGTCTGCAGTACCTATGCATCGCTGGAGAGCGTATGCAAATTTTGCCAACATTGCATAGTTCTCTCTCCTACTGGGGGATATGCTAGGTGGAGTTTGCTCACCTGAGATTGCTCCTTGCTCTGCGAGCCCTGATGCTCTTTCCTTTGGTTGGGAAGAAGGAATCTTGTCTCGCTTCCCAGTAGTGGGCTTTGACGCCCTGGGGTTTTCAGGATGAGAAGCGGCTGGCCGACTGACCCCCGATATCGACCGGTCCCTGCAAAAACCCTATTCGGGAAAATCTTTTTGATAGATGCCTATGCCTTCTCCAGGGAGGTAGAAGTGGCAACGAACCGCCCGATCTCTTTTCCGAATGCCTCGCCGAAAAGGAGCCTCTGTGCTGCTTCTCCTGTCGTGTACGTGGCGAGATTGCTCAATTTGGCATCAATCTTGATGAGGGCCCCCCCCTCTGTTTCTGATGCGATGGCGCAGTAGGCGTTGCCCAGAAAGAATACCACTCGCTGTGCACAACTCACTAATGTCTCAGCATTCACTTCCTCACCTGTATCCCTGGCGCGCTTGCCCAGGTCCATAATCTTAGCTATTGGTTCGATGAGGCCCAGCAGTTTCTCCTGGCAACTCCTCTAGGACCTATCCATACCCTTTCTCTAATCCATCGAGGTATTTTAACAAAGGTGTTCATTTTGGGATCTAGTTCGAGGGCTTTTGCTACCTTGCCTGCCAAATCTCAGCACGGGCCTTCTGCCCTCATGCACATCCTGGCTTCCTCCTCCTCTGCGCTATGTATTTCACCACTCTAGGTGAGGGTTGCCAGTCCGAGGATCTGGGGTTCCTGATCTCATCTGGGTCGAACATAACCGACATCTGTTTTCCAGGACCTCCAGTTTCTTTTCTTTCCTGGACTTCTTAATGCCCAGGGGGGGGGGGGGGGCACCTCTCGTCTTTTGGCTTGCTGTCGTCCTCGTGCAATGAAGTCATAGCTTCTGGGGACTCTCCACCAGTGTCCTCGTTGGTGTAGCCCATATTATCCCGTCAGATGGAGGTCAGTAGTCTTGGCACTGCTGACCTCTGGGGCAAAGCTTCTTTCAGCTTTCCAGGCATCAGCGGCCTCTTGGGCATGGTGTTCGACCCCATAGCATGGACATGAGGGAGTAGAAGAATTTCCTCTATCGGGTCGTGTTACTCCCCTGAAGGCACTTATCCTGAGCGACAACCTTTGTGGACGTGCTTTGGATACATTTCTGGGTGTTTTTACTTTTGGCTGGAGAGAGGTTCTGTGAATCCTTTGCTGTCTGGGCCCCTCGGTGTGCCTGCCAAGTGATATGTGCTCTGATGTGGAGGTGCAATGAATGGCTGTCAACTTGTGCTCTTAGCACTCTCTGCTGCATGAGCATTTTTGTTTTCCTTGTTGCGTTCCGTGATCGATGCATGGTCAAAATACTGCCCTGCAGAGCTTGTTGCAAGCTTTTGAACTGGGTGCGCTCATCTCACTGCCGCAAGCCGTGTGCGACGCAGCACTTCGCCTCCCCGAGGGAGGGTGTCCTGGCACTCTTTGCTGTGCCTGCTGCTTGCCTAGCGCAACCCCGAGCATACTTGAAATGAAACATGGGTCCAGTTCGGTGCTTCTGACGCAGCTGTGTCCAGTGTACGGAGCTCTGAGAGTGGGGTCCATGGCTCTGCGCAGGGTTCGCGCTGAGCGTGCACGATGAAAGTACTCGCTGGCTTTGTAGAGAGCTAAACACTGACAATAAGACACGCAGAAGAAAGCTGACAATATCAGATAAGCCAGCATTAGCCTACAAATGCAGATAACCCTACCACACACGCTGAAATACACTCTACAGTATAGATGTTACTTATCTTGCTGAAGACCAGCTAAAGAAGAGGAGGAGCCCCAGGCAGGAAGTAGTGTGAGAAACCAGAGGGTGTCTCACCTGCTAGTCCCTGGGGATCTCCATCAGGTGGCCTGGGCAGACCCATCACCTTTGGATACAGAACCTAAGGGTGGACCAGTGTAGGAGGATCACCTGGGTGAGAGGGGCCTTTGAGGAGTGAGGGTGAGGCAGCCGATGGTGAGACGCAGTATCCCCCACCCCCATTTTGTTTCTGGGCATCCTATTTTTTTCAGATTCTACGAAGTCCCAACCACTCGCACCCTTTTTACACAGGCACTGGGCCAAGGAAGAGGGGGGATTGAGAGTAACAACACTATCACACATCGTACTGGACATGTCCTGCTAATCTGGGCAGGCAAACTCAGGCACTAGACGCCAAGTGCATTGAACTGATACCAATTGGATCTCCTCACGTGAATAAAAGGCAGAACCCGGAGACACACTGAGCAAGGTGGAACATGAGTACGGCAAACCTACTGTAGCAGAGCAAGGACCAAGGGACGAGAGCAGCAGGTTGAAATCTCCAAGAGTTCCCTACTGGAGGTAGTTGCCTCCGACAGGCCAGAAAGGACATATGAAGAAGGCCATATCCCACATCAGTAGGCTGCATTGTGTTTCAAGGACGCCACCGCCCTCCCGGGTGAATGGCAGAGTTGGGGTGGCGAGGTCAAGCCTGTGGTACTAACCTTGACTCGTTAATTGGAAATCGTAAAACCAAGAAAGAAGCGCGCACAGCTGGTGAATTGGCAAGCGTCCTGAGAGCCCGGTGTGTTAAAGTTTGACGTAGCAACATTATATCGCAAGTGAAAGCTGCACGCGTGTATTGAGACATGAAGAAAGGCAGACCTGTGAAATGAACTTTGAAGTAAGGACAGCTGTGAAATCAGCGATACTAAGTAACGGAGTGGTCCGGTGAAAAGAAGTGGCCCACTCGAAGGTCTCTGTGAAAGGTACATTGTTTGACGCGATAAAGCGAATGAACTGTAAAAATGACGTAAGGAAAATTAACTCCTAGAGAAAGGGAGACTGAAAGGTAAACCGTGAACCTCGCGTGAAAGTGGTCTTGCAGTGTTTTGTGAGGAAGGCCATGCACATTTGAAATTCTTCGACATCTGAAAGTGGTCCGAGCCCGACAGAGGGAGACTGGATTGTAATAATCCTGGGGAAGGGAGCCCCCTTGCAAGTTTTGTTGAACTTTGTCGTGAAAGGTCTGAGCCTGACATCGGGGAACCTACGTGAACTTTTCTTGAAACTTTATTTGGAAGTCAGGAAAAGAGACTTTAATGTGGAAGGCCAAGCAGGTCTCGATCCTTGTTGAAGTGTTTGTGTTGAAATCCGAGCCAGAGTGTCATTGTGCATACAGGGACAGCCTTATCCCAAAAGTCTAACACGGGGAGGAGAGCTGGTTCAACAACATTTATTCTTTTGAACACCGATTTTCCCTTTGCATACATTTCTCCTTTATATACATTTTGTACCAGAGATATGGCAGGCATTAGATTTTATTAGCATAGGTCATTTTGATTTCACAGATTGTTTTGTTTATCGTTCAATGGTCGAAATTACTCCCATCTTAGTTATAGGGCAAAGTAGTCGTTTTTCCAGCCCCAACAACTTCAATAAAGGTTTTACAAATTGTACCCATTGTGTCAGTGTCATACTTGTGATGCCATGCCTCTCTTACAGTAGCTAGAGGGCTACAGATACAGGAAGTGTGATGGACTACAAAAATGGAACAAAAAAATAGGGATATATTGTTTTTTGAAGAAACAAAAATGAAAATTTGGTTCATTTTCAGTGTTGAAGCTGCTGAAGAATAAATTAAAGAAGTTGAAGCATAATGCTCGCCTCCAGTCTTGACATAGAATTTCATTTTATAAAGTCACTGCAGAGCCCACAACCTCCATCACATTGTAGCATAATTAATATACCTGTAGACTGTATACTCAATCTAGTACCTAGAGGGAGCGAAGGGTTAATAAATCTAAAACATTCCCCAAAGTGTCACTAAAACTTTGATCATAGTTAGTCTTCTAATACCATATCATGCTTTAATGGCCTCTATGTACTCCTAGAAATAGGAGATTATGTAAAGAAGTTAGTCGCAGTAACCAAATACATTTGAACATGTATGAGTGCTTTGCAGTGATTTATTAACCTCTGGAATAAATCAGTGGTAATTGATCAAATTCTATTCTTTGTTTTCCAACTCCAGGGACTCGTGAAAAATGTGACCTTTCAATTAAGTACCCTTTCTCCAGCATGGGGTCTGGCATGGATTCACATGCTCATGAATATTCCCCGTTGTCAGGCTGGTAATCATTGGTAAAAGAAAAAAGTTTCACTTTCACATAGAAACTGTATTTCTTCTCTAAGCCAATCATTGTCCTTTGGGTAATACTGTCCCCATCCAATGACAGTCCTCTCCCTAAGCCCCTCCTCTGGCAGCCATCTTCAGATTTTATTTTTTATTTTAATAATTTTTATTATTTTAAGTAATACATGTGTATGTAAGTTACAGACATCAGGAGGAACTTTTTGCTAAAACTAAACCTAGATTAAACATAATAATGTGAAGAAGTTAAATAATGCTGAAAACATTCATTGGACAATATATATTTTACATAGTTCTTGGAGCATAGATAATGGATGCAATAGAAAATCAAATATGAATTGTTATACAAAATCTGTTAAGACCATAAATTAGTGGGAGTTGCAAAAAGGAAGATGGAGAAACAAACTGGTAGACAAACAGAAAACATACAAGAAAAAATGGGATGAGACTAATGGGGGAGGATTGGTACATTGTTATATTTGTTCACACTGCTATTGTAATTATAATAGCATATAACGGGTACATGGATGAGATTACAGGCAGATAGCAATTAGATTTAAAATGGCTGTGTGGGTTCAGGTACCACGTGCAGTTACATTGAAATAGTTAAGATAGCGAATATGAGAGAACCATTTAGGATTGTATTCGAATCATTAGCCATACACAATTCCATTTTATGAATATTACAAATTGAGTTCTACCATCCTCTGGTGGAGAGATCGGAAGTCCTTCAAATTAGCTGTAATACGTTTCAAGGCAGTGCAAATAAATAAATCAGAGTTCAGCATCTTTAGATTTTTACTGCACGCTTCAGTGTGGGAGTCCTTGAGTTTGCTCTACAAGCTACTTCTACGTGTTTTTCGACAGAAAAGGGTTCTGTTTTTTTTTCTGAAAGAGCCAGTGTGCTCTTGTCTCCATCTCCTGACGGCGAGGACCCGTTGTCAGTGAATTTCAGCACCCCTCAAACTGACTCAGACTCAACGAGACTCTGCCTAGAAGGGGAAGCTAGCCCCTCGCAAATTCTTCAGCAGCCGCACAATGAACCGGTGAGTCAGCCTAATTGCATATGGGCCCTCAGGACATATGAAAGTACTTATGAACACCAACATAATAGAATTGAAAGGAAAATACTGTGGTGCAATTCTCCTGACATGAGATGTCAGTTGGGGGAAGCCTGGAACAAACATTGCCAAGAGCCAAAAGAGACTGAAAGAAAGGTTAACGGATAGAGCTTGAACAGGCATGGGATGTCAGTTTGTGGGAAATTGTCACAAGTAACAAATGAAGTCAACAAGAGTGTGCCAATGAAGATGTACAATTTTGTGATACTTGAGGGGAAGTGAATGTTACAGAGAAGCCTGATAAGGGCATCTGGTAGTGAAGCCTTTTTGGAAAGATACCTGGCAGGAAAGGATACCAGGGGATCTAAATGAACCAAACTGGGGATATTCCTGGTAGGAGAGTAAACAAGGAAACTCAATTTGAAGTGGTGTGTTGAAAAGAGACTTGATCATATTAAGTTCTTGCTTTCTTTGAACATGTCAACCAGAAACTTTGAAAAGACTTGCCGTTTGCCATACTTTAATGTATGTTGTGAAAGATATGTTTTTCCATCCTGAAAAGTAGTAGACTTACCTATGCCTTATTCCAACCTGCATTGTGGAAAATACATTTTGTGTTGCTATTCTGAGAGACTAGGAGAGACCTTCTCTTTACCAGTTAATCTTGTGGAAGGAACATTTGGTTTCTCATATTGGGTAAGAGAGATTTGTATTGCCTTTTCGAGACTAATTTCGACTCAGAACATTGTGAATACTTTACCTGAAATAATCCAGGTAATGGAGACAACCCTTGGATTTTAGAAGTGTTTTGGTTGAAGTTATATGTATGAGTTATTGCACGTTTCTGTTAATAAAATGGCTAACAATGAGAATGATACCTCTTTGCGTCTGCCTTTTCATTTCTGACCCCTCACAGCAAGTAACCATCAGAACTAATGTGTGCAGGATAGAGAAATTAAAAACACTACACAAAACCTTAAAGTATAAGGTACTACACCTTAGAAAGTTCTGTCCTACCTACAAAATGGGCCTGGTGCCCTACAGGGACCGGTCCCAATGCCGTTCTTCTCACAAGGCTAGTAGTAGGCATTTTAAGAGTCTGAACAAGTGTTGGCAATGCCAACAAGCAATTTGTAATGGTCTCGGTTGGAAAACAATTGACGAAAAGTTCTTAGCAATTCAATCACCTTATGGGAAGCCCATGGGAGGATCCTTGACTAGAACACCACCCATCGTGGTTGGGCAAGGACTTAACGCCCTTTAAATCCTATGAAGGTGTGTGAGGAAGTATGAGCAGGTATGTTAACTACACCTCCGTTCTTTGATTCACTCGTGGACCAGGAAGCTCTTCATATCGCTGAGCCCCATTTTCTTGGGCCTTGGTTCAGATAGGTCTGAGTGCAGCAATCACTTTCGGTGTTGGGTTCTGTGCTCTGGTGGATAGGTTCTGGACACCCCTACTGGACTGAAAGAAGGACCACCACTCTGACTACCTCAGAGGACTCGAAGGACAATGTGGTTAGCGATTAGCGCTGGCTATTCCAAAGAAATTACGGAACTCAACCTTTAGGGGGTGTGTGGAACGAAGAAACTGGTCCTGCTAGGCCCCTCTTTGTGTTGGGGAGCTACAACTGGCTTGTTGTTTCACGTGAGTCGGTTCTGCTGAATCCCAATGCTCAACTTGGGACAGTGACCGAGGTAGCCTAGGAAGAAGCTGGTTAGAAACTGGTTAGGCCACAGGATAGTTCTGGGAGGCTTCCAAGGGCAGGATCCTCAAGCATGGGTCGAGGCTGGTCGTAGCCACTTCTCCCTGGGATCGAATCACTGATTAAGGCTTTCTGGAGATTAGCAAAGAAGCAGGGCTTTGCCGGGACGGTTGAAGAAAGCAATGCTGATTAGCTTTCAGTGACGAGTTCCAGGTCCTCCGGATCATCCTCGAAGTAGGGTTCTAAAGAATGGTTGCATGAGTCCCACATCTGTACAGGATTTGCGCTTGTCACAACTGAGCCCACCAATGGTGTGGACCTGCACTGTTCAAACTGGCTGGGACTGTCCTATCCTAGACAGCCTGTGGCCACCACAGCTTCTCATACTTTGGCATGGATGTGTACAGGGACAAGACTATCCCAGCCCCTCCATCCATCCAGCCACCGACATATACCACTGCTTTGCCCGGAAAGCTGGAACTTTCCCTGGGAATAGGTTTTTCATGAATGGCAAATTAGACCCTCTGAGGGCAGGAAGATGGTCAAACTACAAGATGGCCAAACGACAGGCACAAATCTCATTGCGCTGCCATATCTGAGTACATTGTACTCTAATTGGCATTAAGCGGTAAAAGGCAAAGATTCATGGTACAATTAAAATGGTTGAAAACTGTCTGTTACCACCAGACCTGCCTGTTCAAGACACATGACAGTGACCAAAGAGTTGCAAATAAGGTTACATGGACAGTGGTGTGTACGAAAAATAAACAGAATTTTACAATGAACAGAGTTATCTTGCACTGATGCTCGTAGGGGCTGATCGGTGCTTCCAAAACAGATGAGCTTAGCAAGGCAAGTGAAGTAAAAATAGTTCACATTCCTCCAAAAGTAGGTAAGTTACAAGCAATCGCAAAAACATAGGGTGTTTTTATTGATGCCTCTGGAGGGAAAGCAGTAACATTATTTTCCAAACAGCAATACATTCAATGTAAATAAATCTATGAAAGAGCTAATGCTGGAAAACAGTTGGGTACTTGAATCTGTTGTTCCCAGCATTGGTGCCTTCCATAGTTGCTATTTCTGAGTGTGGAAAGGGAGCAAGACATTGGTCAGATAGTTGGGAGAGCCCTCAAAAGGAAAGGTACCAAGAAGGGGACATTACTGGAATCCCAGAGTGGTAAAGATTGCTTTAGACTGTTAGGGTTTGCAATAAAATGTGATAAATCGCAGTGCAAAGAGGTGGTCAGTACACAATAGGGGGAAAAGGTGGAAAGGTAGAGCATGGCATCAGCTGGTATGATAAACTTGCAGAGATACCTTTTTGTCGTCAGATAAGTCTGATTTGTGTTTGGAATTGAACCCTAATCTAGGTGCAATGACATGGTCGATGTTAGGACAGCTTTTCTAACGTCCAACTAAGGGCTAAATAAAAGCATATCTGAGGCAGTCCAAAACTCCACTCTTACTCTAAGGCTGTACCACCTGAGAACATTTGGTAGTGTTTACAGAGCAGCCAGGCTTATTTTAGCCTGACTGTCCAATCAGGGCAGCCAGCACCCCAGTGGAATTGATTCCTTTCAGACCGGGTGAAAGACAAAAGGCTGCAGAGTTTTGGACTCCTCCCTCGCTTCCTGCATTCTCAGACACTCTGGAGTCTCTGCAGAGAATACAAAGGATTCCCGCCGAAAACAAAACTTCAACCAAGGTGGTTCCCGCCTAGAATGGCAGACGACCTAGGAAACCAGCAAATGAGAAATGGTGAAAAAAGGAGCCAACCATTCTAATCGAATGGTGACCATCCTGTAATAATGACTAGTAGTTTCACTGCCACCAGCCATTCAAGTAAACTTGTAATTGTAACAGAAATGTTACCAGGTAAGTAAGAAAGGGGATACATTGTACCCCCCAGCACTCCACATAAGATGGGGTGTGCTGCCTCACTATATAAAATGTAAAGGAGATGGTAATCCCACTTTACCCCTTTGGAACAGTACCCAAGTACATTACACAGGAATTAAGTTAGTCACTGCATTTAAAATGCTGTGTGCTGCCATAGTACTTTACAGTCAGTCCAAAGTTATAGAAAACTATAACTCCAACCACACACTATGGAGATACCTAAAAAAGGTCACACTTAAAGTGTAAAAAAATTTGGTGAGATGGGAAAGAATTTGAATTCACCTAGGGACAAGGTAAAATAATTAACAAGTACAAGAAAAACATTCTGGGATTGACACAGGTCAGGAAGATTATTCATGTTTATGAAAATCTTACTGACCAGTCGAGATGGGATTTTATTTAAATTCAAGTTCATTAAAAAGTGGACTTTTATTTACACACCTTACACACACTCCCACCAGAAAAATGGGAGTCAGCACTTGTTTGATTCTTTCTCTGCTTTAAAGGTATTGCAAATCTGAAGTGTCTTGCAACCAGGAAATGTCCATGTAGCTTTCTGTTATTTCCATTTCACTTTTAAATTATATTGTCACCTTTTGATCATTAATTGAATATAACTGTTGGATTTCTATTTCTAAAATGAACTGGAAGCCTGAATGGGTTTTTGAAGATTTGCCAGAATTACTTGTTTGCGCGTTATGACCTCTTTCAAATTACCTCTTGGATGTTGCTGATTTTCCTTGCCTTTTTTTGTATTTTTTCTTGCAGCGAAGTTTACCTGCCTTGAGACAGCTAACGCCGGACTCTGCAGCCTTCATCCAGCAGAGCCAGCAGCAGCAGCCGCCGACGCAGGCTACAACGGCGCTGACAGCTGTGGTGCTGAACAGTTCTGTCCAGCGCACGGCGGGAAAGACGTCGGCCACCGTTACAAGCACCCTTCAGCAGCCTGTGATCAGCCTCTCCCAACCCTCGCCTGCTGCCAAACTAGGGCACCCCACTCCGCTGGTATGGAATCTTGCAGGTTTACACCACTCCATATTCTTGCATGTTAATTAAGTTAACATGAACCAAAACAAGACTGCCCAACGAAATAAGTCCTCCACAAATCACCATAGAATAGTATGAACTCAACAGATCACCAAATCTTGGCACTAAAGGACACAGACAAATCTCAACTAATCCTACTAAAAACTCCAATATCCTGCATACTCACCCCCTCAAACACTGAAAAAAACACATTCATACCTCTACCGCTGCAAAAACCTAAAACATCCCCCAACTACTCACACACTCCACAAAACTCAAAGGGAAACAAAACCAATTGCACGTAAATCGCCCATACACACGTATTAGGGAGATTTTACTAAATCCACCTATGTTAGGACTAAATAAGACTCCCCCATGGGTGTACAGGGCTCCAATTCATAGGTTTGGCCTGAGCTACCCAAAAGGTTTGGTAGCAATGGACGAGCAGCCAGGCTTAGGTAGGAGGGAGAAGGGCTGTAGGTAAGTTCAAAGACCTCCAGGGTACAATAGTCAAGAATACACGTAGACAAAGTCGTTTTATAAAAAAAATATCTATTGTAAACACTAAGGCAGCTAACGCAGTATTGGAATTATAGGTAAATAAACTTAAATATACAGTAAGACTATTTAAGCATTAGTAAACGTTAGATGAATACAGGTAGGTAGTCAGAGTAGCAAATCAATTCTTTAACCACCATTCAGGTAACGCAACAAGGATACTGGTAAGAAGCCTTTAGGCGACATATACTTTAAACGTGTAGCCCTTTCTGGGAATCATTCTGTCAGGTCAGTGGGGACACTGGGTGAACAGGCCCCTTGGGTGCCAGAACAAAGGAAGGCAGACACCATCAAAGTTGTAACAAATAGCAGGTTTCTTCTATGTTGCAGGTAGGTCAAATGTTTAGTTAAGAGGTGGTTCAGGGAGGTACGGCAGACACCCTGGAGGATTGTACACCAAAGAACCAGTGTCCTTGGGCCTGGGAGAACACAGTTGGGTTGTCCACCCCAAGGTGTCTCACAAAGCTCAGGAGGATTCTGATTCAGCACAGCAAGCTGCCAGTTAAGTAGCAAGGAGCGGGACAGTACCTTTCCATGAAGAAAGAAGACTGTGTCACTGGCAGGTACCCAGGTGAGGTGCCGGCAGCTCCTGTTGGATTCTTGGCCTGGAGTCTGAAGAAGGAACATTTGGAGGGAGCAGACTGTCTGCTTCTTGCGATAGAACGCCCAGCAGACATTATTCACGATACTGGCTCGTTGACTCGGCACAGGCTGTGGTCCAGTAACTGTCACATGGCAAGCTTTTCTCCATTTCTCAGTCCCCAACTGTTATAATGAATTTCTAAACTCTGCTCTGGTGAACAGATGTTTATAAGGCCACCCTACATAGTGAAACGGGGAACACATCTGTGAAGTTAGCCAGGACAATTCAAGGTAGCTTGGAGAGCAGCCAAGGCCTAAGTCTCAGGAGTAGTGCTGGTGATCTGAGCTCTTGGATGAGCACACGCAGTAGGCATTACTCTTAGACAGTAGTATCAACAATCTACAGTTTAGTATGCCCAGAACAAACACAAGTGAGTAATGGCAAACTTAGTAATATCACTACTTGAACACACACTATGTAAAATATATCTACAGTCACATTTCGGTCAATGCAGTAAAGTGCTGTTTCCTGCCAAAACCTGTCGGGAGGGAAAGCAGACACACCTTAATCCATTGGCCAAGTCCAGAGATGAATATCCCTAACTTAAAAAGTCCAGGCCTACGGATATGGGAGCCTTGTGCTCAGTGTCAAGTTTGTGCGTAAAAACGCTCAGTGATGCATAAAGCTTAAAAAGGGTAATATTTAATGGGAAGGAAAAGTTAACAACAGGGTTCTGGAGGCTGGAAATTCGTTTGATAGGAGGATCTGCTACGGAGAACAAAGCGGTCTCCAACTTTCAGATGGCTTTAGGAAGCAAGAACCACCCAATACAAGAAAGGACCAGAACAGTTCTTTTGTGCGTAAAAACAGGTTGGATGAATTAGGGGCCACCGGTAAGTGGAATGATTACTCGCCACCCTTAGCTCCCTCTGGGTCCAAACTTGCCAGGCTTGGAGATAGTCACCTGGAGTACAAAATCCGCTCCTTGGTTGAGCTTCGAAGTGCACAGGCGCTGTGGGTGCAGATGCTGGTCTGTGTTTGCAACTGGAGCTGTGTTAGGACAGTTTTTCTGAAGTCCAACTAAGGGCTTAGTAAAACCATTCAACTGAGGCAGTACAAGACACTACTCTTATTATAAGGGTGTACCACTGAGTTCAGGGTAGCATAGACAGAGCAGCCAGGCTTATCTTAGGAGGGAGAGAGGGCTGTAGAATCAGTACAAATGAAATTGTAATACAAATGGTCCAAAGAAACACTGAAACACTATGTATTGTAAAAATAAAGGATTTACTTAAATACAGGCATGCCCAGAAAAATCTAGGGGTAAATCACACATTATATGTAATCGCAATTCTCAAAACTCAACACTATGCTTGAAGGTGCACAGATCAAAGCATAAAACTTATTTGGAACACCTAATAGTAGTTCTAGGGAAGTCCAAAACCTTTTCATACACATTCAGTATAGATAACACCTATTCTTGTGGAGTAAAAATCAATGGTTACTTTTCACAATTACATTCAGTAATGCAAGTGCAGTAGACCCTACCAGTTGTACAGTGACAAATCACATAATCAGTCAACTGGACAATATACTTTTTGTGAATAGTGGAACACTTATTCCATGTACAGTAAAAACCTATAACTACTTTTGTGATAAGTTATGCTAGGGGAGTAAATCCTAAGGATGTAATATTCAATTACAGGTGCTTTTGAGATCAGTGAAACGCAGATTGAGATAAGCAGTAACTCTGTAACTTATTTTTAGGATGGCACACAGCTAACCCAAGGTAAGTATAACCCATATACGTTTTTTAATCTCACAAGGAGTCCAGGTTAGACCTTTCCCAACTATACCAGTAACTGATGTATGACTTATAAGGGACACTTAGAACCACAGACTCTGGGTTAGATAGCACAGGGAAAGTAAAAGCCAATGTTACACTTTACTGAATGTCTGTTATTTTAGGTAGGCAACAACGTGAGGTAAATTAATTACCTCACTATACAAGCCTGGTTGCACACACACAGTCTTCATCTTAATGACGATAAGAGAGAGCTCCTGGTCATTGGATCATCAGCGAAACTTAAACTTATTAACAACTTTGTCATTTGACATTGACGGCATAAACATCAAAGTTTCCAAAGAGGTAAATACCTTAGGCTTCTACCTGGACTCAGCACTGAACTTGAACAAACAAGTCAATGCAACTTCCTCAGCCACAGGTTATACATGTAAACTAATCAACGCTTGTAAACCGTTTCTCTCCTCTGATACTTAAATTACATTAGCAAGAGCTATTATTCTGTCTAAATTAGACTATTGCAATGCACTCTATCACTCCAAAGTAATGCCATAAGAACTGTGCTAAGTATCCCAAGAATGCAGCACATTTCGAACATCAGGCACACCACTAAATTCAAATCCTTAACCCTTACCCATAAATGTCTTGCTAACATGGCCCCCAAATATTTAGTGGATAAATTTGCCAAACATACTTCTGAACGTCCCACCAGAACCTTGCATGCTAACTGCTTCAAGGTAACGAAATTCAAGCTTAAGCAAGCACGGGGTAGCAGTTTACCAGTCATGGCAGCCCAGCTGTGGAACTCCATGCCTGCAACCCTAAGAGCAGACCCTTCTCACTACACGTTTAGGAAAGAAACCAAGATTTGGCTTTTCTCCCTCGATGTATAAATATTGCCACAGTTACCATTCAGTATTTCATATACTGAACATTCTGCCTGCCTATAAATATTTTTGTAAACTCTCTTGTAATGTAATTCAAATGTATGTAAATCACTGGTAAGTCAGTCACACTTATGTGATTCAATGCTGTAATACCTGTTGTTATCTGTTATTGTGTAAACTGTCTTAAGTAACAATGTAATGCGTCCAGATACCCCAGGGTTCAGTGCGCTATATAAAAAAAACTAATACAGACCTATTGTGGACAGGCTATCAGCAAGTCATGGGAAGCATGACCCAGTTGGGGGGGAAGGGGTCACTCAAACGATTATCCTAACATGACTAATCTGGTGATACCAACAGTTGGAGGACACTCGTACAATTATCCTGCAGGAATAATCTGGTGAAACAAACACATTACTTTTGGGAAGAGGCACAACCTGATCACAGGAGAGTAATATACCTTCACATCTACTTTCTGTTAGAATGGCAAAACAGTTTCTAAGGAAAGAAAATGTTAACCATACTTTTAAGAATAGTGCATCACACATACAAGGTAAGTAAGAACTTTTTTAACTGTTCACTCTTACAGTTACAGTTAGCAACCAACTCTTTTACACCTTTTAAACAAGTAACTTTTAAACACTTAGTCTCTTTTCTAGGCAAAAGTCCCAATCCCAAAAGTCTTCCCCCCTATTCTTGGAGCATGAGTGTTCTCGGTGCCAGAAGGGGGGTCACTGGGATCTAGTGACCAACGGGCAGTGTCAGGATAGGTTCTTAGTAGCAAAAGTCAGAGTTCCTTAGGAAAACTGGCCAAACAGGTGAGTACTTTACTTTAGAGTTAGAAGAGGGTCCAGAGGCTTCACAAAAGACACCCTAGCAGGATTCTAGCAGTGGGACTGGATGCACCGGATGGGAGGCCTCCCCATCACAGAAAATACCCCACAGCTACACAGCAATCCTAAGAGACTTAAGGTATGTACATACCCAAGCCAACACAGTACCTCAGCATTGAAGATTTTGCAGCAGGAGGACTTCAGGATCTGCAGCCAAATACCCGGTCAGTGGATTCCTTGTTGTGGTGACTGGAAACAAGACCTCAAAATGAACTTTACAACAGGGATCAATGGAGAAGGCTCTATGCTAAGGTTTTCCTCGCGGCGGAATGCATTTCTGCGGATTTGGCACAGAGAAGAGAAGAAGACAGAAAATTGTGGTTGAATTATCGTTGTTGCAAAGCTCCAGCACTCTGTTGGGGGGGACTTTTCGGACTCGAGTCGGGTCTCTGGAGATCCTCCAGGATGCCCACGAAGTTACAGCGAGATTTTGAATTGCACAGTGGCTCGAGGTCCCACGGTATTAGGGTATTGCAGCAACGTAAGGTCGCAGCAACGCGTGGGATGCCTCAAAATGCAGGTCTTCTTGAATCTATTGGGTCTCGCCAGGCTCTGGGTCAGGGTCGTCGTTTTTGGGAATCCCCAGGTCGATGGGACGGAAGGGCTACAACAGGCTCCAGTTACACAGCAGGCTCTCTGGTTGTTGGAAAATGTTTCAGCCGCTTTTCCTTCATCATCCTCTTTGGTTTCGGACTTGTCTTCAGCTTCCAGGTTCACAGTATTGAAGAGGAACTACAGCACAACTTCTGCATTCTCTCCCTGCATTTTACACGAAGTGGCGGTCTGGTTGTCCAATCAGGACAGCCAGCCCCCCACTGGGGTTTGTCCCCATTTAGGCAAGGAGGAAGACAAAGGGCAGTGGGGTTTTGGACTCCTCCCTCGCTTCCCACCCTCAAAGATGGACCTGGAGCCTGGGTGGGGAGTTCAGGGGACTCCCACCGAAGATAAAAATCACACAAAGGAATTTACCACCCTGGATGTCAGGAGAAGGAACAAGAAAGGACAAGAAACACTACAATGGTGAAAAAAGACGGGCCGTTTTGGTAAAATGAGCACCCTTAGGTGCCTTTACTGCAGCTGTGAACACAGCCTGCAGTAAAGGTGCACCAAATTAATACAAGGTATCACTGCCACCAGCCATTGAAGGTAAACTTGTGCCTGTAACAGAATTGTTAGTTTTAATGTGAAAGGGGATACATTGTATCCCCCCTGCACATAAGGTGGGGTGTGCTAGCTTCACAGAATAAAATGTAAAAGGGATCCAAAGATCCTTTCTACCCTTGGGAACTGTAGTTCACTCAAGGTTAGCCAGAGAAAGTTAAAAGGGGAGCCTAGGGCAATCCAGCAACAGCATGCACTTATTGGCAAAAAGTTTTTCAAGAGGATAACTTTAAAAAGACACTATGGAGCGTCAAAAAACTGACGCACATAAAGAGTAAAAGATTCTGTGAGTGTGGAAAAAGGTTCCCGCTCAGAGGTGTTAAGGAAAAATATCCCACTAGTGAAGCAAAATGCTCTGGGGTTGACCCAGGTGAGGAAGATTGACCAGTTCTGTGAAAATCTTATCTAATAAGCTGGATCTCTCGTACCTAATAAGCTGGATCTCTCGTCACGCATGCAGGACAAAGAAAGAAACAATGGTCTCAGGATATTAGAAGAAAGGGGAGAAAACCACCACTGTCGCACAGTGACGCAGGGGCACCCAAGTCTCGTAGTCTGACGCACGCTCCTCTCTTGCGGCCCAAAGCAGTTGGGTAAACTAAATTTGGTAAGGAGATGCTTTGCAGTGCAACCTAGAATTTCCTCAAAGCTCGAGACAAAACTTGATATAGCAAAGCTCTAATGCTGGTGCCAAGGTACAAGCTGGTCCGTCCACTGGAGGGCCCAGGGACACTTCCGAGAAGGCTTGTTTTCATAGCAACAACGAGGCATTGTGTGATTGGTCCCAACACTCAAAGGGGTTGAAGCACCTATGCAGGTCTTCGGAGATCAAGCGCAATGCTCTACCGGGACAATAGAATGCTCAGGGTGCCAAAACTTCTGTGCGCGGTTCCAGATAGTCCTTGGATCTGCTTTGCATCTCTGGATACTTGGCTCTGTGTATAGGTCGATTCGGACCTATGGGTGATATGCGGGTCTGCACTCAGGCCCCCTCCTCATATCCCAAAGTACAGTGACAGCTTGCACCCAGCTGACCAATGAGGAATTCTGCCCCACTCATGCACGCCATCAGTGGTCCAATCAGGTACCACTGCGGCTCTCGTGCACATCAGACATCCTGGCACCAGTAGTGTGGATTGGTTCCAGACAGTCTCAGCCCATTACCTCGGTACCACACACGTGACATGTCTTAGCCCACGAAAAGCGCCGGCTTTTGCGGGTGAATGCATGCCCAAATAATGGCTTCCCAGGTCACAAGGGCCAGGAGGACGGACAACCGACAAAATGGCCAAAGGAGAAGACAAAAGACCATGTGGCACGGCCATGGCGGACACTAACCACAGTCATGAGCCAAACGTGGTAATCACCGTATATCTTGGTAAAGAAATGTATAAACACATGAAAAAGCTTCTGCTGCCACCAGTCTACTCCTTCGTACATTGTCCAGTTACCAAAAAATCCTTAAGTGATGTCTAGGGCCCAGAAACGAAAGGCCCCAGTGCTCTGTACAGTAATGTACTTTGCACACTGAAATACAGTTGCCAAAAGTGGCAACAAAGTCATAAGACTAAGAGAAACACATTTTCTCAGTACTGACTGCCTGAAGGACAGGAGGCTGAAACCAAAGCAAAAATGTGGGGTGTCCACAAAACAAATGTAGAGTTAAAATAGCAGTAAGTGACATTTTACCTGCAAAGAGTCACTGTAGGTCCAGCAGGATGCCTACGAAGTTCCAGCCGAAACTGCACTTCAGGAAAAGATGCACAGCAAATTGGTTCTGGTCCCAAGGTAGTGGGAAATTGCAGCCCAGGAGGGTCGCAACTCTGAGGGACTGCTCAAAATGCAACTCGTCTAGAGACTGGTAAGCCTGCCAGTGCAGGTGAGGAAGTCGTCCAGTCTGGATCTTCGCTGTCGATTAGAAGAGGAGGTTGGAGCAGCAGCGGTTACTCAGCAGTCACTGGAGGTGGCTGCAGACATCGTCCTTCCTCTGATACTTTATTCCATGGGTCGACTCTCGTATCTGCTCCAGGACTCTCGCCTTTATGCAGGAACCCAGCCAATCAGCAGTCATGCCACATTCAAACCTTGGGTGGGTATCCGTACAGCTGTGCCCCCACTGCTGAAGCTGGAGGCAGTCCTGCAGTTCCTGCACTCCATGGCCATTATGCGTGGCATCGCTCATTCAACATTCAGCACAGCCGTGGTCAACCATTTCAACCAACACGTTGCACTGCCCACCACCCAGGCCCAGGTCAACGAAATGAAGGTACAGTTTTATGCCGCTGTACATCTGCCCAGTGTGATAGCCATCGACTGCACCGATGTTGCTTTGGTGGCACCCCAGGCATATGAGGCTGTAAACAGGAACCGGAAGCACTACCACTCCCTCAGCGTGCAGGTGACTTGTGACCCGGACTTCATCATTACCTACTGCTGCGCCCAATACCCAGGTTTCACCCACATTTCCATGTTCCTATGCAACAGCACACATCCAGGATACATGGAGAGGCACAGAGGACAACGGACCTGGATAGTGGGTGAGTTCAACCCCTGCCACATATGCACAGGGTAGCACAAGATGAAAAAGGGGGGTGGGATAGCAACACTGAAAGGAAGCATTACATGTCAAAAGAATGCACTGTCAGAACCTTCACCAATGAGGGGGGGGGGATCCAAGGGAGCATGCACACGTTGGACACACCTGGACCTAACAACTCCCACATACATTGAGACGGCAGATCCATGCATGAGACAATTGACTGATGTCTGTATTCCAAACCATGCAGGTGACTCTGGATATCCCCAGCTGGCATGGTTGCTGACCCCTGTGCATGATCCACGTATGCTGCACAAGACGGTCTACCACCATGCCCACAGCCGTACCCGCGTATGCATAGAGCACATATTTGGACTCGAGGCACGGTTCCGGTGCCTAGATTGCACTGGTGGAGCCCTGATAAAATTGGGAAAGTAATATTGGTGTGTGCAAAGCTACACAACATTTGCCTGAGGAGGACTGTGCCACTACCCCCCCCCGACACAGACAGGCCACACACAGGAAGATGAAGATGAAGATGAGCATGTGGCAAGAGCCAGGGCAGACACTCACAGGGATGATGTGAGGGAAGGGAGACGGGCCCGGCAGGCACTAACAGACAATGACTTCTAGTATGATGACCTGACTCGGTCCGCTACCATCACAGTGTGAATAAAGTGCACAAGAACGCAAACTTGAATGTCCTTGCATACTTGGAAGTTCAACAGATTTTTATGCAACTTATTTGATCAACAATCCCCTCTCCCCCTGCCCTCCAGCAACACCCCAGCACACAATCTCCCCCACACTCAACCAACACCCCAGCACACAATTCCCCCTCCCTTGCACTTCACCAACACCCTAGAATACTCCCCTCCTCCCCAGCCCACAATCCCCTTTGCCCCCACCAACACCCCAGCACACAATCCCCTCTCCGCCATCGCCTCAGCACACAGTCCCCTACCACCCCCGTCCATTGCATGGCCACTTAGGCCAACATTAGTCATGCCATCTATGAAGTTGTAAGAGAGGTTGTTTAGCCACACTTAGAAGGAATTACAACTTCCAAGGGAATTGTCGTTCGCTTGGGTATTTTTTGCACACCAGGCGCAACAGTGCTGTCGCGACAGGGATCAGCTGGTCTGTGGCATACGTGATGCAACCAACTCTGGTCCCCCTTTTCTTTAATACATATAAGGAAGTGTTTCATTTTATGTTAGTCTGGTTGGTTTTTTACCCCTGCTACAATGTTGACTGTGTATTCCACTGAATTCATGTTGAACCTTAGGAATACAACTCACGGTTTCTTATCCCTGTGAACGTTAAATACAATACGTACCCATCATATCAGCATTGATCAATTGAAGAAGGCTTTACACTTTAATACAGCTCACCTACCGTGCTTTGCCCTCATTAATGCCAGATCTACGATCAAGAATGCCCTTGCCATTAATGACTTTATTTGTGCTAATAACCTGGACATACTTTTTATAACCGATTGTTAGGCACGATTGTATTCAGTACCGTATGGGAGACGGCACCAGCCCTGTCCTCTTGGCAATAGTTAACACAACCTTTGGTATAAGCATGTGCTACACAAGTTGGTATAGTGACTGAACAGCCAGGCTTATCTCAAGAGGGTCAATGTGAGCTGTAGGGTTGCAACATAGTTTCACAGTGACAAGTATTCAAATAAACACTTGCACTCAAGGTTTCTTGATTAAATATTTTTTTTGCTTTCAATTTAACATTTTATTAGAGTATAAAGAAACAAATGAACAGTGACAACAGCATAGCAATTGTGACGTAGCGAAACACAGTATCATGGCTAGAGGAAAAGCACATGGTATACGTCCCTCTCCCCTCCTCCTGCCAAGTAGTTCAGCCTTGTAGCCAACGGGTTAATTGAGGCCGTCTGGTGAGTCCCAGGAATTGTTCTGCATAATCCATGAAGTGCGCCCAGGTATTCAGGAAGTAGTTTAGATTTCCTGTGCGTATGGCCGTTACTTTTTCTGCCACTGTGATTTCCCAACACTCCCACAGTGGGAGAGAGGGGCTGTCAGCGTGTTTCCAGAGGCAAGCCATTGTTACCTTTGCTGCCAGCAGGTGGTGTGCGGAGCAGAGAAGCTCACCCATATTACAGGAATTCCCCTCCCCCCCTTCCACTGTATCTCCCAAGAGTATGATTCCGGGATGCCATGGGAATGCAAGTCCGGTGATTGCCTTAATGTGGTGTGTTACTTCCTGCCAGTACAGCTCTGCTTTGGGACAGGTCCATACATATGAAATAGAGTGCCCTCTTCAGCAATTTGGGGGAATTTCATGGTTGGATTTATTCAATTGAACTGGGGTGATGTAGTACCTGTAACAGAGCTTCTATCCTCCTTCCCTGTTTGTGATGCATTGCTTGCTCTTGTGTAGCCTTTCCCAAATCTTCCCCAAATCCTCCACCTCCATTTCCCGGCCCAGGTCCCTCTCCCAGTCAAGCATGTATTTATCTTTTTCCCCGGGTCAGTTCTATCTAGGAGGTGATAGAGGGTCGAGATCCTGCCCCTAGGTGCTGCTGAGGTTAAGGAAAGTTCCAACGCAGTTAGACCTCTAGCACCGCACTCCCTCACCATTTTATGTGAGACCCAGTGCCAGAGCTGGACATAGTGGAATCGCTCTGCCTCACCCTCCCCAAATCTCTCCTTGCAACTTTCGGATGTGATGGGCGAGCCCCCTTCTAAAAAGTCTGACAACTTTTCCAGACCACCCTCCTTCCACCAGGAAGCTGTATGGGGGATTCCCTGGGGAGAATTCAGGGTTATACCAGATAGGGGTCCGCTGACCCCTCGGACCTCTGCAGCCCCATTTCCACGCTGCTGTTTTCCAGCACCTAACAGTGACTGTTATAGCCGTGAGGGGGCCCTCATTGATCTGGGCTGTGATAGTAGGCAGGTGGGGTAGTCGCGGGAGGGCGGGGGGGCACCAGGCCTCTTCCAGCTGCTTCCATAATGGTTGATTGGAAGATTGAGTCCAGGTGTATGCATGGGATAATTGTGCTGCAAGCACGTATCTAGACTCGTTCTGGACCCCCATCCCTCAAAGCAGAATTTTCTTTGATATTCTGGGTTTCTCGCCCCTCCCCCCAACCCCCAAGACACGTTTTAGACTGTTCCTCTGTAAGGTGCGCAATTCGTTCGCGGGGATGTTCACCGGGAGTGTCCTGCATTGATTTATTAATATAGCAGTCTAGGGAGTAGATTCATTTTCAGAGCGGCAATTCGCCCGAACCATGAGATCTCCTGGCTCTCCCAGTATTTCAGGTCTCTCCAGAAATCGTCCCATAGCTGAGGGAAGTTGCATCAGTACAAACGGGAGATGTCATTGGGGATCTACACCCACCCCGAGATATTCAATCTCAGATCTCTGCCCAGGGGAAGGCAGGCAGGGGCCAAGCTCTGTCTTTTGCGATTTGGTGAGGTTAATTGCGAGCGCTGATGATTTATCCAGATTGACCCGAAACCCAGAGATCCTCCCAAATTCCTCAATCTCCTCCCACAGAGAACCCAGGACGAGTTTGGTATTGTCAGGGTTAATAACACGTTGTCTGCATATAGTGCAATCTTATATTCGTGCTCCCCTACCTTGACCCCCTTTACGTTCAGGTTGCGCCGGATCCTATTTGCAAAGGGCTCCATTGATGGGGCAAAGACCATTGGCGATAGGGGGCAGCCCTGCCTTGTTCCCCTGGTGATCCCGATTGTCTCGGATCTTATGCCGTTAGCCCGTAGTTGCATAGTGGGGTACTGGTAGTTAGCCATGGTCCATTTGATAAAGTTTGGTCCGAACCGGAAGTGTGAAAGCACTGCACTAATATAACCCCAATCTACCAGATCAAATGCTTTGTGTGCGTCTAAGGACAGAACCACCATGCTCTCCCCCTTCCTTTGGGTGCTCTCTATGATCTCTACAGTCCGTCTGATATTATCCTGTGTCCCCGTTCCTGGGATAAAGCCTGTTTGATCACTGGATATGATGTTCAGGAGATAAGCTTTCAGTCGGGTCGCTAAGACTTTTGAAAATATTTTCCCATCATTGTTCATGAGGGTAATTGGCCTGTAGGAGGAAGCCTGCTCGGGATCCTTCCCCGGTTTGTGGACCAGAATCGTTGACGATTCCGCCATTGATTTGGTGATTGAGCCTGTCGAGAGGAACAAATTAAACAGGATAGTGAGTTGGTGGGGCCAGGGTTTGCACATAGGTTTTATCATCGAATTGTGCAGGGAGCCCGTTGTGCCCCGTAACAGTATTTTTTAGGGATTTAATAACCTCTATGATTTCCTCTGCTGTGATTGGGTTTTCGAGGGCTGATAGTTGGGACTCAGGTCGGAGGCCGCTAGATCGTAAGTATGTGGGTAGATTCTCAGGGGATGGAGGTGGTCCAGCCATTACAGCTTTGTGGTGTCCCACCAGCTCTGCCAGCTTATCTGCCTCCGTATATCGGGCTCTACTGTAATCGCTGATAAGGCGAGATATATTGTTCCTGTTATGTGTCGTTTTAAGCTTGTATGCGAGTATTCGGTTCGCTTTGTTGCCTTTACTGTAGTAAAATTGCTCTGTGAAAGCTAGTGATCTGGCGGATCGGTCACTCCAGTGCATTTCGAGCGCGGTTTTGGCTTTCACTAAGGCCCTCTGTATTTTCTGTGTCCTACGGGATTGTAATTCTTTTGCCAGGGCTGCCACTGCTTTTTCTAATCTTGCAGCCTCTAACTTAGACATCCGGCTCTGTTCTGACCCTGCACTAATGAAAGCGCCTCTCACTACCGCCTTCATGGCGTCCCAGATGGTAGCTACTGCCATCTCGGGGGTGGTGTTCTCAGTTAAATAGTTGAAAAGTTGAATAAGCCTTCCTTAGAAGGGAGCAATTATATAGCGCTTAAAATATGCTTAAAAAAATACACACACTGTTTCAATAAATCAGTAGACGCACATTTGGGATGGCACACACACTTCCTACACCCTGAGGTGATTTAAATAACTAGGACACTGTAGACATTAATATGTCACTGGTACATTTAGAGCAATACTGAGTTTTGTGTCAAAAGGAAATATTTAGGGAATAAACCAATGGTTAACAAATATTCTTAAGCAGGCAAGTTATTTTTTTAACCCCACCCAACCCCCCAGCCCCCAATGCAAAGTAAATTAACCCTTTCCCAGCTGCACAAGTTATAGAATGTGTGACTTTTTGGCGGGATAGTTAAAGCACAAAGTCAAAGGTTAGTCTTTCAGGGAGCCAGGACTGCCAATGTCAATTGAGCAAACATTCTAGGTGAGCTGAAGCACTTCTTGAAGGTAAGTAAAAAGTCTTGAAAAAGTTTTTAGAAATATTTGTAGAAAATATAATCACTGTTGGGCCACAAGCTGGGAGGCTTTTGATGGGCAAAGCTGCAAGCAACTCTGCAAAAGCAACCAAGACAAGTCTAAACTGAGAGCTAGCAAGGCTACATCACAAGAGGTAAGTACCCCTTAGTTTTACAGTACTTTAGGTCTGAGGAAATTGGTTCCAGCTGCCTTCTGTTCCTTTTGTAGGTCTGCAGATCCTGTTGTTCCTGGGCCTGAGTCGTGGGGACAAAAGGGAGGACGTCTGGGGACTCCTGCACCGCAAATTGAAGGTCGATGGCAGCAATGGGGCACACTTCAGATCAGTGTCACTTCGCGTTTTGTTTCTCGCAAATAGCACCACTGCGGTTCTCGGATACCTTATGGACTTTGCTCGCATCTGGGGTGGAGCGCTCTGTTGAGGTGGCTCATGCTTGGTCAGTCCTGCTTCATGGGAGTCCGGAGGATCTTCCTGGAGCTCGGGTCACACTCGATTCTGGTGTTCCTCTCCCTGGCAACCGTTACCTGCAGCAGCAGTGGAAGTACAGCCAGCTGCGAGAGGATTTCCAGATGAGTTTGTCTTGGTTGATTGGTCCAACCAACCCAAGGGGAGAAGTCGTCCCTTGCAGGGTGTTAGGCAAGATTGTATGCAATATTCTTTGGGTGCCCTACAACAACCCTGATCTCCTGGCAATAGAAACCCAATCTTTGGTATAAATCTGCACTACACAGGTTGGTAGCTTGTGGAGCAGCCAGGCTTATCTCAACAGGGGGGTCAATGTGAGCTGTATGGGAGTTACACAGACATTCACAAGTATTCAAATTAACTCTTACACGCAAGATTTCTTGATAAAACAAGTATGTATTTATCAGTTAGTTAGAATATGCCTTCTTCAGAAGGCGCACTATATAACACCACACAAATATATTTTAAAAATACACTCTTATCTAAATCAGCAAATACCCATTTGGCATGACACACAGGCACTAACTACTCCCTCAGGTGACTTTAATAGCTAGAGTGCTGTTGGCATTAATGTATCACTGTTGCGTTTAGAATAGTCTTGGGAGTAGTGTTAAAGATAAGAGAGTTCAGAATAAAACAAGTATTCACACAGTTCTTCTCAAGTAGCTAAGTACTTTAAATACAACCCCCCCAATGCAAAGTCAGTTAACCTTTCCCGGGAAGGAAGGCAAAACACATATGCAGAAGAGAGAAAAGTCATTCAGGGAGCCTAGGCCAGCCAATGTTAAGTTAGCAAAAATCAAGGTGAACTGAAGCACTTCTTGTAGGTAAATAGAAAGTCTTTTTCAATGTTTAAAATGTCTTGGTAGAATAGAAGGAAATCAAAGAAGGGTCACAAGCTGATTAGGCTTGTGAAGTAAAGAAGCTGCAAGCAACTCTACACATGCATGCAACCAAGCAAGTCTCCAGCAAGGACAGGTGGCTATACAGCAAGAGGTAAGTTTTCTTAGACGTTACTGTACTTTTAGGTTGAAGAAAAAGTGCATTAGATGACTTCAGTTCCTGTGCAGTTCTGCAGATCTCTCTGTTCCTGGGCCTCAGTCGTGGGGACAAGAGGGAGGACTTCTGGGGACTCCTGCACTGCAATGGGACGGTCACCGCTCGCAACCGGTTAACTTCAAACAAGTGGCTGTTCGGTGTTTCAGCTCCTCTCGTCTACAGCAAATGGCAACACTGCGGTTCCTGGCTGTCGAGATGGGCTTTCCTTTCTTACGGGATCCCGCACTCTGTTGAAGGGGCTCAGGCTCGGTCAGTCCTGCTTCATAGGAGTCCAGAGTGTCTTCCTGGAGCTCTGGGCCAGCTTAAAAGCAATGCACATGAACTGGTGATCCTCTCCCGGGCTATCCGGTTCATGGAGCAACTGCAGTGGATACTCTACCAGCATTGAGAGGATGCCTAGGTGGCTACACTTTGGATTTGATTGGTCCCACCAATTCAAAGGGAGAAGTCGTCCTTGCAGGAGCTTCTCTGTTGATACGAATTTGGAGTTTCAGCACAGCAGCAGGGCTTCACTGGGCAAACCAACGGTCTACGAGTTGCAACAGGCGTCCTCTTCAAGTTCTTCTTGACAAAAATGGCACCCTGCAAACACAGCCCACGGTAAATGCACACTACGGTAGTTAAAAGTACATCACTGCTACCAGCCATTCATTGAGGAAAGGGTAACATAAAATTGTTAAATGAGAAGCTAGACAAAGGGGATACTAGGTAACCCCTCCAGCACCCTATTGTAAGATAGTGTGCTGGGTCTAGAAAGTTTACAGATGTAAGTAAAGTCAATTTACTGCTCTGGGAAACAGTAGTTTATCCCAGAGAAGGTATTTACACCTTTGAGAAATCTGAAAGTCTTCCCTGTGCCACTGCACTGAAGGTGCTGTGTGACACAATGTAAAAGATGATTCCTGTGGAGTGTCAGACTCCATAACCAAAAGAAAGTGTTAAAATCACATTCTCTTTGTTTAAAAAGCTGGCAACTGGCAAATCTTCAATTCCAGTAGCTGTAGTCAAGCACACAAACGGGTGTCCCTCTCCCTGGTTATTCGGTTTCCTGCAGCACTCTGAGGAAAATACAACCAGCTCAGAGAATGGTATCCAGGTGGCTTAGTGTTGAGTTGATTGGTCCCACCAACTCAAAGCAAGAAGTTGTCCTTGAAGGGCTTCTCTGTCGGGATTAACTTGGCGATTCAGACCTGCAGCAGGGCTTCATCAGGCAAACCACCGGTCCTGGAGTTGCAGCTGCCGTGTTCTTCCAGCTCGTCTTTGGTTCTTTCGTCCCAGTGGTCGACTCTGCCTTCCAAGCCAAGAGACTCGCCTTTTAAACAGTTTTCTCCCATTCATTCCAGCCGAACTGCAACTACCCCAGCAGGGTGACTGTCCTTGCCGAACAGTCAGCCAGCCAATCGCGCCAGAGTGCATTTGGGTCTCCTAGGAGACTAAGCACAGGTAGTTTCAAGCACCTCCCTCACTTCCTGCCCACCCCAGACCCTCAGGCGCCAGAGGCGGTCTTCAGTCCTGAAGCCCACCAAAGGTGTAGCAACAAAGAGACCAAACCTGGTTTGGCACGCAGAGACAAACTCTAGAAGGACCTTTCCAAAAAGAAATGGGGGGAAAAAAAGAAGACTGGGGCCTGTTTAAACAAAGGGGGCTCAGACGCCATCTTGAAAAACATGGCTCCCGCGATTTAACGCTACCGGTGTTCGCGGTCGGAAAAAATCATGGTAGTTCGTTGTAAAACCACTGCCGCCAGCCATTTCGGGAGGAAAGGGAAGCATTTGACTGCTACATGAGTTTCTAGACATAGGGGATACTAAGTAACCCCTCCAGCACTCTATTTTAAGATGGGGTGTGCTGAGTCTAGGTATTTAAAAAGACTAGTAAAGTTAATTTAACTCTACTTTCTCTGGGAAACAGTAGTTTATCCCAGATAAGGTATTTAAACCTTGGGACAGCCTAAAAGGCTTCCCTGTGTCACTGCACTGAGGGTGCAGTGTGACGCACATGAAAAGATGATGCCTATGGAGTTGTCTGAAACGCCATAATCCAAGAACACAAGAGTAAAATACACATCAAAATACATGAAAGAGAGGGTGGCGGCTCACCCTGTCCAGGGAAAAAAAAAATCAAGTCCTCAAAATCCTGCAAAGTTTCTAGGGGTCTCTAAGGTGAAGGCAATTGGCACATTTGAGAATTCTCCCTAACACACAGGAACAGTGAGATCTGCAGGAACTGCCAGGAACAGAAGTCTTCAGCTGCATCTTATTCTTCATTTGTAAGGTACTGTGAAACAAGACTGAGAGTTCTTACCTCTTGAGGTGAAAGTGCTTGAAACATTCCCAACTTGCAGGCCTAATCTGCTTGATTAACTACCAGAACTGCTTTATCCTATACAAAACTTTAGCCCATTGACTTCGGCCTAACCTATTGCATTGAATCGATTCCTATGGTGAACTCAACCAATGCGCACTGTCTGAGAATAATTGTGATCTTCTTTTTATTAACCAATGCCTTTTTGCTCCTACTTCAAAGTACTTGGAATACCATTTTGCTCCTCCTTCCTTAGAAACGTACAGTGTAAAGTACTGAAGTGTATTTTGGAGTGATATATATTGCATCCTTCTAGTGAATGTTTTATAACTGACTGTGAAATAAATTAATAAGTGTTTTACCGAGAAACCTGGAGTGTTAGAATTTGTTTGCATACTTGTAATTATAGACCTCTGTGTAACATCCTTACAGCTCACATTCCCCTCTTGAGATAAGCCTGGCTGCTCAGCAACGCTACCAGAAAACTGTGTAGTACAGACTTATACCAAAGGTTGGTTTTGCTTACACCTGTAGTCCTAGTTATGTGTAGTGGTCCCAAAGGGTACTGCATACAAACTTTGCCTAACAAGGACCAAGGGCTTCCACTAGTCAGACACAGTTCGTCACCTTCGGGGGAATCCAGGCCCGGGTCTCAAGCATCCAAGGCCTCTGTTGCCCAGTGGATGGTTGCAGCCTTCAAGAAGGCCTACGAAGAGCAGCGCAAGCCGCTGCCTGCTAACATGCACGCCCATGCTGTCAGAGCCAAGGCCAACGGCAGGTTCCGTGGCATGTCATCAGCAGGGTGGCCACCTGGGCCACCTCTTTGGCTTTCTGTAAGCATTATTGTTTGGACGCTGGCTCTAAATCAAACGCGACCTTCAAACAGGCGGTTCTAAGGAACCTATTTGATTTAGGAGGGTCTCCTCTCCAGCCTGGGGCTACATTGTTGTAATCGCACATGCACTATGGAGGAAAGGGGACGGGACGTAGACATAATTATGAGTTACTCACCATAGTAAATAACGTATTCTTAGTCCATAGTCCCCTTTCCTCCATACTTCATGGGCGCCCCTCACTAGGGATGGAAGATGGAAACTTTTTTACCAGAAAAACCTTCTTCCCCTTTAAATGGTGAAAAAGTTTCCATCTTCCGTCCCTAGCGAGGGATGCCCATGCAGTATGGAGGAAAGGGGACTATGGACTAAGAGTATGTTAGTCACTACAGTGAGTAAATAGTAATTTCTCTCTACTAAATGGGGGGGCCTTTTTACCCTCATTCATTCTTATTTGCTTTGACTTTTGGGTACTCTTTTCTTTGTTTCACCTTATTCTATGGAGTCTTCTTTCCTCCATATCTCTTAAAGGCATCTGTGTTGTGTTATACTTTTGCGGAACACAGTACCCTTTGTGCAGTGTTGCTGGGAACCCTTGGGGTTCTGCTTTTTATGTCTTTATTTTCTTCGAACTACTGTTCTTAAGGAAATAGAGATACTTTGTAACCTTCCTAACAACCTATACTTATGAGAGATTAGCACACACCACCTCATGTGGAGTGGTAAGGGGATACTGGCAGGCTGAAGCTTGAAGAGTTAGTCTGCAGAAGCTGCTGAACCCCAACAGTCCCTCCAGAGCGTCACACACTCAGCTACCAGACTGAGGAGCACAGCACAACCAGGGGGAAAGGGGAAGTGGATAAAATCAAAAAGCCAGATCACTTCTGGCTACTTGTTGGGGATCTGCAGAGGAGAGAAGAAAAAAAAATCATGCCTCATTAACATCTGCCCCCGTCTCATTTCTTTCCATTACAGCCCCCTCTTGAACCCTTCTTAAAAAAATGTTTGTGTCATTACCTGGAACTCCTCTGCAACCTGCCCAGAGGAAATCTTAATGTAAATTGCAAACCTGATCCATTGTTGTAGACTTGCAACCTTCTTTTCTCAACTCTGAATTTCTCAATCTTCTTATTGCAGATATGGTGTGCTAGTTCCATTGGTTTATTTCCTGTTCAGAAACAGTGAGTTTTCATGTGTTCGAAAACAGAAAGGGCAGTTACATTGGCTGTATTTTCTAGTCAAACACGAAGTACTCTTGTATTCTGAAAATAAAGGTCACTTTTTACTTGAGGAACTCCACTGCAGCACAGCCTTAATGAACCTATTGAGTCTTGCTTAATACGTTTGCTGTAACTTCTTCCTGAGCAATAAAAAATGACTTGTCTCTTCAGAGTCTAATTCCAGTCGCTGTGCAACTCGTGCCTAAAATGTCTCCAAAGAGTATTTAATTAATAAGTCGCTGCACTTCCCGGGTGAGGAAGGAAAAAACATTCAGTCCAAAGAGGGAGTGAAGTCTTCTGCTGTTCGTGCATTATGCGCTGCTGCAGACCTTTGCACTTCTTGTATTCGAAAAAGTTAATTCCCAAAGGGGAAACTGGTATAGATCAGTCTGAGCATTTTACGCTGCGAACACTCTCCGGCGCCAACCCAGGCAACCATAAATGGCTCAGAGATTACAAACGTTCTATTTTGTTTACTGCAGAGAAAGGCTGACTCGCATGTGTACATTTCTAAGCAACCCTACATCACACGGAGCAGTCCTTCCTTTGAATAGGTCAGTTACAATTTTAAAGACATATTTTATATTCTACAAAGCTTGCTTTCCTTAAACCAGCACGAGCTCTGAGAACTTCTTCAAAAACATATACTATTGTCCATTCAGATTTTTTTTTATATAAGGGACCAAAAAGTAACTAGTCCAAAACAATACTCTTGCTGAAATCCAGTAGAATTGTCACTTTATCCAAAAACTAAAGAATAGCTTCACTTGGCTTAAACTGGTAAACTGAAGACAAAACCTGCAGCCTGCAACTCTCCTCATCTGTTAATTCTCTTAAATTTCTTATTTTCTGTAGTAGGCCTAGTTTTCCTGGAAATCCTAACTTGCACATTCTCTGTTTGGCTGATGACAATAAAAGGCAGTTTAGAATGCCCAGCCACTGCCATTTGTCTCTCTCCAGCCAATCAGGGCGCCAGGTGAGAATCACCATTTTGACTTTGGGGCCTGTCAACACACTACCTACATTTAGTTAAGGCCAAACAAACATGTACCAACTACAGAGAAAAGGCTACAACACATAACGGAGGCATAGGAAAACCTCACAGATACCTAGTATTCGCAATCTCTCTGCTCCAGAGACTTTCTAGCGACAGTGACAACCCTACAGTTGAGGCTGGTGGCAATGGATGTGTTCTACCACTTATGCTATTTTTTACCGCAGAATGTGTTCACAATCTCCGTTATGCACAATGGGGTTACCTATGTTCTAATATGGTAGCTCATTTCTTTTTTCGCCATTTCTAGTTCGGTTGGCCTTTGCCAGCCTGTCTAACATTCTGGGAGGGGGAGGTCTGTGTGTGCGTGTTTTGCCTTTGGCAGGACCCTTGGGTGTCCCTGCCTAGGTTCCATTGTGTCTGCAAAGGCAGTAAGTGGGGGAGGCGTTTAACACTCCTCTGCCCTTTGCCTGCCGGGGTGCCTGAATGGAACCAGTACCCACTAGGGGGTTGGCTGCCCATATTAGACAGCCACCCACCCCTTTCTGTAAAATGCTGAGCGAGTTTTCAGAGGAGTGAGTGGGCAAACCAAATCTAAGGTGAGGATCCTGAGGTAGAAGCAAATTGACCACTGGAGCAGAAGATTCGACGCTAGAGATGACCAGAGACGCCTGCAGACCCTTCCAGTAACTGTGAAATGACCACTGCTGTCCTGACCCTGTTTTCTTATCAATAGAGGAACTTCAAAGAGTACGACTCCTTCCCTTTGGCAGGTGGGACCAACCAGCACCAAGACGAACTACAAATCGAGCCATCTTCCGAGGTGCTGTGACCTTCCAGGGCTGCAACCGCGAATACGTGGCGACCTCTGACCCATTTAAAATGCAATGTCTTGGCAAGGCTGAATCTGTCCAGAACTTTGGTGAGCTCCAGTTGGACCTCCTGTGGCACAATCCCACTCATCTAAGGCCCCTCACCAGCATGCAGGACTACAGAATCAAAGAAGATCGATCGTCTTTTGTTGGAGCTGATAAAAAGGTGCCAAAACCGCAAACCGACCATGGAGACCGAAGAAATCCACGCCAAGGGTCCTCTCTCGCGACTGCTGCTGTGACATCCCATTCAGAGTCCTTCCTTTCGTCACCAGACCGAGGACTCAGGAGACTGGGTCGTCGCTGCTGCACAGGAGAGAATCCAGCTATGTTTACTTCTTCTAACCTAAGGTACTGTGGCGCTAAAGGTAGAACTTAGCTGAAGCCGAAGAATCGCTCCAGTTTGACGGTTTTTGGGTCTCCACCCATACCTCTTGCCCAAGCTTTACAGTTTGTGTCCTTTTGGGTGTCCCTCGCACGGTCCCTATAACTTATCTTTTGATTCTAGTGGCTTAAGTATTCTGAGGAACATAACTTTCTATCCACTCCTACACTGACTTTTTTGCTAGTTAGGGATTGGATTTACAAAGCATTAAAAGCCTTAAAGTGCAACTAGAACATCTAAAACTGCTCACGTGTGTATAACCATCCCTTTCCTTTCCACAGACTTTGTCTGCTGTGACTTCATGGTCTGAATTCCATTACCGTTTATCTATAATCTATGCGACTTTGCGTCTTTCCTTGTAATACGGTAGAACGGTCATTCGTGTCATTCTCTGTAACAATTATAACCGCAAGCAACTACAATTGAAGCAGTCACCATTGAAATGTATTGTTGATATTGCCTATGTGTTTTGGTTATCTAAAAATAGTATTTACCCATCTGCCTTGTGTATATAAAATATATTTTGATATAATGTAACTGTTTCTCTTTGGATAATTGCATTGACTTGATTCAGCTCACACCCTCCTCCTAAGATCAGCCTGGCTGCTGTGCCATTCTACCAGATCCTTTGGGTAATACAGACTTATAGTAAGAGTTTGGGACCTGTATACCAAGGGATAGTCTTATAGAGTCTTGCCTCAGGTGGACTTTAGGAAAACTTCCCCAAGACTAAGCAAAGGATTCTTTGCGGCTCTGTGATTTTGTCACCCTTTACAAAGCACCATTGAAGAACGGTTACCGCCCGATCGATTTGCTTTGCTTTCTCAGTCCAGAACTCAGTTAAGGGGACTTCAAGGAGTGGATTCTTGCCTCTGCAGGTCCGGAAGGAGTCCACCAAAGTTTCAGGAGGATTCGATCTTCGAAAGATGATACACTGCTCTATGGCCTCAGGTCCCAGGGTATTGGCGAATTGCAGCCGGACAGGGTCTCAGCTGGTTGCGGGATGACTCAAATGCAGGTTGTCTTCAGACTGATTGGGCCCACCAGTCTAAGGGAGGGAGTCATCGTATTTGGAGCTCCCCTGTTGAATGGAAGATGGTAGTCAGCACATCAGCAGTCACTTAGCAGGCTCTGGCGGTAGATAGAAACTGCTGTAGGCATCTCTGATCATCTTCATCAGGATTCCTCTTCCAGTGGTCGCCTCTTCTTCAGCCTCGGGATACATGCCTCTTATGCAGGAACCCAGCCAATCAGTAGGCATACACCATTCAAACTTGGGTGGTGGCTGTCCTTTCAGGATAGCCAGCCTCCCAGTTGGAACTGGTTCGAGGCAGGCACAGCAGAAGACAAAGACAACAAAAGATTTGGAGTCCTCCCTGGTTTCCCATCTTCAGACACACTGGTGCCTTGACAAAGGCCTCCCCATCCTGCACGACAGAAGGACCAATAAAGGACAAGCCATCTTGAATTGGCAAAAAAAACACGGTCAATGGAGATCAGTGTGTGGACTACCACAGCTGTGGATACAGCCTGCGAGTAAAAACGACACAAAAGTCAGTAGAATTGTCACTGTTCCTACTGTACCTCACCGGCATGTCTGGGACCGGAGCCCTGCCGCCCCCCGCTCCTGTGTGCAGGGCCTGAGCGCACACATGACCAGCGCTAGACACTGGCGTTGCCATGGCATCTCAGAGACCATCACAGTCCCAGATAGCCCGGCTTTCCTTGGCTATTACGCCCCCTTCGGTTGCCATGACCATGCTATGACACCGCGCGCAGTCATGTCATCAGAAGAGGCATACTGATGAGACGCTTAAATACACTCACTATCCGATTTGTATTTCTTCATTGATTTTGAACTTGCTTCTGGTAAACTCAACCCTGCTTTTGAATTAACCCTTAATGGTACTGTTTTTTTCTTGCTGATTTCCAGGCTCCTGACCTATTTTTGTATTAAGGATTTTGTCAGGCAAGATTGTATGCAGTACCCTTTGGATGCACTATCACAACACAACAACCCTGACCTCCTAGCAATAGAAACCCAACCTTTGGTATAAGTCTGCACTGCACAGGTTGGACTTGTGTGGAGCAGCCCGGCTTAAAAGAGGGGTCAATGTGAGCTGTAGGGGAGTTGCAGAGAGATTCTCTTCCGACCCCTCCTGCCCGGCTAACTATCGCCCTATCTCCATCACTCCCTTCCTGGGCAAGCTCCTGGAGAAACTGGCCTTCTCCCAGCTTAACCTCCATGCTGAATCTGTTGGTAGTCTTCATGACCATCAATCTGGCTTCAGAGCTGCCAGAAGCACGGAAACTGCTCTCCTGAACATCCATGAAGACCTGCTCTTGAACCTCGATTCCAACACTCCGTGTGCTCTCATTCTGCTCGATCTCTCCTCTGCCTTTGACACTGTCAACCATGCCATCCTGCTCAACCGTCTCCGGGAAAACCTGGGTATCACTGGTCAGGCTCTGGCGTGGTTGACCTCTTTCCTTTCAAATCGACCCTCCCAGGTCCAACTGGGGTCCTTCCTCTCCGACATCTTTTTCTCCACCTGTGGTGTCCCCCAGGGATCTAATCTCTCTCCCTGGCTGTTCAACCAGTATCTGGTACTCCTTGCCCACCGCATCGCCGCTCTCTGCCCTAATTTCCAGTGCTATGCGGACGATACCCAACTCATCTTCAGGCTACCCTCAGCCTCCCCCTCTCCTTCCCTCATCTCTGACTGTCTGTCTGCTATCCAAGAATGGTGTGCCTCCAATGACCTCTGCCTTAATGCCAGTAAGACTGAGATCCTACTCATCGGTACTCCCACTCCCTCCTTCCCTGTAGCTCTCTGGCCTGCCTCCCTTGGCCCCCTCCCTGCTCCTACCTGCAAGGCAAAAAACCTTGGGGTCATCTTCGACTCCACACTCTCCTTCTCTCCTCATATTTCTGACGTCGCCAAGAGGTCACATTACCAGCTGCACCTCCTCAGAGGTATTCTTCCCTTCCTCTCCTTCCCCCAGAAGCTCACTGTCTCCCGAGCCCTGGTTCTCTCAAAGCTGGACTACTGTAACAGCCTCTATCTTAATCTGCCTGCCTCCACTCTCCGCCCTCTGCAACTCATCCAGAACAGAACTGCGAGACTTGTCCTTGGCCTCAAGCCCAGGGACCGTATCTCTCCAGGACTGAAATCTCTACACTGGCTCCCAGTGGCTGCGAGGATAAAGTTCAAAACCCTCTGCATTGTCCACAAGGCCTTCTGGGGCCTGGGTCCTAAATACCTTCAACTCTCTCTTCCCAAATATCTTCCTTCCCGAGCCCTTCGCTCATCCGCCTCCAATTCCCTCAGGGTTAGCCGCTTCTCGAAGCAACGAGCTGGGGGTAGATCTCTCTCCGCGGCAGGGGCCTCCCTCTGGAACAGCCTTCCTGCCTCCCTGAAACCTGAGGAGAACCATCTCCGGTTCTGGAAGCACCTCAAAACCTTCCTCTTTGCTTCTGCTTTCTCTCTCCCTCTCCCCTGCTGAACAGCTAATTTAATTCCTCACTGAAACTGCACTGATCCTGCAACTGGACCACTCTAAACGGCCTCGGCCCTGGGCCCTGCCACTCTCCACTTGCACTGATGCCCTGGAACCCCTTTGCACTGCGGGACTGTCTCTGTATCCCTACAGCCCCCCCCCCCTCCCCCAGCACTTGTTCTGCACTTACCTCACACTTGCCACCAGCTGGCCCTATTTATTTATTTATTTATTTATCACGTTACGCCACTTACCTTGTACTGCACTTCCCCCCCTCCCCTTCCCCTTGCACTTTTCCCCCTCCCCCACTCCTGCACTTGCGCGATCTGAATGACACCTGGCCTAGTAAGATCGTTGTCGGTCTCCCCTTGTCCCCCCCTCCCTGCCTCGTCGCGCCTTGAAACACATGTGTATAGGCGCGTTACAAATACCATATCATATCATATCATATATCATTCACAGTGACAAGTATTCAAATAAACTCTTAGACACAAGGTTTCTTGATTAAACAATTATTAATTTATTTAACAGTTAGAGTAAGCCTTCTTCAGAAGGGGGCAACATAAAGCAACACACAACTACAATTAAAAAATACCCACTCTTAGTTTTCTAAATTAGCAAATACCCTTTTGGGATGGCCCACAGACAACTACCTACACCATAAGGTGACTTCACTAGTTAGGGTGCTGGCGACATTAATATATCACTGTCACATATAGAATAGTATTGAGAGGGGTGTCAAAGTAAAGCGGTTTCAGAATAAGGCAAGTATTCACACAATTATTCCTAAGCAGGTAAGTACTTTCAAAATAACCCCTCAATGCACAGTCAGTTAACCCCTTCCTGCAAGGCAGACACATCACATAAGCAGGGGAGAGAAGTCATTCATGGAGCCAGGCCAACCAATGCTAAGTTAGCAAAAGTCAAGGTGAACTGAAGCACTTCTTGCAGGTAAGTAGAAAGTCTTGCACAATGTTTTTTAAAACTTTTTGTAGAATAGAAGAAATCAAAGTAGGGCCACACGCTGATTAAGCTTATGAGGTAAAGAAGCTGTTAGCAACTCTACAGATGCAACCAAGACAAGTCTTCATCGAGGACCAGTGAGGTTACACAAGAGGCAAGTTCTCTTAGACTGTACAGTACCTTTTAGGTTGAAGAAAAGTGCAGCAGATGGCTTCTGTTCTTGTGCAGCTCTGCAGATCCTGGTGTTCATGGTCTTCAGTCGTGGGGACATGAGGGAGGATTTCTGGGGACGCCTGCACTGCAAAGGGATGGTGGCACTTCGGTGTTTCAGCTACTCGCGTCTACTGCAAATAGCAACACAGGTTCCTGGCTGTCGAGATGAGCTTTCCTAGCATCTGGGGTCCAGCACTCTGTTGTGGCTCATGCTCAGTTAGTCCTGCTTCCTGTGAGTCCGGAGGGTCTTCCTGGAACTCTGGGCCAGCTTAAAAGCAATGCACACAATCTGGTGTTCCTCTGCCTGGCTATTCGGTTCCAGCAGCGACTGCAGTTGAAATTCAACCAGCTTCGAGAGGATGCCCAGGTGGCTGGCTTTGGAGTTGATTGGTCCCACCAACTCAAGGGGAGAAGTTGTCCTGGCAGGGCTTCTCTAGTCGAAACGAAATTGGAGTTTCAGCACAGCAGCAGGGCTTCACCGGGCAAACCAATGATCCAGGAGTTGCAGCAGGCCTCCTCCTTCAATTTCTTCTTCGGATTTCTTCTTCCAGTGGTCGACTCTGCCTTCCAAGCCAAAAAGCCTCACGTTTTATGCAGGTTTCTCCCCTTCATTCCAGCCTAGCTGGCCAATCGCCTAAGAGTACTTAACTTGTGAATCACGCCAAAGACAAAACGAGCAAGGGACCAAACCTAGTTAGGCGCGCAGAGTAAATCGCAAGAAGGACCTTTGCACAATGAAATGGCGAAAAAAAGACCAGGCCATTTTGACAAAAATGGCACCCTTGGGTGCTTTACAGCAGCTGCGGCTGCACCCCGCAGTAAATGCACACCACGGTAGTAAAAAGTAAACCACTGCCACCAACCATTCATCGAGGAAAGGATAACATAAAAATGTTACATCAGAAGCTAGACAAAGGGGATACCAAGTAACCCCTCCAGCACCCTTTTGTAAGTTAGTGTGTGCTGAGTCTAGAAAGATACAATGTAAGTGAAGTTAATTTCACTTCACTGTTCTTGGAAACCATAGTTTATCCAATAGAAGGTATTTAAACCTTGGGAAATCTAAAAGACTTCCCTGTGCCACTGCACTGAAGGTGCTCTGTGAAACAATGTAAAAGATCATGCCTGTGGAGTTTTTCATACTCCACAACCAAAAGAGAAACAGAATTCAAAATCACATTAAAATACATGAGAGAGAGTGGGGAGGGGGGGTCTCTCTCTCTCCAGTTTAAAAATTCAAGTCCTTAAAATTAAGTAAAGTTGCTAGAGGTCTCTAAAGTAGAGAGGAATTGGCACATTTTTGAGAATTCTCCTTAACAGATTTGCTACTGGATTCTTAGGATAACTTGGTTTTTGACCCATTTTTCTTATATATGGATTTCTTACTGGATTCCCCCTTGTCTTCTATCAGAGAGCATTGAACTGTGGACGCCTTGCTGTTGTCATTGCTTATCTGTTTAACACTAGTGCGTACTTGTTCCGCCCTAGAAAGAAGACCCTTAACCAAATTAACTACCCCTCCCTTTTGACCTACCTTCCAGAATATCCCTGGAAATTTGGCTACTACTCCTATCCAGGCGATCCGTCAAAGCACCTTCTCCATTAAGTTTTTTTTTAACCACTTACACCTGATCTTCATATAAAGTCTATTCCCAGCACCTTCAGGTTAGTCTCCAATTCACTTCCCTATTATACTTAACTTAATCATTCCTGTACTAAAACTCTCCTTAATTTCGTTTCAGCCTGGTGAATATATGGTGGTATTTTTTGCTCTTCCTAGTGAACCGCTATCCTGTCCGTACTTGCAGTCCATGACAGGGTGGTATTTAATAGGGAAGGTGGCCCTCACTGTGAAGGCCATTGCTGGGCTTTTCTTTATTCATTGTTCCACTCTAGTCATCAACATTACTGAACTCCAGAAGTGTTACGGTTTGTGCGAGTATCATTACAAGTATATAACCACTGACACAAGCAATACAGATTAGTTTGTCACTGTAACCAAACAGTTACAGGAGCAGTGAGAAAGGGGATACTGTGTAACCCCTCAGCATTCCACATAAGGTGGAGGGTGCCGATCTCACAATAGAAAAGAAAGGAAGGATACAAAATATCCCCCTGACCTTGGGGAACAGGTGTTCTCACAAGGAAAATAGAAAATAAAGGGACGCCCAAGGGCTCCCAGTAACATTGCACAGAGTGCTATTTGCTGCAAAAGTTAATGACGGATGCCCACAAACATGGAGGAAAGCATGACTCCAAGAGAAAAGTATGAAATGTAATACAAAAAATTCCCATAGACAGTAAAAGGAGGAGTGAGTGTGGAAAAATGTTCCATTCACTTGTGAAAACGGACATAAATCCCGTAGTCCATCAGAAAGTGCTGGGGGACTCACAGGTGGAAGAGATTGTACATAAAAAGTGAAAATCTACCTAATGGAAGGTATCCCTGAAAGTGCACCCTAAGTTCTTACCACAGGTGCTATCAGAATTCTATCTGGACCAAAGCATCGGATTTTCCAGTGTTTTACCCTCCACCCCATCCTTCTTAGGATGAGGAGAGGCTCCACAGGTTGGATCCACAGAGGGCACTGAGTTTTTGCGTGGTCAAAAAGGGCTATTTTAGGAAGGATGACCAGTTGTTTATTGTGAATTCACAGTCCAGGTTGGGGCAAGCAGTTCCTAAGCAAACCCTCTCGCTGGATAATGTCATACATTTCTGAATATTACCAGAATGCAGGTAAAGAGGTTCCAGCGGGGCCTGAGGGCTCACAACCTCCTTAGCTCTTCAGAGGGGAATACTGGCTAGAGACATTTGTCAAGCAGCAACGTGGTCTTTCTTCTCTGCACACGTTTGCCGAGCATTACAGCTTAGACTTTGCCCGAGAGGCCAATGCGTGCTTTGGAAGGGTCATCCTCCAGAGGTTCTTGGTGTGACTGCCTACCCTCCATCTATCAAGATAAGGAATGTGTTGCAGAATGCAATCCATTGAAGCTGAAATTACTTACAAGCAATGTGCTTTGTATGGATTCTCCTACGGATTCATCATTCAGCCTAACCTGTTTGTAAGTCCATGATCTCAACTGCTTTCTGTGGTCACTCCTCTGTGTACCGATGACATGAGGAGCAGAGTGCTATGTTGGGACAGCAGCAATTGAAACAGCCTGCCCAACTTCTGGCTTTGTTTCGTCGATTTGAAATACGAAAGGAAATAGGTAAGCAAGTATTTTGTTTGTGGTTTGTTTTTATTCCCTTTCCCCATTAATGCATTTTCCTCTGACTGAGCCATTGGGAAGGGGGAGTGGAGAACTGAGTTAAGGAGGCGTAGTACATGCCTTTAATACGATGATCAACGCCACATATTTTGTCGAGTGGCGCAGCCGTATCTGAGAGAATGGTTGACGATATGGAGTGGCACTAGGCGTCCAGTCGAAATAATTCTGAGTCACTGATGCTGGATAACTATGAACTGCCAGGAACAGAAGTCTTCAGCTGCATCTTTTTCTATAATATAAGGTACTGTGAAAACTTGACCGAGAGAGCTTACTTCGCACTGCGAAAGTTCGCGGAACTTTGGCAAATTGTAGGCCTAATCAGCTTGTGACACGACATACAAACCTTTCTTCCGTGAACTACTTCTAAGAACCGTGGCGAAGACTTTTCCTTGTTAAATACCAGTACAATTTTTACTTATACCAGACACTAGCCCATTGACTTTGGTCTACCTATTGCATTGTATCAACTCCTCTGGGGAACTCAAACTCTTTGCACTGTTTTAAAGTAACTGTAATATTCGTTTTATCAACCTATGCCTTTTTGCCCCTACTTCAATGCTATTTTTCTCCGACTTCAAGGGAGCTCAACTGCTTAGTAATCAGTATTGTAGTATAATTTGTGTGATATTGGTTGTCCCCTTTAGTGAATGCTTTCTAAATGTTTGTGTAATAAATTAATAATCGTTTTACCAAGAAACCTTCAGTATAAGTGTCAATCTGAATACTTGTCATTGTAGACATCTGTGTAACACCCTTCCAAGCTCACATTCCCTTTTGAGATATGCCTGGCTGCTGAGCTCTCTACCAAAATCGGTGTGGTACAGACTTATATCAAAGGTTGGTTTTGCTTACACCTGTAGTCCTGGTTGTGCGTAGTGGTCCAGAGGGTACTGCATACAAATTTTGCCTAACATGCGTCATGGAACACCAACTAGGGTCAAGCGTCCCAAGGCTATCCAAGAGGCCAGCGCAGGTCCCGTGGCAGAGTGAGATCCTCCACTTAGAGAGGTGGAGGGACTCCTCCCAAACAATGACAGCCCGCTACTGGTCCCCTTCCATGCCTCCCAGTAGGGGGAAGGATTTCAAACTTCGCCCACGCATGGGATGGAATAACCACGGACAAATGGGTGTTCTCAACAGTAGTGGGAGGATATTGCGTGGAGCTACTAGGAACGCCATCAAACCACCCTCCGCGCCATAGGCAAGCATCAAGAGAAGAACAACTCATCTTGATAGAAGTACTCCACGCTCTGCTCCTCAAGGACGCCATCGAGATTGTGCCATGCAAAGAGGTAAACAAGGGTATTTATTCAAAATACTTCCTTGTGCCAAAAAAAGATCTTACCATGCGCCCAGTATTCAACTTGCACCCTGCAAACACTTATGTAAAGCCACAAAACCTCTGCATGACAACGCTACAAGAAGTAATTCCCCTGCTAAAACGGGGGCTGGGAGGAGTACATGGCAACATTGGATATGAAAGATGCCTATTTTCATATTTCAATGCTCCCAGCGTACACAAAACTCTTGCGGTTCAAAGTAGCAAACCAGCACTACCAATTCAAGGTGCTACCCTTTGGAATAGCATCAGACTCCAAGGGTATTCACCAAGTTACTGGCCGTGGTGGTGGTGCACTTGCACAGGGAAGCAATCCCAGTGTACCCCTACCTGGACGACTGGCTGATCACAGGAGACTCCCCATCTTTGCAAACTAAACACGCAAAGAACCATAGAGCTTCTCTTCCAATTGGGCTTCTCGATAAAGGAGAAAAAATAGTCTTGTACCAAACACATCAAAACAGTTCCTAGGAGCTGTATTAAATACAAGAACAGTCTTAGCCTTCCCATCCATGGAAGGAGTGCAGAACAGGCTTCGGCAAATACTCCAATATCAAGCCGGTCTCCAGATAAGCGCACGCAAAGCTATGCATTTGCTAGGCATGATGGCATTGTGCATATATCTAGTCCCACACGCACGTTTGCGCATGCGACCAATGCAGGAGTGGTTGGCGAAACAATGGTCTCAGGCAAGTGGTCAGTGGGACGATCTAGTGGCAGATTCGCTAACACTAGTACAGAGCCTACGCTGGTGGTCAAGAGAAAATTTGTTAAAGGGAAAACCCTTCCACGATCCGGAAGCGCATGCGATTGTCATAAGACGTGTCACTCTCCGGGTGGGGGGGGGCTCATTACCTTCACCACACAGCACATGGTCTGTGGAGCCATGTCACTGCACAGAACCATATCAACCTGCTGGAACTACTAGCAGTACTCCAGTTACTTTAAGCATTTGAAGTGCAACTGATGAACCAGTCGGTTCAGATTCTGACAGACAGCACAACTGCGATGTTCTACATCAACAAACGGGGGCAAACACTCTCCTAGACCAAGTTGGCACAGAAAATATGGAAATGGGCACCCAGACGAGGAATATCCCCATCCTCTCAACACGTTCCAGGGGTACTCAACACTCTAGCAGACTCTTTAAGCAGAGATCCCCTACCGGAGGAACACAAGTGGCAACTAGACTCGAGCATCATAGACTACATCTTCTCTCAATGGGGTTACCCCACAATATATTTGTTCGCTAAAGGAGAAAACAAGCAATGCCCAGACTTCGCGTCCAGGTTCCCGCAGCCAGACTCCAAGGGGAACGCCCTATCGATGAACTGGTCAGGGAATTTTGCTTCCGCAGTTCACCCCTCCACCCCCCGACTCCATTAATGAGCAGGTTAGTGAACAAGATGCTCAGAGAACAGATGACACTTATCCTAGGTGCGCATAGGTGGATGTGACAGCCATGGTATCCACATCTGCGCAAATTGGCAATGTGCAATCCCATCAAACTCCCATACCTAACCAACCTGTTAACCCAACACAGGGAAACTACAGTGCACCCCCTACCACACACAATGAACTTGGCAGCATGGCTCCTGAAGTCAGAGAGTTCGAACACCTTAATTTACCACAGCGGTGTATGGATATCCTCAAGGAGGCAAGAAGACCAAACACTAGAAACTGTTATTTTAACAAGTGGAGGAGATTTGGAATTTGGTCCCAGTCTAAACAAATACATCCCATAGAATGTACTCCTTCACACATTCTCAACTATATGCTCCACTTGTTAGACTCAGGATTAGTATTCAACATTATAAAGGTCCACCTGGCGGCTTTATCACCCTATACCACCTGTCAAAGTAAGGTATTGTGGTGGAAAATTCCAGTCATTAAGGCATTCATGGAGGAAATCGAGAGACTCCACTCTCCTATTTCAAACCCACCACCAGGATGGGATCTCAATGTAGCACTAGCAAAGCTCATGGGGCCCTCATTCGAGCCTATGCAGAAGTCAAGCTTTAAACACCTGACATCCAAGACTGCCTTCTTAGTGACTTCATAAGAAGAGTTGGTGAATTGCAAGCATTGTCAGTGCAGGACCCTTTCTTTATCATACATTAAGATAAATTGGTTTTACGTACTCGTCCTAGGTTCTCCCCTAAATTCATTTCTAAATGACAAGTGAACCAATCTATTGAGTTTCTGGCTTTCGTTCAGAGATCAGCTAGCTAAACTGAAGTACAACTCCACACACTGGATGTGAGGAGGGCGGTCCTTTACTACATAAACAAGACCAGACAGCTTAGGAAAACAGATCAACTGTCGCCATAGCACCAGGCAGAGAAGTAGACCGCATTTCTAAGAATGCCATCTCCAGATGGATAGTAAGATGTATTCAATTGTGCTATTCATTATCAAACAAAACACTGCCTTTTACACCAAGAGCTCACTCCACAAAGCGCACTGGAGCTACTCTGGCTTTTATCGCAAATGTCCCATTAAACTGCATTTGCAAAGCAGCTACATGAAGCACAGTACACACTTTCACTCAGCACTACTGCATTGACACACATTCCAAGACAGATGTCGGTGGGAAAGCGGTTCTAAAACATCTATTTGCTGCTACTCCTCATCACCCACCACCTTCCCCTAACACTTCTTGCTAATCTATGCATAGCATGTGATCTAGGCAGATTCCATAAGCCTCAGAAGGGATACATTACTCACTGTAATCTTATTTCTGATGCTTGTATCTGCTTAGATTCACATACGCCCACCCTTCCTCCCCTGAGAGAAGGTACATTGATGTTAAATGAGCTTTTCTTCTTGGATAAAACTGTACTCGCACTACACTTCATGCAACCTCATGTCAGAACAAAACAATCTGAGCAACATCGACGCTTGAAGGACCATGGGTACAGTGTACGTCACACTAGGGACAGTATTACTGGCATGCCCTGTCGAAGTCCCTATTCGAGTTTCGAAAACTGTAATACTCTACAGCTTCCACTAGATGCCGGCCTATGCATAGCATGTGAATCTAAGCTGATACAAGCATCAGAAATAAGATTACGGTGAGTAATGTATCCCATATTTATTATATTTACATCAGAATCACTTTAAATACTTCAGACGGTAACGGTAGAGCACTTAGGAATACTAGCTAATACACTTCAAAGGGCACTTCACTTTTGCGTTTGTTTGCGGTTATATTTGGCAAGGTTATCGTATCATCGGTAATCACACACTTGTGCAGTTTTCAACAGGTTATACGGTTATGCATTTACTCTGCAAACAAATATAGAAATGTCACTTAGAGAGGAAAATAAGTGGTTAGTGCAACATGAGCGCCTAGGTCAAGGTTCGAGATACTGTTTCTTCGCCTGGCAAGTCTTTTAATTCCAAAAAACACAGCCCTAGCTAAAGGCAGTTCAGAGAGACTTGAAGTATTTGCAAACAGTGAATACTGAAGAGCTCCTGCGGATTTCTTCCTTTGTCTAAAGTTATTGAAGTAGCAAGGTAACAACTAGCAATGGAGACTGAGAAAAAGGACTTGTAGAGGGGACACAAGCAGCAGTTTGTGACGGTGCAATTTATGGTAATCGGGTAAGCAATACTTTCTTCCCCACAGTACTTTGAGTTTGAAGAAAGTGTTTGTGTTGACTCCTCCACAATGTGGCAGCTCTGGAACCGCTGAACAATGGACGCTGTCTTCCAGCAGCAGTCTCGAAGGGGTCCTGTGACATGATTTTCAGAAACGTCTTTGTTCACTCTGCGGTTCTGGCACCTTTTCAGCAGCACCAAAAAAGGACATGGATAGCCAGGTCAATCATCTTTGCTTCCTGCATCCCCACACCCTGGTGAGGTGGTCTGGGCAAGTTGGATCAGCTCTCTGGAGTGTCCTTACGGGCTCAGCACAGATTTGAACGGATTCATCCTTTCTACGACGATGCACTTGAAATGGGCAGCAGGTTCCTGGTATTGGGGTTCTACAGCTCTGTAAACTCCTAGGATCTCGAGAGATGGCTTGTTTCAAAATTTCGTCTGGGGACTGGTTGTTCCCACCAGCCAAAGGGATGGAGTCGTCCTCTTCGAGCTCCTCTGTGGCATAGAAAACAGGGTCAGGACAGCAGTGGTCGCTTCAGTGTTGCATAGGGTCTACAGGCGTCTCTAGTTTTCTTCGGTTATTTCTGTTTCGGTTATTTCTGTTTCCAGTGGTAGACTTTCTTTACACTGCAGAAGCCTCACCTTTTATACAGTTCCAGCACACTCCTCCGCAATCTCTCTCAGCATTTTACAGAAAGGGGCATTTGGCTGTCCAATCAGGACAGTCAGACCCCCAGTGGGAGCTGGTCCTGAAGTCCAGCAAAAAGTGCTGAGGGTCTCACTATGAGAGGGGATGATGCACAATAATGAAACATCTCCATAAAAAAAAACAACCGCATTACTTTTGGGAAGAGACGCAACCAAATCAAAGGTGAGTAATAGAACCTTACATCTGCTTTCTCTTAGAAATGTGTTGCCATTCTGAAAAGTGTATGCAACATCTTTCTTTCCTTAGAAACTGTTTCACCATTCTAAGGTAAGTAAAACATATCTACTTTTCAGAATGGCAGAACATTTAGAATGGATTGTGTCGTCCCACATATTCCTCATCTTCGACATCTCCAATATCCAGCTTCAGCTGCTTCGGAAATCTTTTTTCAGCAGAGGGCGCTGTGTGTCAATGCAGTCGACTGAATGTCCCTTGAGGGCCTGCATCTCGGGGATGATGTAATTGAAGCTATATATAGCACACGCTGTGCCTGTTTGCTTCAGTTCAATTTTTCTGAGTAAGCTTTTGCTTAGTGAACTACGGCGCTCTTCAGATATTTCTTCAAGAAATTATCGATATGTCTTCATCCTCGGCTCTGACAACCCCAAAGGACTGGGTTTAAAAATAGTTCAAGACCGTGGCACCAAGATGTCGCTGACGGACATGCATCGAGTATGCTTGTCGTGGCTCGGTATGGAGCACACGACCTCAGCCTGTCCAAAGTGTCGGACAATGAATGGAAAAGCTCTGAAGGAGCGTAAGGGGAAATTGGCAGTAGGTAGACTCCCCAAGAAATCCCCTTCGACTACCCCATTGAAAGAACATTCCTCCGACGAAGCAAGAGGCGCGACTCCTTGACTGAAGAAAACCAAAAGGTCCAGGTCGTGGAGTGGCTCCCACCACTCTTCTAGGAAATTGAAGAAAAGGCACCACAAGTGTCATGATGCCTACCCCCGGGGATCCAGATCAAGTCCAGCAGCCCCGGAAGCAGGCATCAAGTTATTCCAAGCAAGCCCAACAACCCCTGCTAGGGGCCATTTGGGTGCAGTCCTGGCGTCTATGGCGCCAGGCTCGTATGGAGAGGCTCGTACCATGCTGCAAGAGCTCCAAGCCAAAAGAGGCTTGAAAAGGACTACTTTACCTTGGGACTATTTTTTACTCGTGTGGGGTCGGGGAGGAATACTTACCTGGGACTACTTTGGAGGCTATTTAAACCATGCCCGGAGAGCAGCACACGCTTTGCGTTATTCTGCATCCAGAAACATAACGCTCACCGTGCCTGCAAGTCAGGCATCCAGTCTTCTGCCACGTCCGCCTCAAGTCTGGAGCTCCTAGAAAAAGGGAGAAAGAAGGAGAAAAGGTTAGAACAAGAGCAATACCTTTGACCCTTACCTGAATTCCCGATCCACCGCGCCTTCGTGCTGAAAGAAAGACGTTATTTTATGCGTGTCGCCTCGCCTGCTGCAGTGCTGCGCTGAAATCACCGGCCTTTGCAGCATCTTCACTATCCACCACATCCTTCTGCATGTTCCCCCGCACTCCAACACCTAAGGGAACACAAGAACAGCAAGGTGAGCCAAGGGAGTAAACGGAAGCAATATTAGTTACCCCCGATAGACTTACCTGATTTTACCACCGGGGGTACTATTCCTCTTCACGGGTCGGCGCAACTTCCACTGCATCCTTGCCGTACCCTGGCCCCTAAGGGGAAACAAAAGGACAGAAAGGTGAAACAAAGGGACAAACAAGGGGAATCCTCCTCACCACAATAGACTTACCTTATTTTACCGCCGGAGGCATTACTCCCCGAGACTTCTTACTTTCTCTCAGCGCCTGAATAAGGGAGAAAGCAACAGGTTACTTACTGACATTATTTTATCGAACTGTGTTGGATAATACAAATCCTTACTTGAATATTACCGGTTGCCATGAGGAAATCTTCACTAGGGTCAAGCTGCAACCTGCAAGGAATCGGACAAGAGTGAACGTCAGACATTTGAACTCTTGCGAACTACATACTTACGGCGTCTTGCCAGAAATCTCAGAGTCAATATTCTGGAACTCACCAATTCCTTCGAGCCAGTGAAGCAAGTGGTTATCTACGCGCCCCTGCGCTCAATGCAGGATGGAGAGCTCATCTTTCCAAACCATCAGGTGAGACTATAAGAGGGGACATCAAAGGTGATCAGTGGGGAGAACAGCAGGGGTGGGGGGGGGGGTTCACGCTCAACTCCACGGGAGGTTAATTCCCTTTCTCCATTTGCAGAAGAATATTCCTATGGGCCAAGCAAACGAAGCTAGGTGGGCCAGTCCAGTCCGTCATCTCGGCACTACGCGTCACATTGGTGGAGACCGCAGCTGTCCAGTTCAGATCGACGCCTCTGCGGGAGCCAGGTGAGCGTAACAAGTCTCCTCCTTCGACATCGTTGTCGGACTCTTTCCCAGAGATGACTATATCTTGCCCCACTAAGGCTTCTACTCCGGCTGAATGGGAATCATTCAGGCAGGAAATGCTTAACATTTTCGAGTGCCTGAATTCCACAAAGCGAGTAGGCCATGCTCCTACCGTGCCTCCTGAAGCCTGTAAGGAAAGGTCTCGAGCAAAATCCTGCACGCCCTCAAGCCCGGGATCAAGGCCAGATTCCCATCGAGAGCCACTGAGGCCTCGACACGATGAAAAATCATTGAGAAATCCTTCGAGCCATGGAAGTCCAAGGACAAGTCCTTGTTGAAGTCGTCAACACCACTGGCGCCATCAAAGCTACTGGTGCCATTGATGCCTAATTCTTCATCGAAGACATTGACGACTTCATGGACATCTGGCTCTAAACCTTTGAAGCCATTGACGCCTTTGCCTGAAATACAGAAGACCTTCACTCCTTTGCCTAGGAAGGAGTTATTTAAGTCACTTACTTCCATTTATGAGAACAGTGAGCCTTATGATGATGACGATGATGCACCCTTTGGATTTCCGTATGGCACACCAAATGTCCCTGATAACTTCATATCAGAAGAATCTAGGTTACGGGACCTGCATACAAATTTACAGATGGCCAGTGGAGTGGACACTTCACCAGAGTTGGAGTTTGGATGGCCAGAATCAGATGAGCACGCAGATGCCTCTTACAGGCAGTTGATGACGAACGTAGGCAGAGGCCTTGTGCAAGTCTCTTAAGTCGGGTTTTGATTCTGCTGACAGCGTCAGCAGAGCCATAGCGGCAAGCACCGTGATATGCAGGTTTGTGTGGTTAATGAAGTCTGCATTTGCACCGGACGTGCAGTCTAGACTCCTTAACATGCCTTTTTGCTGGATCTCATCTTTTTAACAGCAAGGCTGACGAAAGCCTTGAGAAGCTGCAGACCTCGAAGGCGGCAGCCAAGTCTCTAGGTGCTGCTATTAGGCAGAATCAGCCTTTTCACACCAGTGGAATGTCTTGGAGAGGTAGATCCTTTCGCTACTACTCCTCAATTGGAAGAGCAAGAGGAATGATTGGTCAAAGAAGCCAAAGAATCCCTCCTGGTGGACGAGGGAGAAGTGCAAAGAGATGAGACCCAATTTGGTCTTGAGATGCTTGAACAAGTTCCTCAGGAAGGACAAGTTCAAGATGGTCACACTGCCGGATCCTTCAGGCCCTTCAACTCCAGGATTGGATGGTGTCTTTGGACCTTCAGGATGCTTATTTTCATGTGCCAATCCATCTCAAGCACAGAAAGTACCTGGGGTTCGCAGTTGGCGGTTCTCATTATCATTTTCACCAAACTGAAGGCGGTGGTGGCAGCGAATCTCAGGAGAGGTTGGATTCACGTCCACCCCTACCTGGACGATTGGCTGACCATGGCACGTTCTCCCAAACAAGTCCTAGATCACCTGCCACTCGCTCCACAGACTGGACTTCTCCCTCAATTACAAAGAGTCCCACATGATACCATCTCAAAAGCTCCAATTCATAGGGGCTGTACTGGATACATCCTTGGGGAAAGACCTCGCCACCCGCGATGAGGGTTTAGGACATTATGTAGATGGTCACCAAATTTCAGAGTGCCCAGCGTCTCCCAGCCTTTGATTTTATTATTTTTATTATTATTATTTTTTTAGGTTGATCAGGCTCATGGCATCCTGCGTTTTTCTGGTGCCAGAGGCTCGCCTGAAAATTAGATCCCTCCAATGGGCTCTCAGAACACTATGTTCTCAGTTCTCTGGCAACATATTACACCTACTTCAGGTTCCAAACAGGGTCGCCCAGGATCGCCTGTGATGGGCCTGCAAGGACAACATTCTGAAGGGAGAATGTATTTGGCAACCATGGCCTGAGATAATAGTAGTGATGGATGCCTCACTCTAGGGGTCGGGAGCCAACGCCAACGATCTGCCAAACAGCGGTTGTTGGTCTCCATCGGAGTCCAAACTACACATCCACCTGTTGGAGCTGAGGACGATCAAACTAGCGCTAAGGGCCTTTCTGCCCTCTATACGGGAAAGAATCTCCTGATAATGACAACTCAATAGCCATGTACTAACTCAATAAGAGAGGAGGTGTAGGGTCACTACCACTATGCAGAGAGGCAATGCAGCTCTGGTTCTGGGCAATACAAGAAGGAATCTCTATCGGCAGTTCACCTAGCCGGAGAGGAGACTGTGGTGGACACTGTGAGCAGGCAGAGCAGAGTCTCCCACGAGTGGGAACTAGCTCAGGAAGTCCTTCAAGAGATCTTCACCCTTTGGGGTACCCCTCAAGTGTATCTGCTCGTGATCAGTGTCAACCTAAAGTGCAAACTGTACTGCTCCAGGGAAGTTCCCCCAAGAGGAGCTCTAGGAGACGCGTCTGTAGTGGACTGGGAGTATCCACTCCAGTCTGCGTTTCCTCCAGGCCCCGTCATTCCTCACTTGATCAGTAGGTTAATAAAGTTTGGGAAATACATGATCCTAATTGCGCTGAATTGGGCCAGGAGGACGTGGTACCCGGACAAGCCCATCTGCCCTCCAATACGTCTTCCACAAAGTGAGGACATTCTCTCCCAAGAGGAAGGTTGGGTTCTCTGTCCAAAGGTCAAGACCCTCAGCCTTCACGCATGGTTTCTGAGAGGCTGAGGTATAAGGATTGGGAACTCCCGGATTACAAAATGGAGTTTTTGCTTTCGGCCAGATGGCCAGCAACAAAATCCTTGTTTCGCTGCTACTGGAACAAATTCTGCAGCTGGTGCAGGAATCAGAATGTGGACCCTTTGCTATGCAAAACCCTGGAGGTGTTCTCTTTTCTTCTGTGCTTGTCCAATCTGGGGCTCCAAGTTGGGACCATTAAAGGCGCTTTCATCTTCTCGCGCTCGTCTGAGGAAACGTCATATTTTAAAATACCCTTGGTGATACAATTTCTATAGGGACTCACTAATGTGTTCCCTCCATCTCCTTTTCAGGTTCCCTTTTGGGACCTTAATCTTGTTTTAAGGTTTCTCATGTGTGCACCATTTGAACCACTCCATTCATGTCCCTTAAGACTACTAACGTTCAAAACCATCTTGTTGGTAGCTTTACCATCGGCCCGTAGAGTGAGTGAGTGAGTGTGTGAGCGAGTTGCAGGTCAGTGAGCGAATGAGCATTTACAGTATTTCATAAGGACAAGATGGTCCTGAGGGTCAAACCTTTATTCTTACCTAAGGTCATATCAGACTTTCATTTAGGACAAAAGATAGCGTTACCCACTTTCTACCCTCCACCTCATCCTGGCAAGGAAGAGGATAGGTTACACAGGGTCGACCCGCGGAGGGCTCAGAGTTTCTATATTTCAAGGTTGTCAAACCTTTGTCTGCACGACCAACTAAAGGATCATCCCCTTGCTCAAAAAGCTCTCCCTCGAGCCTAGTATACCTACCAACTACAGGCCTATTACTACAGTCCCGTTCCTGCTTAAAATCTTGGATTGCGCTGCTTACCTTCAGATACAGGAGTACCTGGAATCCAACAAACTCCTTGGTCTTAGGCAATCAGGCTTCTGGCCTAGGCACGGAACAGAAACTGCCCTCCTCGATTTGAGAACACAAATTGAGGACCTGAAAGACGAAGGGAAATTGGCTCTGCTGCTCCTTCTGGACCTATCTGCAGCCTTCGACCTGGTCAACCACCGTATCCTTTGTCAACACCTCACTTCAGCGGCCAATTTTTCTGACTCTGCCACATACTGGATTAGATCATTCCTTGCCAATAGATCTATGCAGGTCTTCTCCCCCTCTGCGGCCGCTGAGCCTTCACCCGGTTCCTGTGTTTCGCCTACACTTTATAACATGTTCACTAAACCTCTTTTTGATATTCTTGACTACCTGGGTGTCACCTACACGAACTATGCAGACGACACCCAGATACTCATCCTCATCACTGGAGACCATATAGTGGTCACTAAATCATTGGGTGGCGTTTACCTGGTTATCCAGGCCTGGATGGCTCAACACAAGCTTTGTCTTAATGATAAAATAGAGCTCCTCATCCTTGGCTCACACTATCATTGTCAGAGCTTGCTTCTTCCAGACGCAGAGGCAGCGCAAACGCAGCTAAAACGCCTCCCTCCCCGTTAGGTCGCAGTACCTGGAGATAGACAGCACAGGCAACCTTGACCCTTCAGGGAAAGAGGGTTAGGGTCCGTTGGTTGGATAGGTAAGGAAGTTAGGAACACCGGAAAGAGGTTAAGGTAGATGTTCTGGATGGGAAGGGGGAATGTCAGGGTCACATGCTCCTCGGCTCCTGTTCCATGAATTCGCCGCCCATGCACTCCTGCTCTCACCACCTACTCCTTCACTGAATGCCTGAATTCACCTCGGGCTTTTGTACTGGAGCCCCTCACCAGGATATCACATGTAACATTTCCTTTGCAATTACCAGACATTAACTTAGGTACAGCTTAGATAAGCCCCCACATTGCAGCATGCGGGATTCCAAACCTGCATTACTTCATGCAGTACCTATAGCAATTGCCCAATTTCCCCCCACATTCACTTAATGCAGCACCAATGGGAATTGCCCCAAAGCAATAATGTACTTAGCTTCGGTTTCTGCTTGAGTCCACGGCTTTTCTGACCTTTTCGTGTTGATTGGCCACGAACTTTCACCAGTATTTCCTGTCTCTCTGCAAGAGCAAAATTAGAGTCAATACCAGTGCGCACTGTGCACGTGATTGATTAGTGGCTTTTGGTATGGTTACTCTGCACGGCGAGATCGCCGCTCCGGAGTCATGCGACTATACGTTTGATCACATTAAAACATGCGGTTATTGTTAGTTCAAGTCTCATGCGGGTTAGGGACGTTATAACACTTAGCGTTCCCTTCAAGAGTTTTGCGCTTCCGGCTCGCTGCGGGCTGGTGGGTTTCGGAGCCGCTTCTACTGCGTGGCCTACTGCGTGGCCCCCCCTCGGGTATTACAGGCGAGATGCGCTAGGTAAGTAATTGTACTTATCTCAGACTTGTACACGGGGCCTGGGGTTTTGCAGGCGTCAGGCGGGATCGCCCCGTGTAAGCTTGCCACTGGAGCTCCTGTGAACATTTCTTTCCAGGACACCGGTCAGGATTGCAAGCGGCTCCCCACGGGCGGGGCCCGCGCATGCGCGCCGATGTGGGTGCGGTCGGGGACGTGGCAATCTTCCCTCGAGCAGGCCCAAGCCGCGAGCGGCCTTCTGGGAAATGTAGTTCCCAGGCTGTTCTCCACCCCTGGACCACGGTCCTACAAAAAGGGTGGAGAACACGCCTGGAGTACTTGGTAGAGTGCTTTCTGGCTGCTTTTCTGCCCCCTAGGCTGACCATAAGGGCATTTACCCCCAGACCTGCCCCAGCCCTGACAATCATCTTAGTAAACTTGATCCTGCATTTAAGCCTTTTATCATAGACAGCAACAGCATCAAAGTCTCCAATGACACGAAAACCCTTGGTATCCACCTTGATTCCACCTTGTCACTTTCTAGACAAACCAACTCTGTTAAATCTGCCTCGATCTACACGTGTAAACTTATCACTGCATGCCGCCCATTTCTCTCCCCAGCTAACTGCATCATTTTAGCCAGAACACTTCATGTCCAAGATGCAACGCTCTCTACTTGCGGATCAGCCAACGGAACCTAAACAAATTGCAGGTCACTCAGAATAACGCCATCAGGGCAGCCCTTAACATTCCAAGAAATAATCACATACCAGACAGCAGACACAACCTGGGCTGGCTCTCAGTAGCCCAGAGAATCTCACTGAAAACCCTGACCCTCACTCATAAGTGTCTTTCTAACAAGGCTCCCACCTACCTTGCTACACGATTTACACCCTGCACCTCCAATCGCCTGCAGAGAACTGCCCAAACCAACTGTCTCGCCCTCCCTAGGTTCAAGCTGCAGAAAGGGAGTGGTAGCAGCTTCGCGGTGCCAGCTACCAAATAATGGAACTCACTGCCCCTTATACCCAGGTTCGAACCTTTTTTCTACGCCTTCAAATGTAAAACTAAACTGTGGCTATATGATTGCGACAACTCCACTAAGTAGTGGTCTTACCCGATACGGAGGCCCCACCCTGGTAATTTCCTATCATAAGCAGGCACACTTCTGTATATACCTGCTATTGTAAACTTGATTGTATATGACCTGTATATACCTCCTACTGTAAATTTGGAATGTATATGACCACCTTTTTTTTTTGCCGTGCCCAGTTCCTATTTTTGTGTGCTCGCTTGATATCCTCCACTGTTGTTTATACTTGCACTGTCTCATGCATTATGTTGTACTTGCTCCATGTAACCTAACCTAAGATATGCACCCAGATGCCCCAGGGCCAGGCGCGCTATACAAATCGAGAAATACAAATACACTGGTCATAGGTTGGGACAGGCTGTAATCAAACAGACCTTGTCCAGATGGATTATTTTAGATAGTTCTGAATGCTACAGGCGGGCCGGCAAAGATCCTCCAGAAAGCTTGAGAGCCTATTCCACTAGGGGCATGGCTACTACTTCTGCTTTGCAAAGAGATGTTCTCATTAAAAACATTTGTGAGGCAACCACTTGGTCTACAATTCACACTTTCACTAAGCATTACTGCCTTGATTCCACCTTCAGTCAGTATGGAAGCTTTGGGATGGCAGTTCTTCATTCCGTTCATGACAACCATTTATGCCAAAATTCTTACTCCCTCCTCCAAAACAAAAACTGCTTTGGGAGTCTATCAAAGATGAGGAATTCCTGTGAGGACACAATTAATTCGAAGAACAAGTTACTTACCCCTGGTAACATTCTTTCGACTGGATGTTCCTCCCACGTATTCCTCATTGCCCCTCCCAGCCTACCCTGCAGTAGAATGTCGATGTTATTGCAGCTTATGCTCCTTCAGAGTCTACTATGGTCAAATCCGCTTTGAAGAACATCGAGTGGACCGCATTGACGCACAATGCGGTTAGGTAAGAATTGGGGCAGCCACTTTGTGAGACTACACAAGACTTATCTGCTTGGTATTAAGTAACCCACCTTTTGGTATAGGTTTCTACTACACAAGTTGGAAGTGTGACTGAGCAGCCAGGCTTATCTAAAGGGGGACATGTGTGAGCCGTACAGATCAAATCAGTCAATACAAGTAACCAAGTAACGCTTAACTCCCAAGGTTTCTGTTATACATATTTATATATTTACACATTAGTTGTAGTTAAGCATTCTTTAAAAAGGCAATTGTTTGTAACAATCAAGCACACTTTTGAATCACTTTACAAAGTCAATAAAGTTGGTGAATACTCTTTGGACATGCTAATTTATTTCTCCTTACACCCTGAAGTGACTTCATTAACAAGGAAAGTATTGCATGCATCTTAAATACTGATATAATTTTTAGACTCATGGTTTCAGGAAGGAGGGCTTAGGGAAACAAAAGTTAGAACATACTTTCTTATAGTGTGTAGACAGTTTGAATCCTCTAGTGAAATCTAGGTAAGCCTTTCCCAGCTGTAAAAGTGTTCAACAAAAGGACAAGCAATGCCAACGTCAATAGATTAGAAGTGTGCCTTTTAAGGAGCCAGGACAGCCAAAGATCTGATACACTTCCTGGATAAAGTCTTTCACAAAGTCAGAAAATTCAAGAAAATGATTGAAGGAACACAAGCTGTTAAGTCTGTGCAATGGGAATCTGGCCAAGGAGGAGGAGTGGCAGTTATTGCTAGGAATTTGATCTCCCCGTTTCCAGGTAAATATATATGTAAGGGTAGCAAAATTGTACACCTTAAATACTTGTCGACTGGAAACGGCTGTCTCAACCTGATAGTTGCATATAGTCCGCCTTCTATCACTCCTGACTTTAATGAAGAGTTATCCCACCTTCCTAACCTTCTGAAAGGCCAAATTACGCCATGTTGGTAGTGGGAGACCTCAATAGATGATATGGTGACCCAGCTGATAAAGATGCCATCAACCTAGAGAGATCATTAAATAATCTAGACTTCAATATCACTTACAATGAACTTACTATGAAAAATAGACATCAACTAGACTGGATAGTGACAAACAACTTAGACACACAACTACAAGACTGAACCATGCATTTGGTCAGATCATTTCAGTGTCACCTTTCAAATCACCCCTCCATCTTCTGGAGACAAAACTCATAACCCACTTTTGAAAATAGCCCAAAGGAATTTTAAAAACATCAGTAGGGAACTGTTAGAATCCTGTATAAAAGATATTAATGATAACATCAAAGAGGAAGACATGATGACCAGTTTACTTGAACATCTCAAACAGGCGGACCAGAACCAGAACTTCCCTCTACAGTCTAAAACTCGTAGATCGATTGTTAAACCTCATACTTGGTTTTCTAAAGATCTGTCAGAGCTAAAAAGGGAAAAAAGAGATAGAAAATGTATCGAAAAAAAAAATCCTACAGTAGAGAACAAGGAAAAATGGAAGAACATAGAGCGAAGATATAAGAAAGAGATAATAGAGGCAAAAAAACGTACTATGACAACCAAATCACAACCGCGGTTAATGCCACAGGCAAACTATTCAGTATCTTGATGTCTATTGAAAAACCAAAGGCCATTTCACCCCCTTTTATTCAGACTCAAAAAGATGGTGAGAATACACACCAAGCCTTCTTTCTGAAAATCAAAACAGCTAGAGATTTAATTACCAAATCCCAATTGGACAAACCAAAAAACGTAATTCTACCTATGGAAGAGGCTATTGACAATGTTAAAACTTTCAACTTCTCGAACTTTACACAAGAGGAGATGAAAAAAACACTTGATACTATGAAGCCAACTTCTTGCGCTGAAAATATCCTACAAGCAAAAATGATCCTATATAACTTGGATCTTTTTTCAACTATATTATCTAAAATCGTTGACTCCTCTTTTAGGGACCAAATAGTCCCTTTGGACATAAAAAGGGTTACTGTTGCCCCATCTGTCAAGAAACAAGGTCTGCATCCTAGAAATCCCAGTAACCTCAGTCCAATTACTAACTGCAACTTCCTTCTGAAAATTATGGATAGCATAGCTACATTACAACTACTGGCGCATGTAGAATCATCTGAATCTCTCCATCCCCAACAGTCAGGCTTTAGACCAGCTCATAGTATTGAGACGGCGATGTTAGACCTTCAGACAAAGATGCCCAGTATTATGGACAATGGGAAAGCAGGCCTTCTTGTCCTATTGGACCTTAGTGCGGCCTTCGATCTTCTTGACCATGAACACCTCGAAGTTGCTCTGAGTAAAACAGCCAATTGCTCTATGGCAGCCAAAGGGTGGATAATGTCCTTTCTAAAAAATAGGACATCACGGATTCACTGGGGTGACAAATTCTTGTCAGAAAGAGAAATCCTCTGTGGGGTTCCCCAGGGAGCCAGTATGTCCCCCTTGCTGTTTAATTTGTATCTTAGATTTCTCAGTCTCGTATTGGAGCAGATAAACGTCAGTTTTACGAATTACGCAGATGAAACTCAGTGATTGAGCTCTGTGGAGATCATAAGAAGGACCATTAAAATCTACTTAACATCTACTCCAGCATTGAGCAGTAGATGGATCTGAATTGGATGTGCTTAAACTGAAAGAAAACAGAGTTGATGGTCTTTGGCTCCCAGCAGGTCAGAAATTCTCTCTCTCCAGAATGCAAATCTTTTCATATCGATAACACACCGATTAAAGTCCTTGATAAAGTTATAACGTTGGGCATAATGATGGGAGCATCATAAGGAGCTGAAGCACAGTCTCAATACACAAAAAAAAACTTGTGCTTGTGGCTATTATATTAGACTCCTTAAAATCATTAGGCCCTATCTGAGGACAATTGCGCCACAGTGGCTAGGGCAACCATTTTATCTCTGCTGGATTATGGTAATGCCCTGATGGTAGGGGCAAACAACAAATCCATTAAAGCCTACCAGATCATACAAAATAATGCAGTGAGGATCATTAAGCGCATACCCAAACGCGATCACATCAGTAACGCCAGGAGAGAGTTGCACTGGCTTAAAATAGAGAATAGAATTCAATTCAAGGCCCTCACTATCGCACATTGTTGTATTCATGGGAAATCTCTGGGGTACTTGAAATCAAAAATCCTTACATACGTTCCCACACGTCCGCTTAGATCTGTTGACCAAAACAATGTTGTGGTAGCAAAGCATAAATGTAAGCTTGGTCTAGGCAAATCCTTCCCGACGGTCACTGCTGGTCTATTGAATAATTTGCGTGTCAATATAAGAAAAGAAGTGAACTAACTAAGCTTTCGGAGCTCGTGAAGACTCGCATCTTTAGTTAACTGATTTGCATCACCCATCTAGTCACCCTCTTCACGTCTTGTCCTGTGTTTTATGTTGGTATCCGCGTGTTCATGTATCTGCGCCTCGGGACTCGCGAGTTACCGGTGCAATATAAATGAAATAGAAACTAGGGGAGTTGAAATCAACTCAAAAAGGTATGCCAGTGCACTTCTCAAGTGAGAAAGCACGACTTTTGGCAACAAGGCAAATACCGCAAGCCCGTACAGTACCTCTGGTTTGAGGAAAGTGTTCCAGCTGGATTCCTCCTTTCTACAGCCAAGCAGATCCTCGTTCCTGGGTCTCAGTCATGGGGACAAGAAGAGGAAGGCCGGCTGGCTGGCTCCTGCAGCAGTACTTGGGAGAGGACTTCGTCAGCTATGGATTTTCTTAGATTCAGCTGCTCTTCGTGGTTTCAGCGTCTCGCAATGGCGCTGATGCAAAACGAATATCCCCAGTTGGACTTTCCCTGCTCACTCTGTCCTGGACTCTGGTGAAGGGACACTGAATCGGGATGTCCTGCTTCCGGAGTGTCCTTAGCAGGCTCCCAGAGCTTTTGGCCGGATTTGTTTCACGGTAGACCTTACACTTGATAATGGACACTCGGCCCCTGGCATTGGGCTTCTGCAACACTGGAGAGGCACAGCAAGTTGAGGGTTGTGCCGAAGTGGAGTTTGTCACAGGACTGTTTTGCCCCACCAGCCCAAGGGGAGAAGTCGTTCTGTCCGGAGATTCTCTGTCGATGTGAAAAAGGAGGTCAGTACAGCAGAAGTGCTTCACGGGGCACTTCGAGGTCCAGGAGATTGCAGCAGGCTTCTCTTCAGGCTTCTATTTTGGATGTTTCTTCGAGGGGTTGACTCTGCCTGTAGTGCCAACAACCTCGCCTTTTAAGCTTGCTCTCATTCACTCGCAGCCCTAAGCTGTCAATCACCCAGCAGGGTGGCAGTCCTTCCCGGACAGCCAGCTGGCCAATCAGGACTGGTTTAGTTCAGGCACAGCTTGAGACAAAGGACAGGGGAGTTTCGAGACCCTTCCTCTGGAGCCAGGGGCGGGCTTCAGGGCTGGAGTCCGCCAAAGGCAAAACACATAAAGCGCTCAAACCTGCCTCAACTTGCAGAGTAAAAGCCAAGAAGGACCTTACAAACAAAAAATGGTGAAAAAAGGAAGACTGGGGGCCATTTTGACAAAATTGTCACCTATGGGTGCTGTACTGCAGCTGAGCGTTCAGCCTGTGATAAAAATGTTCATTTGTAGTAAAAAGTAAACCACTGCCACCAGCCTTTTAAAGTAGTAAGGGTAACAAAACAATCCTACATGAGAAAGTAGGATAAGGAGCTACTGGGTAAACCCCCAGCACTTGTATAAGATCATGTGTGCTGGACCTGCACAGTAAAAAGGTAAGATCAATTTCACCTTAATATTCTTGGGAACAGTAGTTCACCCAAGAAAAGGTGTTTTAAACCTTAAGAGAAATCCAAGGGATATCTGTGACACTGCACTGAAGGTGCTGTGTGTTACTATACAAAAAGCAGATGCACATGGAGTTTGTCAGACTCCTATAACAGTGAAAACATAAGATCCTAGTCTGGGGGGGGGAACCCAGGAGGGAGTGAGAAAAAGGTCCCGCTCACCCAGGAGTTAAAATGAAAAAGTCCTAAGTCCAGCAAAAGAGCTGGGGCTCTCTAAGGTGGGAGGAAATTAGCACAGAAATGAAACTTCTCCCTAACAAGCGCCCTTTGCCGAAAAAAAAGAATTCTGAAGCAGCTGAAACTGGATATTGGAGATATCAAACTTGTTGAATACATGGGAGGAACATCCAATCGAAATAGCGTTACCTTCTAACTTGTTCTTCTAAGGTAAATAGTAACTTGTGTAACTGTTCACTCTGAGTTGGAGTTACCAACCAACTTCTTTTAAAAGTAAATAACTTTTGCACACTTGTTATTCTTTTCAAGGCAGAAACCTTTTCTTATCCAGTTATCCCTTTATTCTGTAGCATGAGTTCACTCAGAGCCAGGAGAGGGACCCTAATGGTCTAGGTGCCAGCTGTAGGCAGAGGCTGAGATAGGGTTCAGTTGCTTGCAAAGTCAGAGTTCCAGAGGAAGACTGTTAAAACATGTAAGTATTTCTCTTTAAAGTTAGCTGAGGGTCCAGGGACTTCCGCAGTGGGCCTGGGTGAAAGGGATGAGTGGCCTCCCAATCACAGAAAACGCCCCAAAGCTTTAAAAAGGTTTAAGGTAGGTAAAATACCCCAGCCAACACAGTACCCCAGCACAGAGGAAGAGTTTCAGCAGGAAGACTTCAGGATCTGCAGCCAAAAACACGGATGACGGATTCCTTTGTCAAGAAGACGCAAGACAGGACTTTGGAAGTACTTTTGCAGCAGGGAATCGCAGGAGAAGGCACCAGGTAAGAGTTTCTTGCGGCTGGATGTAGCTCTTTGGGTTTGACGCCTTTTCAGGAGCACAGAAGAAGACAGAATATCGCTGGTTGGATTCTCGTCATTTGCAAGGTTCAGCACTCCGGTAATGGGACTTTTCGGACTTGTATCGTGCCTATGGAGATCCAGCAGGATGCCCATGAAGTTTCAGCGGTTTTTGGAATTTCGGAAAACCGTGCAGAGCACAATGACTCGAGGTCCCCGGGTTTTGGGATATTGCAGCCCCGCAAGACGCAGCACGACATGGATGACTCAAAATGCCAGTCTTCTTGAGTGTAATACGTCTCACCAGGCTCTGGTCAGGGCCGTCGTTTTCAGACTCCCCAGGTCAATTGGAAGGAAGGGCTACATCAGTCTCCGGTTACACAACAGGCTCTCCAGTTGCTGGAATACATCTTGGCTGTGGTTTCTTCATTTTAATCTTCCTCTTTGGTTTTGGTTCCAGTGGTCGCCTCTCGTCAGCTTCCAGGATCTGACTTTTATGCAGGAACCCAGCCAATCAAAGAGGCATGCAACATTCAAACTTGGGGGCTAGGAGGGGTTGTCAGTTCTTTCAGGACAGCCAGCCTTGCAGTTTGAACTGTATTCTCGCAGTCAGGCAGGAAGACAAAGGGATGCAGATTTTTGGAGTTCACCCTCGCTTCCTGAATTCACAGGATTCCCGACGAAGATAAAGTTAACACAAAGGAATTACCCGCCCTGGATGTCAGGAGGAAAGAACAAGAAAGGGCAAGAAGCGCTAAAATACCTTAAAGACGACCGGACCATTTTGGAAAAAAATGAACACCCATGGGTGCCTCTACCACGGCTGTGGGAACAGCCCACAGTAAAGGTGCAACCAATTAATAAAAAAAGGTCCCTGCCGCCAGCCATTAACCCCTCAAAGTGCCATGGGTATTTCTCCCCAGTGCCAGAGCCTTTTTTGGTGATTTCGGTATGTGGCCATTCAATGGCTTGTAACTTTTTCGTTACATGGGACATCTCGGCCAAATTTGGCTCCTTTTTTTCCCACATGTAGGCGGTCGTAACGCCACCCAGGAATCCCAGGTTGCTGTAGGGGGGCGAGAGAAAATAAGGAAAATGTGCGAAAATTTTGGGTTTTTTCAAAAAATGCCAATAAAATGATGTACAAAGAAGCCTGTGGTTTTTTCCTTGTAAGAGCTAGGAACAAATGGTTTGCTGTGCTGAGTTGCCCAATGTGTTGGCTTTCAGGAACAGGTTGAGTGGAAATGGAAAAAAATTATTTTGATGGGGTTATCAACCGTTTGGTGAGAGGTAGGCGATTTTTGCCAATTGGACATGCATGGACGGAATGGAAGAAAAGGGCAGGAAAGCCAAATTGGAGGACAGAAAGGCATATATTTCTGAAAAGTAGACAAAATTCCAAGTTTAGGAAGGGGTGATTTGCATAGGTCAGCCAACAACTAGGTTGGGGAAACTGCCATCGAATGGGGGAAAAGCGGGAAAATGACTGAAAAAAAAGGTATGTGTTGGACATGGTTGGCTTGGTACGGCAATGGCTTCTATGAATTTTGAGAAAAGCAATGCTCCGCTACATTCCCCCTACTCTTGCAGTTAGGAGAGCATACCATTTTTGTAGTGTTTGTACAAAACAAGCAATACCACAAGCCAAACACTGAGCCATGGTACACAGGAGTTTTACGCTCACGGCCTGACCAGACGCACTTAGCATGTGTAAATTGGGAAAACCAATGTGGTGATGAACGGCAGCCATACATTTTTTGAAAGAGCACAGGCAGACCTTTTCAAGGGTAGGTGACTTGTGCAGGTTACAAAAGTGTATGCTGGCTAAAGCAGCGACTAAATGTAGGTCACATTTGGGAAAAGAAAGGGTTGTGAGACAAAGGGCTCCAGCAAATGGGTCAAAACGTTATGAAAACCACACAAACACAACACATGGCCTACCGTCCCGCGTTCCCACAGGTGTCCCGATGAAAACGGTACCTCACATGTGTGGGTGCACCTACCTGGCCGCCAAGGGGAAAGCTTAAAACACAAGTAACCCCAAGTCTGTTTTCAGAGGGAAATCTCAGACATTCTGCCGACCGGCACAATGTACAGATATGGGCCTCGGGTGTCCAAGCCACCGAGGAAAACAGGGAACCCCATGCATTTCCGAAAAGAGGACACCCGTGGGAATCCGCAGAGGTATGATATGCCCAAATTGCCCCAGAATTTATTACCCAGACACCCCTGCAAAGTCCGAAATGTGGGGAAAAAAATGCTTTTTCCGCACATTTCGCTCGACGCACCCATCGAAACACGCCCCCAACAACACATGGCCTACCGTCACGCGTTCCCACAGGTGTCCCGATGAAAACGGTACCTCACATGTGTGGGTGCACCTACCTGGCCGCCAAGGGGAAAGCATAAAACACAAGTAACCCCAAGTCTGTTTTCACACCGGAAATGTCACACTCTCACATCATACAGATATGGGCCTCGGGTGTCCAAGCCACCAAGGAAAACAGGGAACCCCATGCATTTCCGGAAAGAGGACACCCGTGGGAATCCGCAGAGGTATGATATGCCCAAATCGCCCCAGAATTTATTACCCAGACACCCCCGCAAAGTCCGAAATGTGGGAAAAAATACGCATTTTCCTCACATTTCGCTCGACTCACCCATCGAAACACGCCCCCAACAACACATGGCCTACCGTCCCGCGTTCCCACAGGTGTCCCGATGAAAACGGTACCTCACATGCGTGGGTGCACCTACCTGGCCGGCAAGGGGCAAGCGGAAAACGCAAGCAACCCCCAGTCTGTTTGCAGAGGGGAATCTCAGCCATTCTGCCGACCGGCACAACATACAGATATGGGCCTCGGGTGTCCAAGCCACCAAGGAAAACAGGGAGCCCCATGCATTTCTGAAAAGAGGACACCCGTGGGAATCCGCAGAGGTGTGATTTGCGCACATCGCCCCAGATTTTTTTACCCAGACACCCCTGCAAAGTCCGAAATGTGGGGGAAAAAACGCTTTTTCCGCACATTTCGCTCGACGCACCCATCGAAACACGCCCCCAACAACACATGGCCTACCGTCCCGCGTTCCCACAGGTGTCCCGATGAAAACGGTACCTCACATGCGTGGGTGCACCTACCTGGCCGGCAAGGGGCAAGCCGAAAACGCAAGCAACCCCCAGTCTGTTTGCAGAGGGGAATCTCAGCCATTCTGCCGACCGGCACAACATACAGATATGGGCCTCGGGTGTCCAAGCCACCAAGGAAAACAGGGAGCCCCATGCATTTCCGAAAAGAGGACACCCGTGGGAATCCGCAGAGGTATGATTTGCGCACATCGCCCCAGATTTTTTTACCCAGACACCCCTGCAAAGTCCGAAATGTGGGGGAAAAAATGCTTTTTCCGCACATTTCGCTCGACGCACCCATCGAAACACGCCCCCAACAACACATGGCCTACCGTCCCGCGTTCCCACAGGTGTCCCGATGAAAACGGTACCTCACATGCGCGGGTGCACCTACCTGGCCGGCAAGGGGCAAGCCGAAAACGCAAGCAACCCCCAGTATGTTTGCAGAGGGGAATCTCAGCCATTCTGCCGACCGGCACAACATACAGATATGGGCCTCGGGTGTCCAAGCCACCAAGGAAAACAGGGAGCCCCATGCATTTCCGAAAAGAGGACACCCGTGGGAATCCGCAGAGGTGTGATTTGCGCACATCGCCCCAGATTTTTTTACCCAGACACCCCTGCAAAGTCCGAAATGTGGGGGAAAAAACGCTTTTTCCGCACATTTCGCTCGACACACCCATCGAAACACGCCCCCAACAACACATGGCCTACCGTCCCGCGTTCCCACAGGTGTCCCGATGAAAACTGTACCTCACATGCGTGGGTGCACCTACCTGGCCGGCAAGGGGCAAGCGGAAAACGCAAGCAACCCCCAGTCTGTTTGCAGAGGGGAATCTCAGCCATTCTGCCGACCGGCACAACATACAGATATGGGCCTCGGGTGTCCAAGCCACCAAGGAAAACAGGGAGCCCCATGCATTTCCGAAAAGAGGACACCCGTGGGAATCCGCAGAGGTGTGATTTGCGCACATCGCCCCAGATTTTTTTACCCAGACACCCCTGCAAAGTCCGAAATGTGGGGGAAAAAACGCTTTTTCCGCACATTTCGCTCGACGCACCCATCGAAACACGCCCCCAACAACACATGGCCTACCGTCCCGCGTTCCCACAGGTGTCCCGATGAAAACGGTACCTCACATGCGTGGGTGCACCTACCTGGCCGGCAAGGGGCAAGCCGAAAACGCAAGCAATCCCCAGTCTGTTTGCAGAGGGGAATCTCAGCCATTCTGCCGACCGGCACAACATACAGATATGGGCCTCGGGTGTCCAAGCCACCAAGGAAAACAGGGAGCCCCATGCATTTCCGAAAGGAGGACACCCGTGGGAAAGCACAGAGGTCTGATTTGCGCGAAGCGGGCCAGAATTTATTACCCAGAACCCCAGACAAAGTGAACATTGTGTTTTTTCCCCACCAAATATCACACTTTGTCGGGGATTGTGGCTAATAAAAACTGGGGCAATTTGCGCAAGGCAGACCTCTGTGGATTCCCACGGGTGTCCTCTTTTGGGAAATGCATGGGGTTCCCTGTTTTCCTTGCTGGCTGCGACACCCTAGGCCCAAATCTGTAGGTTGCCCACATGAACAAAATGGGCAGTATTTTCTTTTGTTTACCCAACTTTGCTTGGTGCAGATGGCCACATTAGTGTGGCTATCTGCCCCCAGGGTGCCCAAACCCTACTGCCCCATCTATTGGGGGTCCCGCCCCACCTTTTCGGGTGCCCCCGCCCCACCCCACCCCCAATGGCTGGGGGACACACCTCATGCAGGCCTCCCTGGGCCTCCTCCAAACGGCTGCGTGAGGTACACCCCACCTCCATTTGGGGTGAGGGGGGAGAGGGCCACCCCAAAAGGTGGGGCGGGACCCCCAATAGATGGGGCAGTAGGGTTTGGGCACCCTGGGGGCAGATAGCCACACTAATGTGGCCATCTGCACCAAGCAAAGTTGGGTAAACAAAAGAAAATATACAAAACCACAGGCTGCTTTTTAGGGGGGCTGAGGGCCACCCTAAATTGGCAACTCATGATGTACCGCAACGGGGGGTGGCCCTCAACCCCCCCACCACCCCAACTGGAGGGCCCCACCTCATGCAACCCTCCCTGGGGCCAGATAGGGGGGGCCCCACCTCATGCATCCCTCCCTGGGGTCAGATGCCCCTTCCTAGGAACAGATATCTGCCCCCAGGGAGGGTTACAAGGGGTGCCCCCTTTCTACTTCGGTTGGGGGGGCACCCCCCCCATGGGGGAGAGGGCTGCTTACTTGAAGCAGCCCCCTCCCCCCCCACCTCATAAAGAGATCCACGGTGGTCTAGTGGGTTGCTGGTCACGGATCGAGCGCTCTGCGCCGATCCGTGACCAGCAATGCCTCATATGTGGTGTCCTTGGAAAGGGGAGAAAGTCCCCTTTCCAGGGACACCACTTTCTGCTCAATCCCTGGTGGCCTAGTGGGCCCCAGGACCCCAAACTCCCTCCCACCTCCCCCCATCCCTCGGATTATTATTATGTTTTCTTTTATATATTTCCCTGGGGGCAGAAGGTCAGCCATCTGCCCCCAGGGTTCATTTTCATGTGTCCCCATGCTTTGGGGGACGGGGGGGGGAGAGGGCTGCTTACCTGAAGCAGCCCCCCTCCTCCCCAACTCACAAACAGATCCATGGTGGTTCAGTGGGTTGCTGGTCACGGATCAGCTCTCTGCGCTGATCCGTGACCAGCAATGCGGCATATGAGTGGTGTCCCTGGAAAGGGGAGAAAGTCCCCTTTCCAGGGACACCACTTTTAGGTCAATCCCTGGTGGCCCAGTGGGCCCCAGGGCCCAAAACCCCCTCCCACCTCCCTCCTTCGACATTTTTTTTTTGTTTTTCCCCCCCACCCCTGGGGGCAGTGATCATCTGCCCCCAGGGGTCCCTGGCGCTGTGGCCCCATGCTTTGGGGCCATGGGGGAAGGGGGCCGCTTACTTAGTACGCAGCCCCCCCTCCCCCACGCGTCACAAAAGGATCTTCGTTTGATCCGTGACGTTGCTGCCCGCGGATCGAGGCGCCCTGCGCCCGATCCGCGGGCAGCAAAGCCACACAATGGGTATCGTTGGAAAGGGGAAGATCTCCCCTTTCCAACGATACCCGCCTCGATCTCCGGCTTGAAATACAGCCGGAGATCGAGGCGGAACAAGAAGGGCACTCACCTTCTCTCTCCAACGCAGCAGCCGAAAATGGCTGCTGCGGTGGAATTAATTTCCGTTTCACGCCGACGTGCGTCACGCACGTCGGCGTGAAACTGAAGGAAATCCAACCCCCGGGCAGTGAGGGGGGACCTCCCCCTCACATAGCCCGGGGGTTGGATTACAGTTTTGAGCGATCCCTGCTTTGCAGGGATCGCTCAAAACAAGGTGCCGAAAAGGACGAGCTATCTCGTCCTTGGCACTGCGTGTGCACTTCCAAGGACGAGATACCTCGTCCTTGGCACTTAAAGGGTTAAAGGTACGTTTGTCCTTATAATATAAATGTTACAGTATCTCTCCAGCACTCCACATAAGGTGGGAGGGGGGGTGTTGGTCTCTTCTAATAAAATGTAAAAGGGATCCAAAGATCCTTTCTACCCTTGGGAACTGTAGTTCTCTCAAGGTTAGCCAGAGAAAGTTAATAGGGGAGCCCCTAGGGCAACCCAGCAACAATAAGCACTGATTGCTAAAAGGTTGTCAGAGGATAACTTTTAAAATACACTATGGAGAGTCTTAAAAATGACACCCATAAAAAGAGTAAAAGACTCGAGTGTGGAAAAACGTTCCCACTCACTGAGGTATGGGAAAATATTCTCTACCAGTCCAGCAAAAGGTTCTGGGGTAGACGCAGGTCAGGGAGATTTAGCATTAGTCGCAGTCGTGGGGACAAGAGGGAGGACGTCTGGGGACTCCTGCACTACCGTTTGAAGGTTGGCAGCAGCAATGGGCACACTTCACATCAGAGGCACTTCGCGGTTTCAACTACTCGCCAATAGCACCACCGTGGTTCTTTGACACCTTGTGGACTCTCCTTGCTTTTGGGATCCAGCACTCTGTTGAGGTGGCTCAGGCTTGGATAGTCCTGCTTTGAGGGAGTCCAGAGGATCTTCCTGGAGCTTAAAAATGGTGCACTCGATTCTAGTGTTCCTGTCCCCTGGCACTTGGTTCCAGAAGCAGCAAAGAAGTATAGCAGGCAGGGAGAGGGGTGCCAGTCAAGTTCATCTTGGGGTCAGTTGGTTCCACCAACCCAAGGGAAAAAGTCGTCCTTTCAGGGCTTCTGTAGTCGATTTGTAATTTGCAGCTTCGACACTGCAGCAGGGCTTCACCGGGCAAACTAAAGGTCCAGGATGTTACAGAAAGCTTCTCTTCCAGTTTCTTCTTCGGTTCCTTCATCCAGTAGTCGACTCTGCCTTCCTTGCAAGAGTCCCCGCCTTTTATGCAAGTCTCTACCTTTCATTCGCAGCCTAGCTGTCGCTCACACAGCAGAGCGGTTGTCCTCCAAGGACAGCCAGCCAGCCAATCACCTTTGGGTGCATTCCTATAACCAAGGAGACTAAGCACAGGGAGTTTCGGGGACCTTCCTGCCTTGCCAGACACGCTGGAGCCAGAGACAGACTTCACCAGTGAATCCCGCCAAAGACCAAATGAACCAAACCTGGGTTGGCACAGAGTAAATCTCAAGAAGGACCTTACAAACAAGAAATGGCGAAAAAAGACGACCAGCCTTTTTGACAAGATGGGCACCATGGGTGCAATACTGCAGCTGAGGATTCAGCCTGTGGTAAAAACCCACAATGGTAGGAAAATTAAACCACTGCCACCAGCCATTAATTGTAGTGAGGGTAACATAAACATGTTACATGAGAAGGTAGTCTCTGGGGTACATTAAAGGCCTAAGGCAGAAACCTCCTCCCCCCCCCCCCCCCCACAACAGGTAACTGCATTGGAAATAATGCCACAAAATAACTGTGCCTCTTTCCCTGGCACATGTGCAGCGAGCACTGGGCACAAGAATGCCACCCCAAAGAATTGCTCTCTATTATTTTACCTTCAGTTAAATCATCAGAGGCGGATCTGCAAACAGAATGGCACCACGTTTGCTTGCTGTTAAGTCCTATGAATACAAAAGTTGCACATTTGACATCCAAAAAAGCTTTGAAATGTATTCTGCATTTCATTTTAAAACACCACAAAGTGCACGCTTCATGGAAACACAACCTGTGTGTTTTATTTCTTTTAATTACCAAGTAGAGAGGACCTAAATTTCAAGACTGCATTTGTTTTGCTTCTGAATCACTTGAAAAGCAAGGAATTCATTTTTCTTTTCAACACAGCTTTTGGTTTTCTATTTCCGTGAACCATCGCGCTCAAATTGCAGTAAAACTAAAGAAATAACGTGGCTTTTTTTTCGCATGTCAATTTCAAGGAAATCCTGTGCAACCTCCTTTTGTGTCCATTAATCAGCTGTAGATGTAAAAGACTCAGACAATTAAGTGAAATGAAACTATGGTTTTCAGACTCTGCAGTTGTAAACTGGGACTTAAAGGTAATGAATACACGTGTGAATATGCTATTTGTAAAATCAGTGTCTTTCCCCAACAATATAGTCGTTAAAATATAGTCTCAGTGGAACCTGTCATTGTGCAACAAAACCTGAATTTGCCCATGTATTGTGCTTTTCTTTAAATTCCGATTTGCGTTTTTCCCATTGAAAAAAAAAAACCCAAACATTATCCCATTAAGAATATTCCCTTTCCCTCAGAATCTGAGCTGGGGGTCTCTAAGATAGAAGGGAATTAACACATTGTACATTATCGAGGCTGAATTAACAGTGTGCAATTAATAAAGACTAAAATTCAAAAGGTAAAACCACTGCCACCAGCCATTCAAGTAAATGTGCAATTGTAACAAAAATGTTATCAGTAAGTAAGAAAGGAGATCCATTGTATTCCCCCCCCACCACTCGACATAAGTTGTAAACGGATGAAAATCCCTCTTTACTACTTAGGAACAGTAGTTTACCCAAGTTACGTGGAAGAGAAGTTAACAGGGGAGCCCAAAGGGCAACCCAGCCTAAGCACAAAAAGTTGTAGGAAACTATAACTTCAACCATACATATACTGAGAGACATACAAAGGTCACCCATAGAAAGAGTAAACAACTGGGTGAGAGGGGAAAAGATTCCCCTTCACCTAGGGACAAGGTAAAATAGTTACCTAGTCCAAGCAAAAAAAAGTTCTGAGGTTGACACAGGCCAGGAAGATGTATCATAAATAAAGAGCTTCTCCATGTAAGGAGTGACGAGACCATAGGATTCGTCACACTACACACAATTCATTTCCAGGTTGATATCAACTCACAGTGCCCACACTCGCTTGGTTTAGCAAAATAAGCGTATGACCAAGAAAACTTGAAACTTAACCCAAACAAAACAGCAATCACAACCAACCACATACTTTCATGGGCTGCAGAAAGGGGAACAATATCGGAAGCCTCCACTGATGAAATAAAGAAACTTGAAATTCTCATGGACAGTGGCCTCATGCTAGAGCCACAAGTCAATCCCATAGTAGGAAAATACTTCTACCTTGTACATACAATCAAATGTATCATGCCATATCTCTGCTTCCCCACACAGGACACTCTTAATCATCTCACCGATGCTCTCAAAAATAGAGTACGCTAATAGCCTATACCTAGGAATGCCAGACTACCTCAGCAAGAAGTTGTAACCTATCCAAACCACAGCAGCAATACTTCTAATATTAAATAAGAGGGGACATATCACTTCAGCCCTTAGAAGCCTCCACTGGCTACCAGTGAAAAAAAGGATGCACTATAAATCAATATGCATTGCGCTTAGACCAGTGCACAGTCAGGGAGTGGAATTTCTTTTATCCACGGCAACCCCATGCTCGACCACAAAGGGCCTCCAGATTTAGCAGTGGCATGGTAATCAAATCCCAGGGCTACAAAAAAAATATAATACTTAACAAAATTGTGGAACTCAATTCCTAAAATTAAAAAAAAAACATTTGTCATAACAGAAGTCCCCCTAGCCTTTAGAACATTTAAAAAAAATCAAGTTTTTTTTTAATAATCCACTCACTCACAACCGAGTGAGAGGGGAGAAAAATCGCAGCATGCCGATTTAAAATATGTCCCCATTGGACAACATGGCTCTCCCCACTGACCAACTTCCCATAAGAATAAGCTTAAAGATTAAACCCCCAACAAGGAACATACCCACACAACCCAAATCACGTTATCTCAAATCACTTCAGGCTAGCATGCCATACAGGTGCAGTCCAACAAACCACATCAGCACTGAACCACCTGGCACACGGGCAACATGAAAAACAAAACCTCCTACCCAGAATAACACCTGGATAAAAAAGGACATTAAGGAACAGACAGGAAAACCCAAATGTATTTTACTACAAAACTATATTGCACTACCATGCTATACAAATACTAGGCTAGAGGACAACTCACAACCAAGCGCAAGACAAAATAGATTCTATTGTGCAAGGATTAAACTCATTTAACGTTCACTCCCACCCAACGAATCCCACCAGAAGGAACAAACATTCCACAAAGAACTCTAATCTTGTTGGGCTAGAAGGGGCCATACTGTCACAGGCCAACTGGCATCACCATTGGGTGACCCGGCACCTGCACAAATCTCACTACGAGTAACACAGCGAACACACTGACAACAAGAATCAAATTGACATGAAAGCTCAAATAGCGTTTACTGAAAACTCTTCCTATTCTAGCATGCCATACTAGCACCAGCCCATGGTTCTTATCAACCAATATTTTTGCAAACCCACCCATAAATGGAGAAAGGCAAAGAAACCTCATTAAAACGTCTCTGTAATCAAAACCAGTGGGACAGATCCTAGCCTGTTGAAATAAACCTTGCAACTGGACAGAAAACACAATCCACTAACTACTCTGTGCTTAACCACCCTCACTCATCACATGCTCACCAACTATGTCAATGACAATTGTTAAAGAAAACTCAATCCTCACCAAAAAAGGCGCATCTCTACATCTTGCAAATCAATTTGCAAATCAAACCCACTTGTCAAAGCATCATGAAAAGTCAAACTTTGTCTCCCATCTGGAAACAAAGCATTTCTGGCATGCAAATCACTATCCACCTAGAAAGTACACCCGCGCACTTATCAGTTACTCCGGGTTCTACATACACCAACCCTTAAGAATAACACCTCGTTTCCCTCCTCTGCACTAACCAACGTCCCCACCCACCTGATTTTACCTTTCAGATCCACATGATCGTTTGGAGACCATGGAAATCGCAGTGGTGCGTGGTACAAATTCCCTTAACATAACATTTGGATTGCACCCGACTGGAACTTGACTGCAGCTTTGCAGGGGCCCTTTTCTGGATTGTCTCTGCAAACTGCTGGCATTGTCTGACCTCTTCTTGGACCTTGCGAACCCTCTGCTGCCAAGTCTAAACACAGGGAAGGGCCTGTTGGAACCTAAAGTCTGATGGGTCTACTGCTGTGGGCATTCCCACCCTTTCCTGGATTGCACTATTGCCCACTCCTGTTTGCGGGTTCTGAGGGTTCCTCCCTTGCTGTTGCACCAGATTTGGGCTATCTGTACCTTGTCAGTTTGTCTCTGAGCCTGACCTAACTGTTGCTGGAAGCCTCAAACCTACAGCCTGTGAATTTCCTATGGTCCTGCCTATGGTCAGCCTTGGTGTCCCAACTGAGTCACTTGCCTTGGTGTCTGTGCTCCTGCAATGTGGAGTCTGGGGTTGAGATACTTTGTCGCATTGCCCCACCCCATTGATTTGAATTGGGCATGAAGCCCTCAAGTTAAAAGTAGCTACCTTACTGGGCCTGTTAGGCAAGATTGTATGCAGTACCCGTTGGGTGCACTGCAATAAACTTGACCACCTGGCAGTAGGGACAACAACCTTTGGTACAAATCTGAACTACACAGGTTGGTAGTGTCGGCAGCCAGGCTTATCTCAAGAAGGGCCAATGTGAGCAGTAATGTTGTGACACAGTTTCACAGTACATTATTCAAATAAACACACTCAAGGTTTCTTGATAAAACAATTATTCATTTATTTCAGAAGGGAGCAATATATAGATAACACTTATAATACACTTCAAAACACACTTGGTTTCCCTAAATCAGATGATAGCCATTGGGGATGGCACACAGACACTTCCTACACCCTCAGGTGACTTAAATAGCTAGGACACTGTGGACATTGATTTATCACTGGTTCATTTAGAGCAATACTGAGTTTGGTGTAAAAGATTGAATAGAGGTTATCAAATCATTCACAAACTTTAAGTACTTTTGAAAACCTTCCAATGCCGAGTATATTAACGCTTCCCTGGGGGAAAGGCCATAGCGCAAAGTCAGAAGTAAAGAGTCCCTCAGGGAGCCCTGACAGCCAATGTTAATTGCACAATGTCAAGGGGAGCTGAAGATCTTCTTTGCAGGTAGGTAAAATGTCTTGCACAAAGTTTTTAGAAATGTTTGTAGAACATAGAACACTTTGAAGAGCCACAAGCTGGGAGGTTTGTGAGGGGAAAAGCTTCAGCAACTCTGCAAGGTAACCAAGACGGGTCTCGACTGAGAGCAAGCAAGGCTACACAACAAGAGGTAAATTCTCTTAGACTTTAGAGTACCTCTGGTTAGAAGAAATGCTTCCAGCTGGCTTCTGTTCCTGTACAGCTCTGCAGGTCCTGTTGTTCCTGAGCCTCAGTCGTGAGGACAAGAGGGAGAACGTCTGGGGACTCCTGCTCTGCAATGGGAAGGTCAGCGGCAGCAATGGGCAAACTTCGATTCAGCGGTCCTTCGGTGTTTCAGCTCCTTGCATCTGACAGCAGATAGCAACACTGTGGTTCTCGGATACACCTCAGACTTTCCTTGCTTCTGGGGTCCAGCACTCTGAGGTGGCTCAGACTTGGTCAGTCCTGCATCAGGGAAGTCAGGAGGATCTTCCTAGCGCTCGGGTCCACATAATCTGGTATTCCTCTCCCTGGCACTTCCAGCAGCAGTGGAAATGCAACCAGCTTCCAGAGGATGTCCAGACAGGCTTACTTTGGAGTTGATTGGTCCCACCAACTCAAAGGGAGAAGTAGTCCTTGCAGGGATTCTCTAGTCGAGACAAATTCGGAGTTTCAGCACAGCAGCAGGGCTTCATCGGGCAAACCAACGGTCCAGGAGTTGCAACAGGTGTCTCTTCCAAGTTCTTCTTCGGATTCCTTCGTCCAGAGGTGGACTCTGCCTTCCAAGCCAAAAAGCCTTGCCTTTAATGCAGGTTTCTCCCATTCATTCCAGCCTAGCTGTCAATCACGCATCAGGGTGGCTGTCCTTGCTGGACAGCCAGCCGGCCAATCACCTTTGGGTACATTCCTGTAACAAAGGGGATTAAGCACAGGGAGTTTCGGGCACCTTCCTCACTTCCTGCCCCTGCCAAACATACTGGAGCCAGAGGCGGCCTTCACTCGTGAATCCTGCCAAGGACAAAACGAAGAAAGGGACCAAACCTGGTTTGCCGCGCAGAGTAAATCTCAAGAAGGACCTTTCCAGGAAGAAATGGCAAAAAAAGACTGGGCCATTTTGACGAAATGGGCACCAATGGGTGCCTTACTGTGGCTGCAAACGCAGCCCGCAGTAAAAACACACAATGGTAGCAAAAAGTAAACCACTGCCACCAGCCATTAATTGTAGAATGGGTAACATAAAAATGTTACATGAGAAACTAGACAAAAGGGGTACTAAGTAACCCCTCCAGCACCCTATTGTAAGATAGTGTGTACTGGGTCTAGAAAGTTACAAATGTAAGTAAAGTCAATTTCACTTTACTGCTCTTGGAAACAGTAGTTCCACCAAGAGAAGGTATTTAAACCTTTGGGAAATCTAAGAGACTTCCCTGTGCCACTGCATGGAAGGTGCTGTGTGTCATAATGTAAAGATGATGCCTATGGAGTTTGTCAGACTTCAAAGTCAAAAGAAACACAGAATAAATCACATTAAAATTACATGAGATAAAAAGTCCTAAAGTCCAGCAAAAGAGCTGGGGGCCTCTAAGGTCGAAGGGAATTAACACATTTTTGAGAATTCTCCCTAACTGGGTCGAAGGAGGTGATGGTACCAGGCTGGATCATGGCTCCTCTCTTCATTCATCTATGCCCTCTGGACTGGTACACTGCCACCTCCATAGCTGAAGGGCTAACCGGGACCTTGCTACAGTGACTTTAAAGAAATTGTTTTCATAATATCACCTGCTTGTAGCAGACTGGATTCTGAAAGGGGTAGGGATGGGCTTCCTAAGCATTGTTTTTAATGTGTTTATGGACCCACCATTTTAATGGCTGCACAATGTCTCGTAATGGTTTTATTGCCCCCACACTTTTTTTTTGTTATATACAATGTATATGCCTATGATCAACTCTGTTGCATCCTAAAGTTAAAGGTAAACCATATGTGATGCAAAACTGTGGTACATAAGTTTTATAGTGATTTTACTTACCGGCAGTGTTTATTTTATGTATTGTTTGTGTTAATAGTGTACTTTTGTAGTTCTCTGGGTGGACCTCTGTTCCTTAACTGACTTTACCCTTGATTGCACTTCAAACCAAGCCCACCTTTTCCTGAGCCTAAGCCTAGCTACTCAGTTACGTTACCATTGAGAGTTTGGTCAAAGACCTTTAAGTGTAAACCGATTGCTCCTTTTAGTTTGGCTTCTTGGAATGCCTCCTCAGAGTATGTTCTGAATAACATTTCCTTTTTCTATGTTATGTCCCTTAGACTATTGTTTGTCACTATTTTATTTTGTTTTCATGTACAGGTCATCCAGCAGACACATAAACCGGGATCCATGGTTCGGCCACCACAGGTGACTTTAACGCAAACACCGATGGTAGCTCTAAGGCAACCTCATAACCGCATAATGCTGACGACGCCACAACAAATCCATTTAAATCAGCTGCAGACGGGTAAGTGGAGAATCTTAGAATCTTCTCCAGTGTGTCACAGCACTGTTCCATCAAATATACTGATCTTCCCAGGATTTATCTCCAGATCTCTGGGCAGAAGGTAAATGTGCAGTGCACCAAGCCTTCCAGTTGCTGTTCATGGCTAAAAGTAGCTTATTTTCATGTACACCTAAGTGCTGTGTCTTGAGATTGCCTAGTGCAACTCTAGAGATTGGATGCCAAGAGCAATGCGTCAGTTGAACATAGTCTGGGAATACAAGTGTGTTTTCTGAGTCTGATGTGTGCCACTGTTCTGCACGAGGATCCCATCATGGCCTCTGCACACTGTTCTTGTGGTATATATTCACAAACTGCCAACACTGGTTAACCTTTTCATGTATCTCGCAAACCTAATGTAAGGGCTAATGTCAGTGACTGGCATCTGGTGGATAAAGTTGTTTAAAAGAGAGCAAGCTAAGGGAACCAGTCTGTTGAAGAATGTTTGCAGTGTTGGTGGCGTGAGTCCAGTTATGTTTCACTTGGACATTGATCTGCTCCTTCTGCTGCTTGCTGGAGCAAGTGGATTTGTGTGGAAATAAATCTTTCCCTTGCACCTTGGAACTACATTTTGATTGGGCTTATGTCTCCTATGATGCTGGAAATGCTTTGGAGAGACAGGGCCTCCATGTCCTTGTCCTGTACTCCTTTTATCATGTGTGTTCTGTTATTTTCTGCACGGGAGTCCATGTGGGACTCCTGGCAGTGCAGCTCTTCCTCTTTTTGGTTTGGTGAATAGACCCTTGTGATACCCTTATGACACCCATGGGTGGGTATACAACCCTGTACCCCTAGTGTATGTTTTTGGGCACCTGTGTGTGGCCCACAGAGCAGGGTATGGGCTTGTGGCAGTTAATGCTGAACAGGTGTTCTGAGTGTCCTCCATTTTGGGATACCCATGCACTGCCCTTGGAATCAGTTGATTCCTGATGGGAGACAATATGGCCCCTGTGGCCTCTTGATTTCTATTGCCTGTTTCCTTGTTTTCCCAAAGACCTGGGAAGCCCTGACTCTGTCCCTTCCTCTGACTGGCTGGTGGCGGGGCAGGGGAGTTCCATATATGGTATTGTGGAGAAGTACAGGCAGACTGGCTGGAGCCTTCCCTATGACTGTATGTTGTGGGTAGACCCTTGGGGTGGGGCTTGGGTGAATGGAGTGTGTGATGAATACGCGTTTCATGTTATGGGTGTCTAGTTTCTGGTATGTGACACAAAGAATGAGACAGCCCTGCCCGAAACTGGTATGCATGCAGTGTGGAGTGCAGAATGGCTGGGCACTTGTCCCAATCCACATTCCTTGTTGTGAGTGTCTGGAGGGAGAAGAATGGCCTGTATGCACTGTGAGCCTGATTGGCTAACTGCCTGCCTGCTCTTCTGAATGATTGGTTGCCAGAGTGTGACCCAGCAGAGTGAATGAGAGACCAAACAATATATCTGGGGACCTCTCACTGATGCAAATTGTTCAAAAGCTGAAGTCGAAACTGGAAGCTTAACCTTGAAGCCCAAATGGAAGAAGGCTGTGCTGCTGCTTTCCTTTCACACAATCCAAAAGCTGTTGTGTCTCCAAGACCTGATCCAAGAGAGGACCTGGCTAGGAGACACCTTCCCAAGCTATGAGGGAACAACCTTCACCAAGGCTCCCTGGAAGTCAGTCATTGAAATGCTTCCAACCGGAGACTGGGATCACTGAGGAATCTGAAGCGAAGCTCCCAGACGTTGAAGTCCATCGCGTCGACAACCAACGTCAACAACCTGAGCCGCAACGCTCCATTGCCTAAGATATTTGAATCAAGGATTCCCTTGCTCATCACCGTCGGCTGCTTTGTCCTGCCAGACAAAGTCAAGGTCGCCGACAAACTGAGGAGAATCCGCTAGTGGGTTTCCAGCCACCCGAAGTCCTCAAAGAACCCAACGAAGATCCGAAAGCCAGCTGTGGTTGAGTCCCGATCGCTGACGCCCTTGCTGGGCCTATGTTCTTCATAGACTCTTTGCGGCAACAAACTATCGTCATCGAGGTGCACTGCATGCCTCATTTTCGCAGGACGTCCATGACCAATCATCGACGAGCACCGCAAGGACCGAAGCTGCTGCCTCAATGCCATTGTTCACCTTTTCTTCCAGGAATCTCGACAATCCATGGCTCCTGCCTCAAAGGGAGTTCACTCAAAAAGGATCGGCCGACGACCCGTCGACTAACTATGCTAAACCAGGTAGTAGAACATTTGTAGAAGGAAATCGAACTCTGCTAAACAATATATGGACTGGGTTGGTCGATATACTTTATTTACCGGTTGCCCAGGTTTGGAGGGGGGATCCTCACACAGAACTGTGTCTCGGTAACTGGACAAGTATTCTGCCAATCGTTTAACCAATCTGGTTTCTTCCCAAGTCTATGGTTGATACCTTTTGCTATTGATGTGTACGCCATTTGAAACTGTCAAATGGTTCAAAGAGTAATTGTGGTACCACATATAACTTGTACATTTATCATTATAGTATTGCCTGAGCACAAAGTGTTAATGCATGTGTATATAGCGTGAACCTTATTTATATAACGAACTGTGTTATCCCGAACATAGTGTGTGAACATTCCTTTGAGGGTGCTTGGGGACTACACTGTAATTAAGAACCGGCCCGCATCACCTCCTGAGAGCTAAGCCTTGATTGCTCGTCCATTGCTACCAACAATAGAGAATCTTGGCTGGGGTGCTCTGTGCTTCTACTCTGCCATATAGAGGGCAGGAGTACAGATTACCCCCCTCCAGTCTTTACACCTACATAAAAAGTTGTGCAGTGTACACACCCATCTCTTTATTGCTTTTCCAAGTGGAGCATGTTCGGTCAGTTTTTCTAAAGTCCAACCTAAGGGCTTCGTAAAACAATACATCTGAGACGGTACATAAGCTCCACCCTTAGTATAAGGCTGTTGCACCTGAGAATGTTGGTAGAATGGATAGAGCTGCCAGGCTTATCTTAAGAGGGAGTGAGGGCTGTAGCTTGGTACAAAGAAATTGTAGCATACTTGTGGTCCAAGAAACACAAACTATGTATTATAAAAATAAAGGGTTTATTTAAATATAAGTAGACCAAGATAATTATTGGCTAAGTAAGTACTATAAAATCGTATAAACACAATCTTAAAAACCAACTGAATACCGATGGTATGAAAACCAAGGTATAACCTTATTTAGAGGAGCAAGAAGCAAGTCAAGGTGAGTCAAACCTAAGGTTATACATTCATGATACTAATATACTATTCTTGCGGGAAAAGACCAGGTTAGATATACTTTTAGAATAAAATCAGTATTTCAATGGTAGTAGACCCTGTCAGTCGTGCAGTGACACTCGGTTATGAAATCACATAATAAACCAGCCCTGTAACAAGCATACTCCTTGCAACATTACTTTTTAAAACTCAGTTCAGAGCTAGTAAATCAACTCATATACTTTCTGGAGAGGCCTCAAGCTACTCAATGATAAGTATGAACACTCAAATATTTCTGAATGCACTAAGCAAATCGGGGAAAGCAAAACCCTAATACACTTTAAGAAAGACACAATGTATTTCAAGGGAGTTAATTGACCTATTGGCACAAAACTATCTTTTATCTAATCGCTAGTTCTACCAGTATACTTTTAAGTGTATAATACAGTTTCTAAGTTAAGTACTTCATGAAACTATTTTCGAATAGCACCATGGCAATTCAGAGAAGCACAACCCAGGGGTACACGTTTAGATGAGCAATAGCTCATCCAGGTGAGTAAGACCTATATACTTTTCAAAGGAGCCTCCAGCTACAAAAAGGTAGGTATAAACACTGAAACTGTTTTGTATCTGTATCAAGCAGACAAGTGAAAGCAAATCCCAATGTTACACTTTAAGAATCACACAAGGTTATTGAAGGAAGTTAAAACCCTATTGATAAGCTTTTTACACTCATTCAGTTAAGCAATGATAAAACCGTACCAAACGGAGAAACACCATTCAAAGTCAACTTATTCACTTTTTAGAGGGACATAATGCAACTCAAGGGTAAGAATAAACTTAATGACACTTTGTAACTTCGTCTTTCACAGAGATACAGTTACCACACGAACGTCTTTAACAAGTAAGTACCTTTACACTTGTTATACTTTCAAGGCAGAATCCTTTTCTTATCCAGTCCTTCCCTAGTCTATTCCAAGAGTTCTCTTAGAGGCAGAAGAGGGACTGTTAGGGCGAATTCTCAGAAATGTGTTAATTCCCTCCACCTTAGAGACCCCCAGCAACTTTGCTGGATTTTGAGGACTTGATTTTTTCAACCTGGCGAGAGTGGGACCCTTTTTCCCACTCGCTCATGTATTTCAATGTGATTTTGTACACTGTTTCTTTTGGTTGTGGAGTCTGACAAACTCCATAGGAATCAGCTTTTACATTGGGTCGCACAGCACCTTATTTGCAGTGGCCCAGAGAAGTCTTTCAGATTTCCCCAAGGTTTAAATACCTTCTCTTGGATAAACTACTATTTCCAAGAGCAGTAAAGTGAAATTTTCTTTACTTACATGTGTAACTTTCTAGACCCAGCACACACTATCTTACAATAGGGTGCTGGAGGGGTTGCCTAGTATCCCCTTCGCCTAGCTTCTCATGTAACATTTTTTTTGTTACCCTTTCCTCACTGAATGGTTGGTGGCAGTGGTTTCATTTTAACTACCGTTGTGTGCATTTACCGCGGGCTGCGTTCGCAGCTGCAGTAGAGTACCCAAAGGTGCCATTTTTGTCAAAATGTCCCCGGTCTTCTTTTTGCGCCATTTCTTTGTGGAAAGGTCCTTCTTGAGATTTACTCTGCGCGCCAAACCAGGTTTGGTCCCATTGTTCGCTTTGCCTTTGGCGGGATTCATGAGTGAAGCCCGCCTCTGGCTCCAGGGTGTCTGGGGCAGGCAGGAAGTGAGGGAGGTGCCCAAAACTCCCTCTGCTTAGTATCTTAGGAGACCCAAATGCATTCCGTGGTGATTGGCCGGCTGACTGTCTGGCAAGGACAGCCACCCTGCTGGGTGACTAACAGTGAGGTTGGAATGAATGGGAGAGAACTGAATTAAAGGTGAGGCTTTTGGCTTGGAAGGCAGAGTCGACCACTGGACGAAGGAACCGAAGAAGAACTTGAAGAGGACACCTGCTGCAACTCCTGGACCTTTGGTTTGCCCGGTGAAGCCCTGTTGCAGTGCGGAAATGCCAAATTTGTATTGACAGAGAAGCCCCTGCAAGGACAACTTCTCCCCTTGAGTTGGTGGTACCAATCAACTCCAAAGTCAGCCCCCTGGACATCCATCTCGGAGCTGGTTGAATTTGCACAGAGTTGCTTCTGGAAACCGTATAGCCAGTCAGATTTTGTGCATTGCTTTCAAGCTGGCCAAGAGCTCCAGGAAGATCCTCTGGACTCCCAGGAAGCAGGACTGACCGAGCCTGAGCCCCCTCACCACAGTGCAGGACCCCAGAAGCAAGGAAAGTCCACCTCGACAGCCAGGAACCACGGTGTTTCTGTTTGCGGTAGACGCGAGGAGCTGAAACACTGAACAGCCACTGAAAGTGAAGTTTTCCAGTTGCGAGTTTTGACCGTATCAGTGCATTGCAGGAGTCTCCCGACGTCCTCCCTCTTGTCACCACGACTGAGGCCCAGGAACAGAGAGACCTGGGGAGCCCAGGAACAGCAGACATCTGCTGCATCTTTTCTTCATTTTAAAGGTACTGTAAAAAGTCCTGAGAGAACTTGCCTCTTTCAGTAGAGTTGCTTGCATCTTGTACCACTCAAGTCTAATCAGCTTGTGGCCCTACATTTGATTCTTCTTTTCTTCAAAGACTTCTAAAACATTGTGCAAAGATTTTTCCATTTACCTACCAGAGGTGCTTCATCCTATATAAGAATTTTGCCCATTGACTTTGGCTTAGCCTATTGTACTGAATGACTCTTTCTGTGGGGATCCAAAAGGGGATCCAAAAGTATTTGCCTGCTTAAGAATATTTGTGGTCTCTTGTATGTTGTAATCTTTTCCTTTTGACTTATTACCATATGATTCTAAATGCAACGTGATATATATTAATGCCCCCAGCACCCTAACAATTTAAGTCATCTGAGGGTGTAGATGGTGTCTGTGGGCCACCCCAAAAGGGTATCTACTGATTTAGAGATATTAAGAGTGTGTATTTCATGAAGTGTATTTGAGTGTTACTATTATATTGCTCCTGTCTGAAGAAGGCTTATTCTAACTAACTGAATACATTTATAATTGTTTATTCAAGACACCTTGAGTGTAAGAGTTTATTTGAATACGTGTAACTGTAAATCTCTTTGTAACTCCATTACAGCTCACATTGACCCCTCTTGAGATCAGCCTGGCTGCTCAACACGCTACCAAAACTACTGTGTAGTACAAGCTTATACCAAAGGTTGTTTCTCCTATACCTGTAGTCAGAGTTGTTTGTAGTGTTCCCGAGGGTACTGCATACAAACTTTGCCTAACAGGGACCTAGGTACCAGCTGTAGGCAGGTTGAGATATGGTTCAGTTGCAGGAAAGTCAAAGTTCAATAGGAGATCTTCTTAAACAAGTATTCAGTTTTAGAGTTAGTGTTCAGGGACCTCCAAGAAGGCTCCCTATGTGTTCCAGCCTTCGGCCTGGGCAAGAGCTATGGGCAAATTCCTAACCCGAATCACCCACTCGGCCTCACAGGATTGCACACCATACTTAAGGTAAGTATTACCCAATTCTACACGGTACCTTTTGAAGAAAAGCGCTTCAGAGTGGATTCCTTGAGGATGCAGCATCACAGGACACCATCCCTGGATTCTTAGTCTGGAGACGAAAGAACTGGACGGGAACCTGCAGCAGCAGTCGTTAGGGGAGGCTTCCAGCAAAGGTTTCTTCAGATTCCCACGGCTCTGTGTATTTGGTGCCTTTTTACAGCACCCAGATAAAAAACTAATATTGCTGGTCGGATTCGCTTCACTCTCTCGGTCCTGCACTGTGGTGAAGGGGACTTCAGGGATTCGAATCTGGTCTCTGGAGGTCGAGTCATCAAAGTTTCAGCTGGACTCAGAATTCGGAAGACTTTGCACCACACTCGGGCTCGGTCCATGGGTATTGTCGGTTTACAGCCCAGCAAGGTTGCAGCAAGTTATAGGATGGCTCATAATGCCACACTTCTTTAGACTAGTGGATCGCACCAGCTCCAGGGTAGGAATCATCGCATTCCGGACCCCAAGGTTGATTGGAAGGAAGGCTTACATCAGGCTCCAGTTGCAGAGCAGGCTCTCTGGTCGCTGGAAATTGCTACAGACATCCTTTCTTCATCTTCCTCTTCAGTTTCAGCTACAGTGGTCAACTTGTCAGCTTCCATGTTCAGAGTATTTATCAGGAACTACACCACAATTTCTGCAATCTCTCCCTGCAGTTTACTGAAAGGGGCTGGTCTGGCTGTCGAGTCAAGACAGCCAGACCCCCACTAGGAGTTTGTTCCTTTCAGGCAAGGTGAAAGACAACGGGCTGCAGAGTTTTGGGCTCCTCCCTTGCTTCCTGCCTTCTCAGTCACTTGTAATTGTAACAAAAAATGTTACCAGGTAACTAAGAAGGGGTGCTTGTATCCCCCAGCACTCCCCATCAGGTGGGGTGTGCTGGCCCATTATGTACAATGTAAAGTGAGTGAAAATCCCTCTTTATCCCTTGGAAACAGTAGTTCATCCAAGTACATTAAAGAGAAATTAACCAGGAAGCCCAAAGGGGCAACCCAGCCTAAGCCAAACACTAGAGGAAACTATAACTCCAACCACACAACATGGAGAGACATAAAAAGGTCACCCATAAAAAGAGTAAAAGACTAGCTGAGGGGGGAAAAAGATTCCCCTTCACTTAGGGACAAGGGAAAATAATTGCCAAGTCCAAGCAGAAAGTTCTGGGATTGGCACAGGTCAGGAAGATTTATCACAAATATGAAAATCTTACCTAACAGAGCAATATACTGATTGGGTGATATTGTGAGACCTCATCGTTATCCGATACATCTGTTTGGTCTGATTAGTGGCTACTTTCTTCTCAGAGGCCTGTGTTGTGTACTGCGGCTCACCTCGGAATTCACCAATACAAATTACAAAAGTAGTTAAAAAAAGGAGTGTACACCAGGCAAGAAATAACACTATTTATTCTGGGTTCAGATACAGCTGGGAAAGGGAAATTCTAACAGAATGTGGAACAGAACTGCATGAAATGCGCTGTCGAATGTATGCCCCCAGATTGAAAGCTTTTATAATCGTACAAACTAGTCAGCACATCAAGTCACATTGCAACATTTGGTCAATCCTCCAAGTAAGGCTAATTGGTGGAGCTACGTTATTCCCCTATAGCGGAGGTCATACATTATCCAGGAATTATCGGGCCCTTCAAATCATGACATCACCCTCGACCACCACTGTGACATCACAGTGCAATCCCCAATTCCCACACCATAGTGGCAAAACATTGAGACATTTGAGATGACCAGCGGATCTTTATTAATCTTCCACTCGTCACCCCCATCCTATTCTTAAGAGAATGCAATCTCTTACAATTATGACACTGAACGAGCCTTGCACCATTGACAAGTTACCATTTTAATGTTGCATCTTAGCAACTCTTCAAACCTCTTCTCAGGCTCACATGTGCAAAATGGCATTTTGAAAACTGCATGGGGCATTTTGAAACAATCAGTAAACTTGTTAAATAACTAATGTGCAGAATTTTAAAATTATTGTGCAGTCACTACCTTCCCCCAGCACCCATGAGCTTCCCTTCCTGAACTCTAAAGTATTGAAGGCTGCTAATTTCTTGCTGTATGCTTCTGGGAACGAGTAGTTTGCAACTTGCTGCCAGCCTCTGCGACTGCTAAGCAAATGAATGACATGCAAATTCATTTCTAGTGAAAGCAAGCTTTGAGGCCTGTTTAAAGTGGCTAGGTCTAACGTTAAGCCTTACATACTCGCCTGTAATTCAAACTATCCTACCTAGTAATTGAGGCCAGCCTATTGCATAGAACGGTTTTGCTATCAACAAAGCCCCCCCCCCCTTTTAGTGGGCTATTTCTGCAGCTGATAAGTTTGCTCCTCTGTACTGCACTGAACCTGCATTCTTACCACATTATTCCCCCTTCTATTGATCCATCAGTAACTCATTCTCTTCCTCCCATCAACCCCCATTCTGATGCTTTCTTTTTAGTGATCCACACTCTTTTTAGTCTACTCAGTTGCATTTTCCTAAGCCCTGCCTTGAAACTTAAAATGCCTCTCTAAAAGTCTGTTCTGCTTTTTGTCTGAATTTGAATGTACTGTTCCCTGGAAAGAGCTGAACCAGTTTCCAGCACTGAATCAGCACTTAAAACTAATCAACAGTTTTATTTTATGACAGTTCCCATGGTAAAACCAGCAGTATTACCCGGTAGCAAACCTCTTTCCACGATTTCGGCACAAGCGGCTGCAGCACAGAGAAATAAACTGAAAGATCCAGGGGGGAGCTCTTTTCGGTGAGTAAGACCCAACATGTGAACATTTGCATCAACTAAAGTTGTAGGAGATTTTTTATTTTTTATTTCCATGTTCTTTATGGACTGTTCACATGGTACCTTGTTAGGGATGTAGCTAATAAATACTGGTAGAATTAGGGTTTTGAAAAATGTTGTAATTACCAAAGCACAAATCGCCTGCCAGTCGTTTATAAAGATAAATTGTAAAATGTTTGCTTCTCACCTGTCCTGCAGATCATTTTTACCACATTAAGCATTCTTTGTCACATGCATTACTCTAAGTTCAGTCTTCCGTGTCACAGTCATCCATGCAATGAAAGGCTTCTCCTTGAGACAGGCACTTGTTGCTCCCCTTTTCTGTTACGAAGAGAGACCACCAAAGAGACCCTTTTTCTGGCCTCTACTTATTTTCTAGTAAATACATTTTAGACTCCATGCCCTTTATAAAGATTCAAAAAGTAGCCTACAATTTGCAAAAGTACTGTTCACTCCCCATTCCATATGGAACAGCTTTTAAAAGTAAGATCTCAGCGGAGTAGGGTAACAAAAGTCTCAGAAAAGGAAAGCTGGACATAGTGTAATAAAGATTACCAGTAAGTAACCAAGTAATTACCTCTTTGTCCATCTTCCAAAATCAATAACACTAAACCTCTTCCTGCACATCTAGTCGTTTAATGTACATGAGACATTCCTAACGATGCAGTTGACCATACTGCTAACACAAATCTTTCAGAAGAGACACCATCCACTAGCAATTTGTAGTGTTTTAGGAATGTGTAAAGTGTCACCACGTGGCCACATTGCAGATGTTGTGGAAGAGATGCCCTTGCACTCATCCCAAGAGGTGGTGATACCTCTTGATGATTGCCACTTTGCCACTGAACTTGAGTTCGCAAAGGTAACTAGGCCTGCTGATATGTAGCGGAAATAGCAAATGTTATCCTCCAACGTATTGCGATGGTGGCTTTACTCCATCTGCAGAAGCCCGGAAAAGAAAATTTCTATTAAGAAACCCCAAGAAGTGCAAGAAGTGTCATCCAGGTAAATGTACTGTGCCCTTATGTTAGGGAGAATTCTCAAAAATGTGCTAAGTACCGTCTACCTTAGAGACCCACAGCTCTTTTGCTGGACTTCAGGACTTTTAATTTCTAGCATGGACAGAGTGAGCCCTTTTTCTCACGCTCACGTATTTTTGTTGTGATTTAGACTGTGTTTCTTTTAACTTTGGAGTCTGACAAACTCCATAGGCATCTTTACACTGTGCCACACAGCACCTTCAGTGCAGTGGCACAGGGAAGTCTCTTAGATTTCCCAAAGGTTTAAATACCTGCTCTTGGATAAACTGTTTCCAAGAGCAGTGAAGCGGAATTGACTTACATTTTGTAACTTTCTAGACCCAGAACACAGTATCTTATCATAGGGTGCTGGAGGGGTTACTTAGTATCCCCATGGTCTAGTTTCTCATGTAACATTTTTATGTTACCCTTTCTACAATTAATGGCTGGTGGCAGTGGTTTACTTTTTACTACCATTGTGTGTTTTTACCGCGGACTGCATTCGCAGCCACAGTAAGGCACTCATGGGTGCCCATTTCGTCAAAATGGCCCGGTCTTTTTTCGCCATTTCTTCCTGGAAAGGTCCTTCTTGAGATTTACTCTGCGCGCCAAACCAGGTTTGGTCCCTTTGTTCGTTTTGTCTTTGGCAGGATTCACGAGGCTCCAGTATGTCTGGCAGGGGCAGGAAGTGAGGGAGGTGCCCGAAACTCCATGTGCTTAATCCTCTTGGTTACAGGAATGCACCCAAAGGTGATTGGCTGGCTGTTAGGTAAGGACAGCCACCCTGCTGTGTGATTGACAGCTAGGCTGGAATGAATGGGAGAAACCTGCATAAAAGGCGAGGCTTTTTGGTTTGGCAGGCAGAGTCGACCACTTGACCAAGGAATCTGAAGATCTTGGAAGAGACGCCTGCAGCAACTGGACTGTTGGTTTGCCCGATGAATCCCTGCTGCTGTGCTGAAGCTCTGAATTTGCTTCGACTACCTACAAGGACGACTTCTTCATTTGAGTTGGTAGGACCAATCAACTCCAAAGTAAGCCCGTCTGGACATCCTCTGGAAGCTGGTTGTATTTCCACTGCTGCTGGAACCGAAGTGCCAGGGAGAGGAACACCAGATTGTGTGCGCTGCTTCTAAATCAGACCCGAGTGCTAGGAAGATCCTCCGGACTGCCCTGATGCAGGACTGACCAAGCCTGAGCCACTTCAACAGAGTGCTGGACCCCAGATGCAAGGACAGTCTGAAGTGTTAGCCAAGAACCGTGGTGTTGCTATTTGCTGTCGGACGCGAGTAGCTGAAACACCAAAGAACCTCTGAATTGAAGTTTTCCCATTGCTGCTGCTGACCTTCTCATTGCAGAGCAGGAGTCCACAGATGTTCTCCTTCTTGTCCCCAAGACTGAGGCTCAGGAGCCACAGGATCTGCAGAGCAGTACAGGAACAGAAGCCAGCTGTAATAATTTCTTCTAACCAGAGGTACTGTAAAGTCTATGAGAACCTGCCTCTTGTTGTGTAGCCTTGCTTGCTCTCAGTTGAGACCTGTCTTGGTTACCTTGCAGAGTTGCTAAAGCTTTGCCCCTCACAAGTCTCCCAGCGTGTGGTCCTTCAAGTGTTCTATTTTCTACAAACATTTCTAAATACATTGTGCTGGACATTTTACCTACCTGCAAAGAAGATCTTCAGCTCCCCTTGACATTGTGCAATTAACATTGGCTGTCCTGGCTCCCTGAGAGACTCCTATTTACCTTTCACTCTGTGCTTTATCTGTACCCCCAGGTAAAGGGTTAAACTTACTCTGCATTGGAAGTATTTAAAAAGTACCCTTCCTTCCAAATGACATCTAGTGGAAGCTGGCAGAGTATCACAGTTGTTGTTTCGAAATTCAAAAAGGGACTTCGACAGGGCGTGCCAGTAATACTATCCCTAGTGTGACTTCCACTGTACCCATGGTCCTTTGCGCATCGAGATCCCTCAGATTGTGTTTTTCCACCATCGTAGACGGACGCAAAATCGCAGAGTTCTGATTTTGGCATATCGCCATTGATTAATCAAATTGGAGTTAGTTTACTCTTCCTATCCTTTATATCTTTTGCTCACTGACAATCGATAACATCTCTGACAGTGGTGAAGAAAACGGCCATCAACTCGCATCAATGGATCCTTTCGGCCTTGGAGGGCCGCTTCAGGCTTCAGCCCACACAGTAGGGAGATAAGGGGAGGACATTGGAGAATGTATTTACCCCTGTTCATACTTTATCTTTGCCTATTAAGAGACATGCGTGGATATGCCAGTCCGGCTTTAAGCAAGAGACTCAAGCTATGCTTCTTAATATGCCGATTGAGCCCAACGTCCTCTTCGGAAAGACTGTTGAAGACGCCCATAGTCCTTGGGCCAGCCTACAAATAAACCCACAGGCCAAAGAGGTAATAATAATTTTTGTCACTTTCGTGGACAAAATTCACAGAGGTTCAGGCTACAAAATCAGGTATTGTCCTGGGGTAACAATCAAGGCCAGGTCTCACAGGGTTACCAAAGGGGACATCACCAATCTCACAGCCGGGGGAGGTCCTTCACTTCTAGAGGTTGAGCCACACCTCCAATACAGTGACTACCACGCCTCTCCAGTAGGAGGACGTATTTCAAACTTCACCCAAGCATGGGAGGGAATCACCTCCGACAAATGGGTGCTATCCGCTGTGGCGGGCGGTTATTGTGTGTAACTAATCCAGCGACCCGGAACCATTCCCTACGTCAAAAGACTCACTCGAAGGAGGAACGCATCCTTCTTGTGGAAATCGCAATGCTGATCCAAAAGGACGCCATAGAAGTCGTTCCGGCGAACCAGGTAAACAAGAGTATTTATTCAATCTACTTCCTTTTGCCAAAAAGAAATCTAACAATGCGCCCAGTATTAGACCTGTGCCCTGCAAACACCTATGTCAAGCCACAAATGTTCCGCATGACTACGCTACAAGAAGTAATCCCCCTGCTAATGCAGGGGAACTACATGGCAACATTAGGTATGAAAGATGCTTATTTTCATATTTCAATGTTCCCAGTGCACAGAAGATTCTTGCGGTTCAAGGTAGCAAACCAGCACTACCAATTCAAAGTGCTACCCTTCGTAATAACATCCACACCAAGGGTATTCACAAAGGTTCTGGCGGTGGTGGCAGCGCACCTGCGCAGGGAAACAATCCTAGTGTACCCTTACCTGAGCGACTGGCTGATTAGATGGAAGACTCCCCATATTTGCAGTCATAACATTCAAAGAACTATCAACCTTCTCTCTCATTTGGGCTTCTCAATAAACGAGAAAAAATCAAGCCTAGTGCCAAGCACAACCAAACAGTTCCTAGGAGCTGTAATAGACTCAAGAGGGTTTAGTCTTACCGTCAGAGGAAAGAGTAAAAAATATGTTACTGCAAATATCTAATATCAGGCCGGCCGCCATATAAGTGAAAGCAATAGCTATGCATTTGCTAGGCATGATGTCATCTTTCATTTACCTGGTACCGCATGCACGCCCTTGCATGCACCCCATGCAGGAATGGTTGGCGAAACAGTGGTCTCAGGCAAGCAGTCAGTGGGACAATCTAGTGGTCGTTTCTCCAACACTTTCGCTGGTGGACAAGGCAAAATCTGTTGAAGGAGAAACCCTTCCACAATCCAGAAGTGCAGGCGATAGTTACGACAGACACGTCACTCGCTGGGTGGGAGGCTCATCACCTTCATCACACAGCACAAGGTCTGTGGACTCAGGCCACGGCGCAGAACCACATCAATCTGTTGGAACTACTGGCGATAGTCAAGCTCCGTCAGGCATTTGATATGCACCTAGCAGACCAGTCCATGCAAGTCCTCACTGGCAGCACTACAGCAATCTTTTACATCAACAAACAGGGGACACACGTTCTCCAAATCTATCCAAACTAGCAAATGGAAATGGGCATTCAAACGGAAAATATTTCTATCCTCGCAACACGTGCCAGGGGAACTCGATTCTCTAGCCGACTCACTGAGCAGAGCTCACCTACCAGAGAAACATGTCAACTAGAAACAGGGGTCGTAGACCACCTCTTCTCTCAGTGGGGCCTCCCCACGCTAGATTTGTTCACTACAAGCGAAAACCAACCATGCCCAGACTTCGCGTCCAGGTTCCCCCAACCAGGCTCGAAGGGGAGCCGCCTATGGATGAACTGGTCAGGGAGATATGCTCATGCTTTTCCCCCGCAAGTCCTCTTATGAACAAAGTGGTGAACAAGATTCACAAGGAACAAGTGACGCTCATCCTAGTTGCTTCTATGTGGGCAAGACAGCCATGGTATCCACATCTGCGCAAACTAGCGATGTGCGATCCCATCAAACTCCCGTGCCAGACCAACTTACTCACTCAACACAGGGGATTATCAGCGCACCCTCAACCTCACTTGATGAACTTTGCAGCGTGGCTCCTGAAGTCATAGAGTTCGGACATCTTAACCTACCACAGAGGTGTATGGATATCATCAAGGAGGAATGAAAGCCAAACACTAGACACTGTTCATTTTTACGACAAGAGGAGGAGATTTGTAATTTGGTGCAAGTCTAAACAAATAAACCCCATAGAATGTATCCCATCCCACTTTCTAAACTATATGCACCTATGCACCACTTGCTAGACTTAGGCTTAGTATTGAACTCTATAAAGGTCCACCTGGCGGCCTTATCGGCTTACACCACCTCCCACAATAAAGTATTGTGGTGGAAGGTGCCCGTCATCAAAGCATTCATGGAAGGAGTAAAGAGACTCCACCCTCCAATTTCAAACCCACCGCCAGGCTGGGATCTCAATGCAGTACTCGCAAAGTTCATGGGGCTCCCATTTGAGCCGATGCACAAGTCAAGTCTTAAACACCCGACTTACAAGACTGCCTTCGTAGTGGTTATTACTTCTATAAGAAGAGTTAGTGAATTTCAAGCATTGTCAGTGAAAGATCCTTTCTTTGTCATACACAAAGACAAACTGGTTTTACGTGCACATCCTAGGTTCTCTCCTAAATTCATCTCGTAATATCATGTGAACAGGTCCATTGAGCTACCGGCTTTCTTCCAGAACCCAAATAGCTCAGCTGAGGTAAAACTCCACACACTAGATGTAAGGAGGGCAGTCTCCTTACTATGTAAACAAGACCAGACCGCCAAGAAAAACAGACCAACTGTTTGTCTCTGTAGCCCCAGGCACAGGAGACCGCATTTCCAGAAATGCCATCGCCAGATGGCTAGTCAGATGCATACAACTGTCCTATTCTCCAGCATGGGGTCTGGCATGGATTCACATGCTCATGAATATTCCCCGTCGTCAGGCTGGGAATCCTCGGTAAAGAAAAAACCAGTATCAGTTTCGTTTCTGATCTGTCTTTCGTAGTAATAACCAATCACTGGTCTCTGCGTCATACGACCACAGCCAATGACTGCCCTCTACCTAAGCACCGCCTCTGGCAGCCATCTTCAGATTTTTACCGCACGTTCATGTGTTGGGATCCTCGTGCTATTGCTCTCGAGCGTTAGTGCTTTTTTCGCGCTTTTTCACAAAAAAACTTCGATTCTTTCGGTCAAAAGAGCCTCAAGCTCCACCGATCCTACATCCGATCAACGGGGACCCGTGTCGGATTCATCTGTGCCCCTCAAGGGTGAAGATTTCGTCGAGCTACGCTTCGGAGGACTCCAGAAGCTTCTCAGGCCCGGTCTCGGAGATGGCCCAGGAGAAGGGAAGCTCGACGCCCGGAAAGCTGTTCAGGGTCTGCCCTGGATGCCAGCTGCAGAACGTCTTCAAGGAGGACGAACACTCTTTCTGCCTTTACTGCCTTCATGAGGACAAGACGCACGTGGAGAAGGACTGTGCGTTTTGCGGCAACATGTCGGAACGGACCATGAAGGACCGCCATCAACGTCTCGCCAACTGGCTGGAGGGTAAGAGCCCGTCTGGCGAGAAGAAGAAGAAATCCGAGCGGTCTTCTAAGACCTTTGAGGGCGCCCCGGCGACGGGGGCCCAACATAAGGCCAAGCACCGCGAGTCCGCTGGCACCGGGAGCGCCGAACGGTCGGGCTCTACGGGCGCCAGGCAGGGCGCACCCTCCCCGGCACCATCAACCACGAGCCAACGCTCTGGGTCGGGTAAGAGGCAGGCCGAGCACCCGGCGAAGCTCCTGGAGAGGCCCCGGTCGAGCTCTAAGGCAGAGGAGGAGCGTGGCAGTGCCCCCTCCCTCAAGGATAAGGCGGTGAGCGCACCTAAGGTGGTGAAGGCCTTGATCCATCCGACCAAGCCCTCTATCGAAACGGTCACGGCGGCCCTGGCTCAGCCTGTGGTGGCTACACCAGTGGTGGCGACCTCAGGGCCCAGAATCTCCCTGCCTCCGCGGAGGGAGTCTTCCTTTGTGCCCATCGATAGGACCCCCGTGAAACCCTCCGTGGGGAAGAAGAAGGGGGGGCAGGGCGTCGTCGTAGATTCGGCCTCAACCTCAGAAGAGGAGCTGATCGAGGTCTTAAGCCACGGCCTAGGCGTGGAAGAAGGCCAGCCCGTCGGAATGGACCCCGACGCAGGTGACGACGACATCGTCGAGGATACCGACGGGGCCCCTGCTCGCCCGTCGGATTCCCCTCTGCCAGCGCCGCAAGACAACTCGGCGGCCATTTTGTTGGCCATACAGTCCTTATGCTCCGAGATAAGGACGAGGCTACCGTTACCGACGGAGGAACCTCTCCCGTCGGGGGATCCAGAACCGGGACCTTCTGGTGTTCCCCCTACCAAGAAAAGAAGGATCCATCCACCACCTCCTTTTCAACCGTCGCGCCCCGTCCAGCCCTCCTCCCCGTCCACCCGAGGGGATGATACGGGGACTGACACGGCAGCGACGGGTACGGACGACGAGGCATACGACGAGGATTTTCCGTCGTCGCCTCCCACCAGGGCTTCTCCGCCCGACGAGATCGGATCTTTCCACTCCATGATCTCCAGGGCTTCCGAGCTTTTCCAACTCTGCCCTGAGGAGAAGAAAAAGGAAGGCTTCCTTTATCAGCGGCGCGAGGCCAAGAGGAAGACGGTCCTCGCAGTGCCTCTGTTGGACGACATTTGGGATGAGGGCCTTTCCCTCCTCAAGAACCCTTCCACGACGCCAGCTAGAAGAGACCGGTACGAGAAAAAGTACCGGGTCCCGGACACGGCCCCCCTATGCCTCCGGGCGCAGCCTACCCCGGACTCCGTCGTCTCCGCGGCAGCCAGGAAGAAAGCGGGGGGGGGTGCGGCCTCCACATCAACTTCCCCGCCGGACGGCGAGGGAAAGAAATTGGATGCTATGGGACGTAGAGTCATCTCGTCGGCAGTGACGACGATTAAAGCGGCCAACGCCTTGGCTATCGTGGCCCGCTACGACAGGGAGCTCTGGTACAAGATAGCTCCCCTGCTGGATTTTCTGCCGGACGACAAGAGGGCGGAGGCCCTTGAGATCCTGCAGGAAGGTGAGGTGGCGTCGGACCACGCCATCACCGTGGCGACGGACATCGCCGACACTGGGTTCCGCCAGCTGGGCAACGGCGTTTGCCTTCGACGTCGTGGATGGCTCAAAGCTACAGACTTTCGGCAGGACGTCCAGACCAGAGTCCTGGACATGCCCTTCGACGGGAACAACCTGTTTGGGAAGACAGTGGACGATTCCCTTCAGGCCATCAAGGCGGATACTGAGACGGCCAGGGCCCTTGGAGTCCTGCAGCAACGACGAACGCCCTTTCGGAGCGGCGGAGGCAAGGGCGCCTCCAAAGGTTCCGGCGGCGGTTTCGCTTCCTACCGTCAAGCGGCCCGCTCGTCGTCGCAAGAGGCCTACAGAGGACGAGGCAAGTCTAGCGGACCCCGCCGTCGTCGCCAAGGAGGTCAAGGCGGCAAGGCCGCGTCCAAGCAGGATTGAACCGGCCGTGGGGTCGGGCCCCCACCGAAGCACCCCGGTGGGAGGCCGGCTGGCGGGCTTCGTCAGCGTGTGGGAGTCCATCTCCACCGACCGTTGGGTGCTGGACGCCCTGGCCCGGGGCCACGCGCTCGAGTTTCAAAGAAGGTGCCCGCGCGTCCCCCCCGTGGCCAGGAAAGAACTTCACGTCCCTCAACTTCTCCTGGAGGTAAAGGCGATGCTCAGAAAGGGCGCCATCGAACTCGTCCCAAAGAGGCTTCGGGGCTCCGGAGTCTACTCGCGATACTTCCTTGTGAAGAAGAAGACGGGAGGATGGCGCCCCATCCTAGACCTGCGACGTCTGAACAAGTTCATCAAGGCGCAGAAGTTCCGGATGGTCACCCTCCAGCACGTCCTGGGTCAGCTGGAGGAAGGAGACTTCCTATCGTCGTTGGATTTGGAGGATGCCTACTTCCACATTCCCATCCTAAAGGGGCACCGAAAATTCCTCAGATTCGTGGTCCAAGGGCGTCATTACCAGTTCAAAGCCCTTCCCTTCGGACTACGGTCGGCACCCAGGGTATTCACCAAGTGCCTCGCACCGGTGGCGGCGCAGCTGCGCCGCGAGGGGATTCACGTCTACCCCTACCTGGACGACTGGCTCATCCGCGCCAAGACGAGGGAGCTCGCCGTGGTCCACACGGCAAGGACCGTCCAACTCCTCACGGACCTGGGATTCTCCGTGAACTACGCCAAATCCCACCTGGTGCCCGCGCAAGTCGCACTGTTTCTGGGAGCGAGGCTCGACACAGTGTCCCTTCTGGCCTCCCCGTCGGAGGAGAGGACCAGGACCATCTTGGGCAAGGTGCAACGGATGTTGGTGGCCGACGCGGCCAAGGTGAGGTCCATCAAGTCCCTCCTCGGGATGATGTCTTCCTGCATCTACCTCATTCCCATGTGCAGGCTCCGGATGCGCCCGTTGCAAGAATTCCTGGATGCGCGCTGGATCCAGACGACGGGCAGCTTCGAGGAAAGGATCAAGCTCGACGAGAGTTTCCGACGAGCGATACGGTGGTGGGGCACCCGCGCGCATCTGACGGCGGGCATGGACTTCCAGACCCCAGCCCACCAGGAGACTGTGACCACGGATGCCTCCCTGGAAGGGTGGGGAGCGCACACCGAAAATCTGCACGCAAGGGGACTCTGGCTCCCGACGGAGAAGTCCCTGCATATCAACGTCCTGGAGCTCCGTGCAGTGTTTTGGGCCCTCAGGTCCTTCCTTCCGTCCCTCAAGGGCAAGGTGGTGAGGATCTTCACCGACAACACCACCACCATGTTTTACATCAGGAAACAGGGCGGAACCAGGTCCCCAGCGCTGTCCAAGGAGGCGCAGGACCTGTGGCATTGGGCCGTCGCCCAAGGGATTTTTCTGGTGCCATTTCATCTGGCAGGGATAAAAAACACCATCGCCGACTCACTCAGCAGGGAGCTGCGCTCGTGCCACGAGTGGGAACTACGGCAGGATCTGGTGGATCGCCTCTTCCGACGGTGGGGCACACCCCAGATCGACCTGTTCGCGACGGCGACGAACACCAAGTGCCGGAGGTTCGCCAGCAGGTTTCCCCAGACGAGGAGCATGGGCGATGCTTTCTCGTTCCCCTGGGAGGGCCTGTTCCTCTACGCGTTCCCTCCCTTGCCTCTGCTAATCCGGCTCGTCAACCAGCTCAAGAGGTCACGGTGCAGGATGATCCTCGTCGCACCTGCGTGGCCGAGGCAGATATGGTTCCCGGACCTTCTGGACTTGTCAGCGTCCCCGCCGATCAAGCTGCCGGCGGACGCGGATCTACTCTCCAGGGAAGGAGGCGCCATCCTCCACCACGACCCGAAGTCGCTGAACTTGCAGGCCTGGCTCCTGCAGCGCTAGAGTTTGGAGGATACGACATACCGGCCGATTGCAGAGAGGTTCTTGCAAAGGCCAGGGCGTCCTCGACTCTTAAATGCTACGGACACAAATGGAAGAGGTTCTCTGTCTGGTGCCACGCACAGAAGATTAACCCTCTACGGATTACGGCTCCCCAAGTACTGCCGTACCTGCTGACGCTGGCCAAAGCTGGTCTGGCACACGCGTCCATCAAGATTCATCTTGCTGCGATCTCCCGATACACCAGAACCACGGGGCGGACGTCCTTGTGGTCTCATCGTCTGGTGAAAGAGTTCATGAAGGGACTGTTCAGATCGTTCCCGCCGGTGAAGGCTCCGGCCCCGGCGTGGGAGCTCAACGTGGTGCTGACCAAGCTCATGGGACCTCCGTTCGAGCCTCTGCACTCGGCCCCGTTGAAGTTTCTATCGTGGAAAACAGCTTTTCTTGTGGCCATCACCTCCGCACGACGAGTGGGAGAGATCCAGGCCCTTTCCTGCAAGGCCCCGTACTTGACTTTCCACGACACGAGGGTAGTGCTCAGGACGCACCCCTCCTTCATGCCCAAGGTGCCGTCGGACTTCCATCTCAACGAACCCTTGGTGTTGCCTGTGTTCTTCCCGTCGCCTTCGTCGCCGGCTGAGAGGACTTTGCACTCGCTGGATGTGGCTAGAGCGCTGAAGTTCTACGTAGACCGCACGAAGTGTTTTCGGAAGACGTCACAACTCTTTGTGAACTTTGGACCTGTCAATCAGGGGAAGGCTCTCTCGAAGGCTTCCATTTCCAGATGGCTCTCCGGCTGTATCATGTACTGTCATCGGTTGGCAAACCGACCGCTGCCTGGCCGTCCGAGAGCCCATTCCACCAGAGCGATCGCAGCTACCACGGCGTTCCTATCTGGTGTGCCCCTGCTGGACATATGCAGGGCTGCTACGTGGAGGTCGACGCACACCTTCACGAAATTCTACTGCGTCGACCGGGATTCCAGGGAGGAGTCCAGGGTCGGCCAAGCAGTGCTGCGCAACCTGTTCGCCTGAGGTGAGCCTGGTGAGGAGGTAAGATGCTTAATGTTGAGTTTATGTGATGCTTAATGTTGAGCCTTTGCCACCTCCCGTGGTTCTGCATGTGTGTACTGCTATGTATTCTTTATTCATGAGCATGTGAATCCATGCCAGACCCCATGCTGGAGAAGGAACAAGTTACTTACCTATAACTGTTGTTCTCCAGCATGGGTCTGGCATGGATTCACATGCGAACCCTCCCGCCTACCCCTCTGCGGCTCTTCACTTGGTCATACTGCCACTTCACGTGCTTCCAAATCTGAAGATGGCTGCCAGAGGCGGTGCTTAGGTAGAGGGCAGTCATTGGCTGTGGTCAGTATGACGCAGAGACCAGTGATTGGTTATTACTACGAAAGACAGATCAGAAACGAAACTGATACTGGTTTTTTCTTTACCGAGGATTCCCAGCCTGACGACGGGGAATATTCATGAGCATGTGAATCCATGCCAGACCCATGCTGGAGAACAACAGTTACAGGTAAGTAACTTGTTCCTTCTCTGGCATGAAAGGCAGTGTCTTGTTTGACAAGAGATCACTCCACAAGGAGCACAGGAGCTACTCTGGCTTTTATTGCAAATGTCCCCTCAGATGGCATTTGCAAAGCAGCTACAAGGAGCTCAATACACACTTTCACTCAGCACTACTGCATTGACACCCATTCCAAGACAGATACACAGGTGAGACAATTGGTTCTAAAACATCTGTTTGCCAATGAACCTTCTCACAACCCACCACCTTCTCCTAACACTGCTCGCAAATCTATGCACATCATGTGATCTAAGCAGGTTCCACAAGCCTCAGAAGGGATACATTACTCACAGTAATCATATTTCAGATGCCTGTATCTGCTTAGATTCACATGTGCCTACCCTTAGTGCAGGTCCACCAATGGTAAGGATCTGCACCATTCAAAGTGGCAGTGGCTATCCAATCGTGGATGGCTAGTGGCCACACAATCAGGAACCTGGATGTGCACTGGATAGTCAAAACCCCCACATCTGGGCTTACACACAGACCATCACTTTGCCCAGGAAAGCCGGACCTTGCCCAGCAAAAGGGAATGCCATATATGGCAATTCGGGACCAAAGAGGGCAGGAAGCAGGCCAAAGACCATTATGGTCAAAGAACAGGCAAAAATCCTGTGGCACTGCCGTTTTCAAGTGCTAGCCACTCTTAAGTCATTTGCTGTAATGTCAATAGTGCACTAGTAAAATGTTCAAAATAAGGTAGAAACATATGTGCTGTCACCCTGCCTCCCTGCCTGCCCGCTTGTTGCAGTTCTACAAGGAGCAGTCTGTAAGAGGAATCTCTGCTGTCGTGGAAAACACTCACGAACACTACTTCAACATACTAAAAGTAAATTTGGACATTGGACTTTTACTTACACCAAGACCGCGGATTCCCCGCAGGTCTTGTTATGGTCTTGTGAGTGAAGGTGCATTCTCTAGTTGGCGCTAAACTTTCTTTTTTGCAGCTCCTCCCTCCAGCCCGCCTACCAGCTGCAGCCTCTTCCTCATAAGCACTGGTGCACGCGCACCACGCACGTGCTTCCAAAGTGCATTGGAAGTGTGGCTGTTGGGACGTTCGGCGAGGAGGCGACTGGCACGGCTACTTCATATGTAAGTTCAGCGTTTCTTGGTTCCAACTGCTAGTATTTACTTGGGTGATTACACTTAGTCAGGTTGGAATTTACTCGTGCTTGTGGGTGAAAACAGCCTATTGTGTTTACAGCGCATCTGTTCTTCTACGCAAGCTGTTTCAAATTGAAGCACTAGTGTGCTGCTGTGCTGTCAGAGTATACGTGCGTAGGGCAGTGTACTGCTTTTTCCTGGCCACTTTGCATTGTGCCTCAGTTCTAATGATACACACAAGTTTAAATTGCACTTCTTGTTTTGCTTTGCTGTATATTGTTTGTCAAAGTGCACCCATTTCTTTCACGGTCTCTGTTTTGTAATTGTTTGAACAACTGGCCACTTGCTTAGCACGATCATGAGTACAAATTTGCATAGTGGGAAACGTCTTTGTGACCATGTCAGTGAATAATTCACCTCCCAGCAGTCACATCCCCAATGCGAGAGGAGTTAGACTTACCCGTTCCCAACTCCATTAAGGATCTGACTGATGTGCCGCCTAAGGCTGCACCACTTGTTTTTTGTCCCTATACCTTTTCTATTAAAGATGTGAACGATGGTGATGTTATGCCTGTCATTGGTGGCCAAGTGTCGTCTGAGTTCTGTGGTATTGATACAGAGGCAGCAAATTGTTTTGTACCCATTTCTGATACCTCCTTTGCTTGCACCTGCCATTTTGAACGAACTTGGCAAGCATGTTTGTCTGTCCCTCGGACCTTTGACCCCTGTTTCAAAGTCATCAAAACATCGTGAATAGGTACATTTTCACAAAGTTGACAAGCCTTCGTATTCTGGCTTCTCGCTTCCTGCCTCTGACTCACTATTCACCTTGCCACCTTCGCTCCCTTAATAGAGAAAGTCCACGCCACAGAAATGCCTATCTCAAACTTTGACTGTTCTGTTCCACATAACACTTGTTTTTCACCTACCGAAATTTACTTAAAGGAACACCCAATTCATCATCCGCCCACTCCGCCCTTAATGCCCTCATCCACTCCTGATGATTCTCTCATTGATCTGCATGCACAGGATCTTCAGAAGTGCCTGTATTGATGGGAATTCTTAACCTTTTGGATAAAGGACACAAATTCACGCACTATGCCCTCAGAGAATTTAAAGAGTCACTCTCAAGTATCAGAGCCAAATTAAGTAAAATAAAAGGTTTTATACTTTCCAGGAATCATGTCATATTTTCCATGCATCATGTCCAGAAAGAACGTTTCTGGCTTGTCAACCGATATTGCAAAAACAGCAACACAAACCTAAAACTGTCTCCCAGCACACACAAACGCATGCTGACACTCACTTCCATAATGCTCCATCTAGAACTTATGTACATGGGCTTCAGGGAATACACCCTTTGGCTAAGGACATTAAAGAAAGTGATCACATTGATTTATTGAAAGTGGCGAAATTGCAGCATGACAGATTGTTGCAAATTGAACATATTTTGTATAAGGCAGAGCTGATTTCCCAGTTTCTGAATCTGTCTGTGCAAATAATGAGACCACAGTAGAATCAATTCAGGCTTCCAATAGTTCAACTGTGTTTACGGAGTTCTTAGACCAAGAACGCCAGGCCGCACTTACAAATGAGCAATCCCCTCAACAGTCAACATCCGACGAGGTGGCAAAGCCTGCGCAACATTTCATGTCACGAAAAGCAAAACAATCTTAAGAGCCCAAAAAAGACTTCTCATAGCCTTAAAAACATGCCCTCTATGGAATTAAAAAATGTAACTGTGGGCAAAAATAAAAGGGTGATAACCAATAACAAATCCTCCAGTTCTCTGACTCCTGAGGAAACTGTCTTGGACCTAACGCAACTAAATGAGGAGAGCAAAAGTGTATTGCAATTAAAGGGAACTGATGAGCAAGAGCTGACCTCTTCCGCCCCGAACTCCTCATTGAAACGCTCAACCACACTAATGTCCCCCTTACTACACAAGCAGAGCCAGCAGCCACATTTCACAACTTCTTTACCACGCAGTAATGAACAGTGAACCACCCTTACTCAGTCACAACTCCACAATGTTTTTCCCCCATCGACGAACAAAAAAGCGTCACCGGTGGAGCGCAGTGACGCCTCTGTCCCTGCGGTCAGTTGTTCAGTTTCTAGAGCCACCAACCTAGAGATGGCTAATGTGAAAATGAAAGGTGCCTCTACTGAATCTACCGACATTAAATCTTCTGAAAAGTTGGAGAGAACCATATCTGGTGTTGATTCCAGATTGAGCTCTGCCAAAACAAATTTGTTGAAAAATGCCAATGCGTCAAACATTTCTTTGGTGCCACAAGCTATTGCTTGGAATCTTGTTGACATCCAAAATATGGTGCAGCTTTTGTGCAAACATAATATCCGGTACATGTGGGCCATTTTGCGCCATCCCACCTCTAGCATGAGTTCTCGTCTTGAATTTGCTATTAATGGAGCCACTTGGTACAACCATTTTAAGGGCAAATACTCTCTACCTGTGTAATATATATATCTGCCTCGCCCATAACGCCTAAAGTATTCCTTCACAATGCCCATGGTGTTTGAAGGATATAGTATGGACCATTGATACATTTTCTAAGTCAGCTGGCCGTGATGGCTTACCTCTGTGTGTTCTCAAATACAACCCCACCTTCAGGGCTAAATTTCTGCTGATACGTTTCTGGATTATTTTTCAATCTAAAACCATTCCCCCTTCGTGGCTTTCTGCAATTATCATCCCGGTGTATAAAAAGGGTCCTATAAATGATCCTGCGAATTTTATGCCAATAGCCTTAATTGATGTTGCAGCTAAGATCTTCGCACTTCTCCTCAACGAGCTAGAATCTTTTATTGCTAAGAACCACATTCTCTCTCGGGCTCAGGTAGGAAAAGCGATGGGAACACATCTTAATGCCACAATATTATCGCACTTAATAGTGTCGTCACAACATACATCGAACGGTCCCATCTACACAGCCTCCTTAGACCTATCCTCGGCCTTTAATAGTGTCATTAGAAATCGACTGTGCAACAAAATGTTGGTTTATGGCATCCCGACGGCTCTTGCTGAACTTAAAGCACTACTACACCAAAACACTTCTTATAGGGTACACATTAATCTTGTTGGCCTACTGTCCGATAGCATCCCCACTGAGATCAGTGTTAAGCAAGGATGTAACCTTGTGGCTGTTCTCTTTGTTATATCTTGCAGACATCGATTCTCTATGGGATGCTTCAGATATTTTTCCTGTGAAACTAGGCAGTCTGCGTCTCGATTGGCTAGCTTTTGCAGACAATGTCCTCTTATTCGATCGAACCCCATTTGGCCTTCAAAACAAGCTGAACTATTTCCAACAATATTGTCTAGCAAATAATCTGACCCTCAATTTTGCTAAATCGAATATTTTGGTGTTTACTGCCAAGAAACAAATATGTAGCTTTAAATGGCATGTTCATTCCAACCTCATTCCTGTTAGTACTGGAATGTTCTATCTGGGCTACTTTTTATCTAACTCGAACTTCTTAGTTAAGTGGCAAGCATTTTAGAACAATAGTCTTGCATCTTATTGCCCAGATGAAACTAATTTCCCATCCCCACTGTAAATTCTCTCTACAGCCGCTCATTGACTTCTATCCATTGAAGGTTGAAGCAATCATTTTGTATGGCTTAGACATCTGTCTTTTGGAAATAGGTCCAATCTTGAATAAAATACAGGGGGAAAATATGGAAATCGGTCCTTGGTTTACCAAGGTATCTCCCTAATTCCATTCTTAAACATGAACAGGGTTTGTATTCTCTGGCTGCCAAATTTGCCAGGAGACCGTTATCCAACTTCACCAAAATGTCTTTTCCACCTGCCAATTCCCTGTACTAAGACCTTCATGCAGTGTGTGTTAAATCTTGTCCTGATTCAGTTGTACACTTTCATACTCGCATGAAGAATATCCTGGGTTCCCTTGATATGGAGACCCACAGTCTTCTCGTGCATCCAGCTTTAGTTAAAAAGAGATTCTTTTTAAATGCATGGGCTGTGGCATCCGATGCAATAGCTGCATATCCCTCTTTTGAAGAATATGCAAAGTTTAGACATGCACATGACCCACGCAGACCATACATCACATTCTTTCCATGCAACAAAGTTAGAAATGTCTATATAACAGAACGGAAACCGTATCGATGAAACCCTTCAAATCTAGCCCGAGAGACTCCACCTTTGGAGTACCACAAGGATCCTCCTTCTCCCCGCTACTATTCAACATCTACCTGTATCTACTTCTCAGAATCATCAAATGCCACGGCCTCACCTGCTACAACTATGCCGACGATACACAAATAATCTTCAAAATAAAAGACAACCCGGAAAAAAACTCAACGCTAGAAAACTGCCTTTGCCATGTATTACTCTGGATGAACTCAAACTGCCTCAAAATCAACCCAGGCAAAACAGAAATAATGATCGTCACAGAAAATGGAGGAGAAAACCACTTCATCCCTTGGCCAAGGGAACTCGGAACAACCCCAGCACCCTCGGCGATTGTAAAAAAAACCTTGGGGTCCTGATGGACAATAATCTCACGCTAGAGCCACAAGTAAACGCCCTTCATAAGAAAAGCGTCTTCCTCCTGCGAACGGCAAAGAGGATCCTATCATTCGCCAACAAAACCACCATCATCGCCCTAGTCATGTCCCGAGTAGACTACGCCAACAGCCTATACTTAGGCATGCCAGAACGACTTTTTAAAAAACTACAATGCATTCAAAATGCAGCAGCAAGACTGCTTCTGAAACTACCCCGAAGAGAAAACACCACACCAGCGCAGAGAACACTACATTGGCTACCAGTAAAACAACAAATAAAATTCAAAACAATGTGCATCACACACATAGCGGTACCCAACGAAGGCGCTGAGTTCCTGAGAGACAAACTGCGTCTACATCAACCAACAAGAACGCTCAGATCAAGCATTGACATCCGCCTGGAACCCAAACCCTACAACAAAAGAAAACTTGGAGGATCATCCTTCTCTCACCAAGCCCCGAAAACTGAAACGACCTTCCAAAGTACATGCATAACACAAGAAACCATCTACTATTCAGGAAACTACTCAAAACCTGGCTCTTCATGCCGTAATTAGAAAGACCAGCCACAGGGGCACGCACACAACTAAAACATCTATGAACGCAGAGCGAGACTCGGATCCACACGAAGCAATCAGTGGGAAATACCCTCAGGAAAATCTCCCATGACATACTAAACGACTAACTGGGAGGCAGCCGCAATACAACCAAAGACTGTATACATAGCAAGACAGACAAACACTAGGACAAATCATCAAGAGGACCATGTCCTTAAAACATAGCCACTCCCAACAGACCTAAGGATAACAGACGGAGGGAAAGGAAGCACTACACCACGAGCCCCAACCCAGTGGGTGAGAAACAGAATGTTTCATCATTACACACTGTCCACCTACTACACCGTGGGAAGCACAATGCCCCATCACACAAAAACTACAACCAAACAACATCCCCAAGGATGTTTGCCCAAAAGAAACCAAAGAACCAACACAAAGACAGTCATGACAGGAGGAAACTAACGACTGAATACACAGGCTCACAAAGACGGAAGCACTAGAACGCCGCATCAGCAACACATAAACATCACCTACAGCACTCGAGGTCTTGCCCGATCCGATACTAGCACCAAAGCCCAGCACTCTGTGTATACAGAGCGGAAGCTGCCAACAGCACATCACTTCTCCCACTATCCTGCTCCCCTCCTCTCGACGCTATACAAGTACCTTTAACATAACATATGAGGGTTAGACGAGACTTGCTACATACGGGTCAGCGAACTAAAAATTGGAGTAAGAATCTTGCTGTTCAAACAGAAGCCGTTTGTGGCTGCTGTGCTGGCCAGGAGGCACTTGAATCGCTAAAACATCTGTTTGTTTTGTCCATACTTTGAACAGCAGAGAATGCTCTTTTTAGGTGCCTATATCAAGGATAGTTCAATAAACTAGTAATTTCCCTTGGATGAGATGCATGTGGGCACACAGCCATCCTATCATATTCGCTACAGTTCACATGGTAGTTTACATTGAAGGATTACTTGAGGAAAAAGAATGAAACCTCAAAGTAAACTGTGTTCTTGGTGGCGCCCAAAGGATGCAACTCATGTGCATTAATTCAAAGGTTGTTTTCACGGCAATGATTAAGCTCTCATTTGTAACGTGTGTACGATGTTATGCTTGAGTCGTTTTGACTCTTGACCCCCACAAGAGAGCTGTGGGGGCATGGCCTGGAGCTGCTGCGACTGGCATGTCTGCCTAAGAGCTCCCGCCTGGCCCAATACGCCGTTCACCACAAATGCTGCTTCCAGAGCCCGGATTGAAGCCTCCAATAGGGGAAACTCTTCTGCAGCTGCCGCTGGAGTGGGTCCCAGCTCCGACGCTAATCCGACCTGATGCGGTCCCTCACCAGCTCCGGGACCCACTCAGTGGTAAAATGGCCGCCACTTCTCCATGGCCTGGAGACCTTCCATGAGGGGGGAGGGGCTGGCATAACATCGCTGCCGAAAAGCCACTGAGTTTGCTAAGGCAACTCCAGCTTGCTCGTTGCTCGCCTTCCGATCACGAACTGCCTCTGAATCCATAGACCGTCCCACCGACCAGAACTACAGAGCTCCTACCCCGGCGCCCTCTGAAGCGGAGCACCACAGCAGTCACACGAGGATCCCCAGCTCTCTACTATCCCCTGCCAACTGGATCCCACTCACCGTCTCCCGCCCGGTTCTAAATTTCCCTGCTCAGCGGCAAGGCTACACTGCCAAAAACCGTCGGAGCCGTCAAGAAGGCTCAACCCACCCACTGCCCCTGCCTCGGACGCCCGTCTCACCCGCCGAGTGCTAAGACATCCGCTCCAGCTGCCAGGGGAGGCCCCCCCGGACCATATCCCCCCTCTGCTGGCTGCACCCAACTCAGCGGCACCTGCGGGGCACCCGATAGGGATCTCCGACTCCTCCGCTGCGGGTGGTGGACCGCGCGGGATAGACCTCCGCACACGCCAGCCCAGATCACCCCAGGCACCGGGGACTTGAGACCTACTGGCCTGCAGGCGCTGCTGACCCGACCACTCGCCCAGGCTGCTCACAGCACGCGGGACCCTCTTCCTTGATCCCTACTACCCGTCCGGCTCCTGCACTCGCAGCGGGAACCCAAAAACAACCCGTAGCACTCAGGGAGAGAAATCTACTCCTCAAAGCGACTTTCCGGAGGAGTGGGAGCATCCTGGAGCGGCAGAACCACACAGCACCTGCCACTGGCACACGCCAGTGACCACATTGCACCAGCACCTGGGATACGAGGTGAGGAGTCGGGGGGAGGAAGGCAACCAGGACTGATTCAGGTGGGTCCCCGGATAGGGCACCCGCTGGTACAGTGGCCCCAGCACCAAGAACATTTAAGAGCGGGAGCCGCTGGGCCTGAACCCAAACCAACACAGCCTCCCCAAGACCCAATCTCACCACCACCATCCAAATATCAACAAGGAGCACACCACAACGCGCCATAGCCGGCAACAGCCGCAGCGGGGTGCGGAAGACACGCACCAGACCCACAACTGTACACACGGAGTAGTAGAAACACCTATACAGAAGCTAAGCCACACAGATTCACCATCCACAAAATGTCTAAAAGCGGGAAGGCAGCAAAACAAACTGACATTGCCACCCTCACGGCTACCTCAGCCACTGAAAGGGCTAAGAAAATTGATCCGCCGGAGGACTCCAGCAGGAATAACACCCCCACACCAGCTGTACCGGAGCCCAATCCACCACAAGTAGCAACTAAAGCCGATCTTCAAGAACTATTATCAGCCCTGACCAGGGAAATCCAAAACAGAACCGAAGAAGTCACTAAGAAAATCAACTCCTTGGACAAAAGGGTGGGGGAAGTAGAGCACCGAACCACCGAAATAGAATCAGAGCTCTGAGACCAAAGATTCGAAATTGAACATAAGGACAGAATAGCCGACCTCGAGACGAGATGCAACTGTCAGGTTTCATTCCCCTATTCAGGCTATTTTCCCTTATTCAAGTTTCTTTCAATTATTTCTCTTTTATCATTCTTTTTTAGATTAGCCTTGTGTGGGTGGGAGGTTTTCTATTATAGTTGGTTTGGCCTTAACTTCCTGATTCAGAATCCTGGTTCTGACCCAAGGCAAAATGGAGTTTCACAGTGACAGCTCTGATTGGTTAGAAAACACTGCAGAACAACAATAAACATTCTAAACTGTCACTCTTTGCCTTTCATCATCTAAACACCAGCTGAGAGGACGTCTGTAGTGGCTGCTCCTGCTTTAGACTTGGGCCTGGTGGATTTTATCCTTCAGGCGCTAGCAGTTGAGCGGCTACTTTCTTGGGGGATCCAGGAGAAGTTCTCAGCTGTCAGGAATGCGTTTTGAAGACGGGAAACTCTGAAGATCTTTAAGAAATCGTTCTGGAGATAAGTGACTTTGTTTAACTGCTGCTCTGTTTATCTTAAAGACATTTAAGTCAGAACTCGTAAAATGTTACCTTTGAATTTATATTTTGAACTTTTTGAGTGCGCTTGAAGTTTTGCGCGAGGTTAACGGGTGAACGCTATTTGCCAAACACGTACTACGTGTAATCTGAAACTAACCGTTGAACCTTTGCGCGTGTGAGAGAAATTTGCACGTGTGTTTTCAAGCACGTTGTTTCGGAGTGAACTCTATTGCGCGTGTTTTCCAGCGCGTGTACTTCCAGGCGAGAGAATTCAACTGCGCGTGTGTTTTCCAGCGCGTGTGCTTTCTAGCGCAAGAATCTGTTCGCCGCGTGAGAACTCTATTGCGCGTGTGTTTTCCAGCGCGTGTGCTTCCTAGCGCGAGAATCTGTTCGCCACGTGAGAACTCAATTGCGCGTGTGCTTTCAAGCGCGTGTGCTTCTGCGCGAGAACTCAATTGTGCGTGTGATTACCAGTGCGTGTGCTTTTTAACGCGTGAACTCGACCGCGTGTGAACTCTTTTGCGCGTGGGTTATAAGGCGCGTGTGAATAGGCGTGGGAATTCATCAGCGCGGGAGTTTACAAGCGCGTGCTTTCTGCGCGTGGACTTTTCTTACAAGTGCGCGTGTTCTTCAACGCAGGAAGTTTTCAACGTGCGAATCTTCAATATTGAGATTATCTGCGTGTGTGTTTATGTCAAGAACAAGGGAAGAGAATTCGACACTCTCTCCCGAACCACAGAAGCCGAATGAAGTCGACCCTCCACCTGTGGTTGGCACAGGCGCCTGATAGAAATAACAGGACACCACTTGGCAGCCAATGGGGGGAAGAGGAGTTAGGAAGAGGTTGTGGATAAGGTAGGGGAAATTAGGAACACCGGTAAGAGGGTTAGGAAAACCTATGTTGGATAGGACAAGGGGAGCAACGGGAAAAACCCTACCTATTTCCTCTGAACACTTAACACCTATATCCAGCGTACCATACACAGAATTTAGACCAGAGATTAGAAACACCTTAATACGTGCCTCTACCCAGTCTTAGACCTGCCCCTATGACCTCATAAACACAGAAACATAGATGATACCCTACACATGTCATACTTGGGAGAAAATCCCACAATGAATCAACAAACACAGGGCCCGTGGGTTTACAGAAAACAATGAATTTGAACACGTAACATGAAACATGGAACGTATTTGCAGCAACATAAATAACAAATAACATATGCCCCTTTTGATTTTTAGAACGTGATGTGCTGTCATGCAACTCGCATTGATAAATGAAACTTGTGAGCGAGCAAACTTATAGCACTGGATTTCCAGGCAGCAGGGTACTAGAACAAGGACAAAGCTACATATATCCAAGCGATAAGCGCGCCGTTTCCACACACATCAAGTAACACCCAAAAGAGCGTGATTCAGTGCGCCGCCACTCGCCCTGTACTTAACTCAAGTCCGGGAGGCCCGCAAGCCTTCCCGGACGCAGCAGTTTTCAGCTTCTAAAGTGGATTCTGCAGCCGCCTGAAGTCCGAGTTCCATAGAGAGTTTTCACATGCTGCCGCCAGCGGCGTAGCTTCGCCTGCTCCTTCTCCAATACCCAAAATAAGCCACACCTGCCGTGGCTCTGTTACACCTTATAAACGTTTGTTAATCCTTACCAGCTGTGTCAACGGCCGCACGGCCGTCAACTACAATTTTCCTTAGAGAATGCTGGGAACTGTAGTTAGAGTTGCATTTGTGAATTCCACAGACTTCTACCGCCTTTTGCACACTCCTTTCCTGCACCAGCCCTTTTTCCTGACAGTTTAGCACGTGTTTCTTCAAGAATTCACAAACTCTATAGAATTGTAAAAAGTTTGGAAACTAAAGAAAAGTTTGAAAGAAAAAAGAAAAAATTAAAGACAATTTAACTGGACAATTAGTGAATTTTGGAAAAAAGGCAAAGAGCAAAACTTTCCAGGTTTGCCCAAATTAAGAAGTTGCTGTGAATTTCAAGAGTCTCAAGTAAGAGAGATTTTCAGCTTCTTTACAAGCTTCTCTAAGAAATTTCAAGAGAAGAACCAGGTATGATTCTTAATTATTAGTTAAGGATTTAAAGTCTTTCCAACTCTAAAGGTTAAGTAAGTAATAAAAGGATTTGTATCTGCTTTTCTTATATCCTCTGCAGGTTCAGCTTTGGTTAGCCTTGACGCAGTCAGCCTGGTGTTGTTTTGTTATCCACTTCCCCCTTTCCCTTTGGGGTGTAGTTTGCAGAGCTGAATTAATATCTACTTCTGGGAATTACATTTCAGGGGGATTGTCGGGGGTTCAGCAGCTTCCGCGGACACAGGACCTCTCAGCCTGACAGCAACACCCTGGAAGCAAAACAGGTGGATTTAGAAAACCGATCACGGAGGAACAACATCAGGGTCCAAGGAATCCCATCCTCTATCCCAGAGGCAGACCTGAAATCCTACATATCGGATCTCTTGAGATTCATAATCACCCTACCGGACAACTCCCCCTTGGAGTTAGACCGGGTACACAGAACGATCCCGAGGAAAACATCCACAATCCCCCCTGATGTGCTGGCTAGGGTACACTTTTTCCAAGTAAAAGAGGGTATAATGCGGGAAGCAAGGCAGATGCGACAGATTACCTTCCAGGGATCTACGATCTCACTTTACCAAGACCTGGCGAACTCAACTCTCCATAAACGGAAGACCATGCAGCCATAAACGGTCTGGCTGCGTGAAAAGAAAATCCCATACCACTGGGGATTCCCCACTTCAGTAAAATTGATATGGGAGGGATCACAGAGACAAATACAATCAATGAAAGAAGCAGAGGAGAGCAGAAGGGGACTCTGAATCCGAAGAAACAAACCGTCCTCGCCGGGACAATTCTCCGGGGGGAGCATGGTCAAAAACCAACAGACGGCGCAGACTCAGGGGTCCTCTGAAGAAAGACAGCGACATGGGATTAGTACCCTGCAATGGCCCCGGGGTTCTCTAGCCCTCAATTCTCAAACAACAATCATTCAAAACCGACAACGAAGCAACCTGTGAAAATATGTTGCGCACCAACGTTCGAACAAAAGCGCTAGCAGCAGCAGAGCTTTGGCAAAGTTTATTTCGGCGGCCCAGTTGGCCAAAACCAAGCGTATTGGTGCCACCAGTTCCCCAGTGGCAGTAGGATGTCGTTTCTCCCACCAGTTAAAAGTTAGGAGGGGGGTGAAAGGGACTAAAAAGGACGAACCCAAAGTCATGGACTTCAATCATCTCCAGTTTTGTCCTTTCACACATCACCGCAACATGCAATAACAACAACAATAAAAATACCACTTCAATACAACCGCAAAAACCGCTTCTAGCCTTACAGAACCGGTTGGGGGAACGAAACATGAGGCATACTCAACACAACAGAGCAGGTAATGGCTGATACAAACGAAATAAGAATCCTATCCTGGAACATCCAAGGGATGAACTCAACAAGAAAGCGCAGATCAGTGCAACACCGATTGGGTCAACTATCCGGACACATCGTGCTACTTCAAGAAACCCACCTAATTACAAGAAGATGAACACCGCATAAGATTCAAGAAAGCTTATTTCGCCTCATCAGGGAAGAAGAAAAGAGGAGTAGCAATATTACTTAGTGACAAAGTCCCGCTATCCAAGACCACAATAAGGAGAGATCCAGAGGGCCACTATCTCCTACTCAAAGGCTTCCTCGAAGAGCTTCCCATCACAATCGTTACAATTTACAGTCCCAATATATCTCAAGGCAGCTTCATCGCGGACCTTCTCCCAACCATCTTAGCCTTCCGGGAAGGCCACCTGATCATCGGCGGGGATTTCAATTCCATGCCAAACCTGCAGCTGGACAAAACGCTCCCCCACACAAACGCAGACTTTACACAGGCCCTATCCCTAGCCAAACTGTTCAGAGAAACAGACAGATGTCTGGAGACTAATTGACAACTCATGAGACTATACGCACTACTCCAATGTTCATAAAGGCTATTCAAGAATAGACTTCATTCTAATCTCCGGAATAATGTTCCCATGCGTTAACCGCACAAAAATCCATACCTGCATGATCTCCGATCACGCTCCAGTCTCTGTGAACCTAGCCATATCTGGCCAAAGAAACCCTATCCAGAGGTATTGGAAATTAAACGACTCCCTACTACTAGATATTAGCATCAGAGCCGAAGTGGAGGACACAATAATCAACTACTTCAAAGAGAACACCACTGAGTCCTCTCCCATCAACATTATCTGGGACGCAATGAAGGCAGAAGTCAGAGGCTCGCTGATCGGGACAGGGGCGGAACAGAGAAGAATATCAAATATAGCAACAACTAAGCTGGAAAAAGAGGTGGTCCAACTAGAAGCTCAGCTAAAAGCACGCTACACCAGAAAAATAGAAGGAGCCCTGAGGAAGGCGAAAATAGCCCTGGAAATGCATTGCGCCGACCGAACGGCCAAATCACTAGCATATACAAAACAGTTCTATTACAACAAAGGGAACAAAGCAAATAAAATACTAGCGCAGAAGCTAAGAACGATCCACAGCCGAAACATTCTTAAGCTACGAGGGGAAGATGGAAAGCTGCTCTACTCCGAGACGGATAAAATCAATGAACTAATGAGGTACCATAAATCTACAATGCTACCGGAATACCTGAGGGCTATGTCCCCCCAAAGTTCAACCCAGCTTGAATCCCTGGAAGCTCCTATCAACACTGAAGAAATTATCGAAATCCATCAATGCCCTCAAATCCACCGCCCCTGGACCAGATGGACTATCTGCAAACTTTTACAAAAAATTTGCTAGAGTCTTAGCACCCCAGCTGGCCACCTTATTCAATGGCCGAGTCGATCAGTCCTGCTACATAAACCCGGGAAGGATCCCGAGCTACCTGACTCTTACCGCCCGATATCACTCCTGAACAATGACGGCAAGATCTTCGCCAAAGTATTAGCCAGAAGATTGGGGCCAGTCCTCTCGTTCTTAATTGACCAATATCAGACAGGGTTTATACCGGGAAGAGGGAACCATGATAACATCGGGCGAACAATACATTTAATTGAAAGCGCCCACAAAATGAAGATAGGGATGGCCGTGATCTCATCAGACGCCCACAAAGCCTTCGATCGGGTGGACTGGGGCTACATCCAAGTGGTTCTCAAACACTTTGGCTCTGGCCCCAACTTCACCACATGGGTTTTGGCCAACCACCAAATCCCCACGACGCAACAACGAAACAATGGCACCAGGTCAGGACACAGACACATATCTATGGGCGAAAAAATGTAAGGGACGCCTGTTTTTTTTGTCTGTGGCCCTTCAGGCAATTTATAATGTAATAGAAAAAATTAGACCAACCAGACCAGAGATAACATCTGATTATTGTTTAAATCGTAATCATTAACTGTTTATTTTACAAAAAACCTTGGGTCTCCTCTGAATCTTCCCACGGCCAAAGACGACCATTGGTATACTGCCGAAAGCGGCCAAAAATAAGTGAATGCAATAAGCGTCCAAATTATGCTCTTGCTTGAATCGACAGCCCCATTCCGGTACTCCACCGGGCTCAAAGATTATTAAAAACAAGAGACACTTCAATACGACGTGAAGCTTATCAATTGAGAACTTTCACGACGGGATTTACTCCGCTTTACTGGTCCGCCAGCCACTGAAAGATTCAGAGGAGACCCAAGGCTTCCTTGCCTCACACCCCCACTTTCCTTTGAAGAGGCAACGCGGAATTGGCGATTGCTCTCCTGTCCTGAAGAAGGTTGAACATAAAATCATTACACGAGGGAACTAGCTGCCCTCGCTGACAACTCAACCGAAACATGTCGACAAACAGTTTTCCAACCCCCTGAACATAGACAGAGGGCACATTGTAAACTAATCAAGTGTATAATTAACAGCTGCTTGAATTGCCATTGTGATACGAACAAGATATCATTTTTTCTATCTTTTGTGAATATGATGAGTTCATGAAGAAGTTGTGAATGAAGTTTGTATGGAGGGATGTATTCTGGTTTATGGAGCCATATTTTACATGAATAGAATTGTCACTGTACAATTTGGTGTGTTTTTTGTAAAATAAACAGTTAATGATTATGATTTAAACAATAATCAGATGTTATCTCTGGTCTGGTTGGTCTAATTTTTTCTATTACATATCTAGGGGTACCAGACAGGGTTGCCCACTATCACCCCTAGTTTTTGCCCTGTCCATGGAACCCTTTCCCGCTAGAATTGGCCAAAATGAGAGTATAAAGGGGATAACGGTTGGAGACCAAGAATACAAAATCGTTTTGTACGCAGATGACGTATTAATCACTGCCTAAAACCTAGGAACATCCCTGGGTGCACTATGGGAAGAAATCAGGGAGTTCGGTTGCCTATCAGGATTCAAGGTTAATCTATCCAAGTCCTCAGCACTAGCCATCAACCTCTCCACCTAAGAAAGGGATTCCCTAACCCCACTATCACCAATCCCATGGGCCAAGGGTTAAATTGAATATCTTGGGGTCCAGATCACTAAAGACCCGACACGACTGTACTCAAACAGCCCGCAATTAATCAGCGACCTGCAAAACAACCTTAAAAGGTGGAAGCAGCAGGAAATCTCTTGGTTCGGGCGAATTACCGCTGTCAAAATGAACCGGATTCACAGATGGCTATACCACTGCGCAGCACTACCAATACAGATCCCGGGCCCTGTCATAAAAGCTCTACAAAAGAAAATACTAGAATTCGTATGGCGGTGAAAAAAAAACTCGAATTAACAAACAAATTATGCTGAAGGGGAAACCACGGGGGGGGCTGGGAGTACCTGACTTGGCCAGATACACCATAGCCGCTCAATTATCACATGCATTTTCTTGGGTGCAAGAAACAGACCCCCTGAAATGGAGGCAAATCGAAGAGTCCTGGTTTCCGGTCCCATTACCTGATCTCCCACACCTACCAAACATAAAGCCACAGGCAAACAGTGGTCCCCTATCAGCCACGAATGTAACGGCCGATTGCTGGAAAGCCGCAGCTCGAAAATGGGGCATACGGAGAGCCTTGGGACCCCTGACCCCCGTCTGGAATAATCCTGTCTCTCATCGGGGAAACCCCCCACGGGATTTCCAAGCCTGGGCAGTAGGGGGCAGGGGAAAACTAGTGACTTCCTAGAAGAGGGCTCACCTATCACGTTCGAGAGGTGCAAAATAAAATTTGGAGTGGGAGAGTGGGAAAGATTCTGCTATACTCAAATCAAGCACTGGATGTCCCACAGGATAACCCGAGAAAAATGCTCTAGCGAACTAACCGCGCTGGGGCTCTCGCTAACAACACCAACGAGCAGGGGCAGGACCTTGATTATCTACTGGCTCCTGGACAGGTCAGACCCCACGAAAAAAGAAAGATACATGATAGAGTGGGAAAAGGACCTTGGGCGAGAAATAGCGGGGGAAGAATGGGGAAAAATATGGGAGAGATTGCACAAAAGCTCACAATGCATCACGAACAGGGAAGGGGGTTATAAACTTTGCTATAGATACTATATCACCCCAACTCAAATTCACAAGGCCAACCCAGATATCCCTGATACCTGCTGGCGCGGTTGCCCAATCCCCGGATCACTATTTCACTTGCTGAGGTCCTGCCCAAAGAGGCATACTGGAAGGAAGTCTTAAAACATATCAAAGAAATCTCCGGGCTGTCTATACCCTGGGACCCAGGAATTGTCCTTCTAGGCGAAACAGGAGATGGAGCATTCGATCTCAGGACAAATACCCCGCCTATGCAATTACCTACTACTAGCCGCAAAAATCGCAATGGGCCGACTATGGAAAGACGAAAGTGGCCCCTCGATAGCTTTATGGTGGGCCAAATGCTGAGACATAGCAGTAGCTGAGAAAATCATGGCAATATGAATAGGCTCCCTAAATAGAACACTGAATATATGGGACCCATTTATGGGCTATGCGGCCAAATTCCCAGCACTCACAAAGAGACCCCCACTCACCAGATGGCTCCAATATAGCCCACTTTACTGATCACCGGATCCCATCCAAAGCACGCCAAAGACAAGACAGACATCCGTCTGCGACCAAGATGGACCAACGACAATGGCCAGAAGGCCAGCAACATTCCCCAACCCACAAACATTCCGAGAGACACTTCACCACAAATTAATTTATAATTATTGCTTTGTTGTAATGGATATATTGCTTTGAAAAAATCAATAAAATGTTATGAAAAAAAAGAGCTGTGTTGTGTGTAATTCGTAGCAAGAATGCTTGCAAGTTATTGAACAATGTCTGTATTGGATGATCTCTTCGGTCTCTTAGTATCAACAATTGTTTTTTTCTTTTGTGTATTAGCGATTTAGAATTAAGTAATACATGTATGCAGTATATTTTTCTTCAAATGTGTTCATTTCAGCCCAGATGTGGTTTTATGTAAGTTTAATGTCTGGGTTATTTTTAAATCTGCTTTATTGTGGTCCATATTTCTTGTCTTTCAGGGAGACTTGATTTAATTTTTTTATTATTATAGAATGGTTGGCAAAAGACATTTCTTTTTCGTTTTTATCCGTTTTTCTGTTTGTTGGTGGGTGGTCAAGATGTTAAGTGTGATTTATTATTTTATGTGTAACTCTTTTCCCTTTCTTTTTTCTCTTTTTCTTATAGTTTTTGTTATTTGGTGTAATATGTTGTGATTTTATGGTGAAATTTGTAAAGGTACTTGTGTACCAAAAATAAAATAAAAATTGGAACTAAAAGGCCACAAAAGAAAGTAATGAGGCTTAAATGTATCCTAAACGCATTTCACTTTAGGGTGATGTGTGTAGTTGTGAAAATACAAGAAACCCACTAAGTGAGACAGTTTCCCAGTACTGATAGTCTTAGTACTGATCAGTTTCCCCATAATAATGAGAAAAAGGACAAAGGAAATAAAGCAGAAGGCTCTACTTGCCTCTAAAAAGATAAGTCAGCAGTCAAAACAAAGCAAAAAGAAAAGGTGTCCCATAGACGCCTGTGGGTCGAAAGCAGAAAAAATAATTTTTATTGTAATATTAGCCCAATCATTCATCTTGAAGAAATGTCTGCCAAAACCAGTGAGACAAAGAAGAGAAGTGAGTTAGTCATGTAGATCACACTGTGGTCTAAAGTCAAACAAACTGTGACAAAGAACCCTAGACGAGTAAGAGAATACTCATCAAAGAGACGGAGAAGACGTTGATGTTACTCTGGTGAGGGTCCAGAACTTGGATATAAGAATGGAAGAGGGATTCCAGGTGTAGAGTGAAGCCCGGGAAGCTCGAACCTGGGTGTAGCTGGGAGCTGCCGAGTACTGAGAGATCCTCTGTCGTGAGGACCTGGCCAGTGGACGTATGGAAGAGTCACAGAGAAAACGGAGAACCGTGTTGTGCAGGAGAAGAGAACCCAGATGAAGGGAGAATCAAGTGAGTGGTGGTGTGACCTGGGAAAGGTGAACTGTCCAGTCCAGAAACAGTGCAGACACACCAAAGAACCGAGGAGAGTTGACGTGATCGCAGAAGCCATGCCGATGCTAGCCCGTGTAGAAGAAGCTCACCGGAGAGGTGGGAGACCCGGTAAGGGGACACACGCAGTCTACTCGTCCCAATGACGCAATCAGTGGTTATGATAGTGAGAATTACTACAGGACTCTGTCTACTCGTCCCAATGAGGGGACACATATCAGTAAAAAATATAACCCTAAGAGAGTTATACTGGAACCTGTCTCACTAAGCATTGCAGGAAAGAAATTGAGGAACAAAACCCTCACAGTGGTTTGTAACACCTGTCCAAAGCGAAGATCAGCTTAGCAGCCAAGAGAATATTTATGTAAAAAGTGTTGCTGATCAGGAAATAAACAACCAAAGGAATATAGTGTGTCAAGACCCAAAGAAGACCCATTTGGGTTCCTCAAAAGTATTGGGGAAAAGGAACCTTAGAGACACTCAAAGAAGAACCAATACATAGGGTTTAACACCCAAATACAGTGAGGAGAAAAAGTTAATCTCCAAAAGGAAAGGGGACGCCAGGAGGGTGTAAAAGTCCCCCAAGAAGAACTAAAGGAATGAATCCAGGATAGAGCCAAGAACTAGCCAGGAACTCGTTGAAAATCACCTGTTGGGAGTGAAAAAGACCAGTGTCAAAGGGGGGGGGGGGGAAATAAACCACTGGGATGAGGTATGTGGGAACAGAGAGAAAGAGATGAACAGCAGAGTTGCAGAAAGAACAGAGGCGGGGTTAAGATTAACAGAAATACCAATACAGAGTTCAGAGCAATAGTGAATATGGGAAAAGATGAGATATAAGAAAGAACAACAAATCAAGGGATCATGTAGAGCAAGAACAGCAGGGGACCAAGTACAGAGCGTTGGAGAACTCTGTGAAGAAGTGGACTGGGAGAAGAGAGATGACCACCCCAAGGCGACAGCATCAGTATGATAAGACAAGTAGGATTGAACCCATTTATAGGATTGGGCCAGATAATCAGAGTGAAGAGCGCAAAGCTGCAGACAGATAGACGAGTATGTAGGATTTCTTGGTGTGACTGGCGAAAGAAGAGCATTAGAGGCCTGAAGAAGAGCAGCATCAGAGTGAGAAGGACGAAAACCAGATGGGAGAGGTGACAAGAGTGAGTGGCGACTCTGGTAAGAGGAGACCCGTCAATAGACAGTGTGACCCAGCAGTTTGGTGATAAAGGGGATACAATTAATAGGTTGGGAGTTCCCAAGAACAGTAGGACTAATGGTAGATTTCTTCAGGATAGGTATAACAACTGCATGTGTGAAAGGAGAAGGGAAAACCCGAAGTAGTGCAAGATATATTTGCAATACTATGAGATGGGGAATCAAATGAGGATAGTCTTGAAGTAGGGGTGGGGGGGGGGAAGAAGAGTCAAGAGGAGAGACTGGGGATTGACATGTGCTTGGTGACTAGCAGTATCTTGTGAGACTGGAGAAAAGGATGTTTGTGAAGAACGAGATGGATTAGAAGAAGATGGAGTAGAACAGAGAGTGCAAAGATGAGACCTTAGAGGTGTGAAGTAGGCTGCAAAGTCGGAGACGGCACGGCGGAAATGGAGGGAGGGAGTCAGGAAGGAGATGGGATGTTCAGAAGTTGAAAAAGTGGATGAGTGGTGTGAAAGGGAAGTGGTGAGATCAGAAAAGTAATGTTTCTTGGCAGCCAGTAGAGACGATTCATAGAAAAAATGAAGATAAGAAAGACTACTGAGATTATGAGGGGGATCAGGACTTCTTCCAATGCCATATGAAGAGAAATCTGAAGGGAGAAGAGGGTAGTTGGTTAGCTTGGGCTGTAGATGATTGAGAGTTGGTGAAAAGGGACAATGGGGAAAGTGAGTAAAGTGTGAAGCGGAACGAGGTATGCAGGGTAGAGGCGTCATGAAAAGAGGAAGCAGGGGGAAGTGGAGAGGGATTAATGGAAGGATAGTCAAGAGAACCTAGACCATGACGAGAGCAAATGGATGTGGAGGAAGAAGAGTCTATGGGGAGAGAAGGGAAGAAGACCTTGATCACAAAGGTAAGAAGGATAGGCAGATACAGAAGTAGTACTAGGGATTGAGGAAAATATAAGGTCCAGATGTTTTAGATGAGGGAGAAGGAAGCTTTGTTCAATGGGAAGAGTAAAGGAGTTTGAACCAACAAATGTCTTGGTGGTTCTTTGTTTTGCTGGATCTTTGGCTCCTGCCAGCTGTCTAGTTTATAGCCAGCCCCTTCACTCTCCCAGCTGGCTGCATTTATGATTCTCCCAGGTCCTTGTTAGGGAGAATTCTCTGTTTAGGCTGAATTTCCTAACCTAGTGAGTCCCCCAGCAGCTTTGCTGGATTTTCTGGGTTTATTTTTTTCTCCTGCCAAGAGTGAGACTCTTTTACCCTCACTCTTGGGCATGATTTGAGTGTGTTTCTTTGAATCTAGATGTGTTTAATGGGCTATGGGGTCTTTTACTCCATAGGGCTTCATGTGTTTTTGTGATGTGTGTTACACAGCACCCTCCGTACAGTGACACACGGGTGTCATAGTGACCCCCCAAGTATAGACTCCATACCCTGGGACTGACTACTGTCTCCCAGGGCATGTAAAGTCACCATTGACTTTACTAGTCTTAAATTCTGTACAGAACCAGTACAAACCATCATATTATGGACGTACTGGCTGGGGCAATTCAATTGCCCCAGGGTCTGTTAGTCGAGGGGGCACGTCTCCGTCCCCCCTGATCGAGTTTTGGCTGGTGGCAGTGGATGCTACTTTTTATATTCAACCGCGAATATTTTCCTATGGGATTTCCCATTGTTTTAGGCTACTATCTTTAATTATTTACGGTAGCCTCGAACATACCGCCGGTTTATTTAATTAATATTAATTCTCCGGTTGGTATTTTTTGCCAAAAGTTGATTCTAAAATGGTGTTTGTGTTCTCTTCTGTGACTCCAACCCAAGTCGAGCCCTTTGTTCCACTTTTTGGCGGGCTTCTCCACAGAAGCCCTCCAAAGTGGTGCCACTCTGTCTGGGGTACTTAGAAGGGGGGGGGGGGAATTAAGCACCCTGGACTGAGTTGCCTAGGCAACTCAAGTCACACTCCTTCCTGATTGGCCCAAGTGGTGAGCCGGCCGGCTCACCACGTAGCATGTTTGAGTGACAGCTAGGCTGAGTGAATGGGGGTTTTCTGCATAAAAGCAGGGCTTTGGGGACTGGAACCTCAGAAGTCGCCACAGGAACTAAGAATCGGACGAGGGAGAAGCTGAGCCGACCTGCCACGACACCACCACCGGTGGAGCCCTGCTGGACCGCCTCACCACTTTTCCCAACGACAGAGGAGATCTCCCGCCGGAGAGTCTTCTTCCATTGACTGGTGGGGATAACCAGTTTCAACGTCTTTTCGCCTTCCCGACGTACCTCGTGGCCGCCTTACCTGTGCCAAGCACCCCGGCAACCGGGATACCACGTTTTACCACGACTGCGAAACAGAGGTACCACCTTTAACCGGAAATCTCCACGGCTGGTTTCTTCCCTGGTAGTGCAACGACCTTCATCTTTCCTCCAAGTCGAGATCTTCTCTTCCCCTGGACGACGACGCACCCACTGCCAGGAACAACTGCCACCGCTGGAGGATCCTTCCCACTTAAGGTACTGTGTCCCGCCTGACTTCCATTGCTACCGACTGTACAGGGTAGATTTAGCCCCCGGCTTTCGAACCTGGGTTAGCCTGGGACACCCTGGCTAAACTTTCCTAAGCCTCTCTAAACTCTTTTTGAACTCTCTGCAAGACTTTCTAAGCCTAGAGTAACTGTGTGATCTTGGGCGCATTTGTGCTCTGCTCTCTCTAAGAGTGGGCCCTGCCTTTGGACTTTGGCTCACCAGTGACTTTTGCTCTTCTGCCTTGCAAACAGTGTTCCTGAACCTTAGAGTGGTGTACCTTTCCATATTCTGTCTTTTTCCCTCCCTTTCTCACAAACTTATTGGAGTGCCATCTAGTTAAGCGCTCACCTCTGTATGAAAATAAGTGGTGTTTTACTGTGACTTATCTGATAAGGAAAAAGGGGTGTACATATTACAATAGTAACTGTGTTTAGAATATTTTACAACAAGAGTGCTGGAGTGTTTCAAACCGTGTGTTTTTAAATAAATAATTATATACTTTGATACCAAAGCTCTGGTCAGTGTTTGCTTGTATTATTGTATCTGAGTGTCTATTGTGTATACTTTGCATACTGTCTAACTCTTCTTGAGGGAGGTCTGACTGCTCAGCCACGGCTACCAGGTAAATCTGGGTGGTACCGACTGCTACAAAGTGGGTTTAATACTAACACCTGTAGTCTTAAATCTTTTGCAGTGTTCCCTAAGGGAACTGCACAGGATTCTGCCTAACAGTCCTGGACTATAGCAGCTGGCAGGCCAGTAATGACACCCTGTTCCTCTTATTGTCTGCCCCTGGCCAGGGTCTGGGCTGTAGCCTCCAGTAGGCTATGCGCCCTGCTTTGTAGAACTCCTGTCAGGGACTGACTCGTAGCCCCCAGTAAGCTCCGACTCCTTGCTTGCACATCCACATGTCTGGAATGTGGTCCAAAACTCTTTCACTCTGGCTTCCTCAGTGCTTCTAAGCCTGTCATAATGGCCCCAATTATATACTTGATTGGTGGCTTTGTTTCTCCATTGACTGTGGCTCCCTAGATAGGCCAGGGTTTATCTGTCGTATCTTGCAACCATGTTTCACTTTTCATCATGATCACTCGTATGTTTTTGGTCTTACTACTCTTTGTAGCATAATTGATTATTTATCAATTTAAGCAAAAGTCTTAAGTACCACTGCCTTCATAGTCTGGTGCATTTGTCATGGTCGCCCTGCTGCCCTGTGACTCACTCGCCACTACTGGGAAACTATTTTCAACCTTACTGTATGATGTAAGTGGTAAACAGCAAGTCCCCTGACTAGTCTGTTCTTTTGGTGTGCATTATTTCTGCGCAAGCAGCTCATCGAGTCGTTAGTCAAGATGGTATGCAGTACCCTTTGGGTGCACTACAATAACCCTCACCTCCTGGCAATATGGACCCAACCGATGGTTATAGTCTGAACTACACAGGTTGATAGTGTGGCTGACCAGCCAGGCTTATCTCAAGAGGGGTCAATTTGAGCAGTAATGTTGTGACAGTGTTTCACAGTACAGTTATCCAAATAAACACTTATACTCAAGGTTTCTTGATAAAACCATTATTAATTTATTTCAGTCAGTTATATAAGCCTTCTTCAGAAGGGAGCAAAACATGTAACACTTAAGTATACTTCAAAAACACACTTATTTTCTCTAAATCAGATGACGGCCTCGGGGATGGCACACACACTTCCTACACCCTCAGGTGACTTAAATAGCTATGAGACTGTGGACTTTGATTTATCACTGGTACATTTAGAGCAACACTGAGTTTGGTGAAAAAGATAGAATAGAGGAATAAAACAAAAGTTAACAAATAATTTATAAACGGGTAAGTATTTTTAAACACCTTCCAAAGCAGAGTAAATTAACTGTTTCCTGGGAGAAAGGCCAAAGCACAAAGTCAGAGGCAATGAGGAGTCTCTTAGGAAGCCAGGACAGCCAATGTTAATTGCACAATGTCAAGGGCAGCTGAGGATCTTCTTTTGCAAGTAGGTAAAAAGTCTTGCACAATGTTTGTAGAAATGTTTGTAGAAAATGGAACACTTGAAGGGTCCCAAGCTGAGAGGCTTGTGAGGGGCAAAGCGTTAGCAACTCTGCAAGGTAACCAAGATATGTCTCAGCTGAGAGCAACTAAGGCTACACAACAAGAGGTAGGTTCTCTCAGACTACATTACCTCTGGTTAGAAGAAATTATTCCAGCTGGCTTCTGTTCCTCTGCAGCTCTGCAGATCCTGCTCCTCGGTCATGGGGACAAGAGGGAGGACGTCTGGGGACTCCTGCTCTGCAATGGGAAGGTCAGCGGCAGCAAGGAGCAAACTTCAATTCAGCAGTTCTTCGGCGTTTCAGCTCCTTGCGTCAGACAGCAAATAGCAACACAGCGGTTCTCGGATACCACTTCAGACTTTCCTTGCTTCTGGGGGCCAGCACTCTGAGGTGGCACAGGCTTGGTCAGTCCTGCAACAGGGATGTCCGGAGGATCTTCCTAGTGCTCGGGTCCCACTTAAAAGCAACGCACACAATCTGGTGTTCCTCCCCCTGGCTCTTCGGTTCCAGCAGCAGTGGAAATGTAACCAGCTTCCAGAGGATGTCCAGACAGGCTTACTTTGGAGTTGATCGGACCCACCAACTCAAAGGGAGAAGTCATCCTTGCTGGGCTTCTGTAGTCGAGGCGAATTCGGAGCTTCAGCACGGCAGCTGGGCTTCACCGGGCAAACCAATGGTACAGGAGTTGGAGCAGGCGTCTCTTCCAAGTTCTTCTTTGGATTCCTTCGTCCAGTGGTCGAATCTGCCTTCCAAACCAAAAAGCCTCGACTTTTATGCTGGTTTCTTCCATTCATTCCAGCCTATCTGCCATTCATCCAGCACGGTGGCTGTCCTTGCCAGACAGCCAGCCAGCCAATCACCTTTGGGTGCATTCCTGCAGAGGGGGTTTCGGTCACCTCCCTCACTTTCTGCCTGTTAGGCAAGATTGTATGAATTACCCTTTGGGTGCACTAACACAACCCTGACCTCCTGGCAATAGGAACTCAACCATTGGTATAAGTCTACACAGGTTGGTAGCCTGTTGCGCAGCCAGGCTTATTTCATGAGGGGTCAGTGTGAGCTATAGGGGAGTTACAGAGATTGACAGTGACAAGTATTCAAATAAACTATTACACACAAGGTTTCTTGATTAAACAATTATTGAACAGTAAGAGTAAGCCTTCTTCAGCAGGGGGCAATATAAAGCAACACACAAATACACTTCAAAATACACACTTAGTTTTCTAAATCAGCTAATACCAATTTGGGATGGCCCACAGACACTACCTATACCCACAGGTTACTTCAGTTTATATATACTTAATATATCACTGTTGCATGTAGAATATTCTTGAGCAGTGTCAAAGAAAAGAGGTTTCAGAATAGACAAGTATTCACACAATTACTTTTAAGCAGGTAATAACCCCCCAATGCAAAGTCAGTTGACCCCTTCCTTGAAGGAAGACACAACACATATGCAGAGGAGAGAAGAGTCATTCAGGGAGCCAGGCCAATGTTAAGTTGGCGAAAGTCAAGGTGAACTGAAGCACTTCTTGCAGGTAAAGAAGTCTTGCACAATGTTTTAGAAGTCTTGATGGAATAGAAGAAATCAAAGCAGGGCCACAAGCTGATTAGGCTTGTGAGGTAAAGAAGCTGGTAGCAGCTCTACAGATGCAACCAAGACAAGTCTCCAATGGGGACAAGTGAGGTTACACAACAAGAGGCAAGTTCTCTTAGACTGTACAGTACCTTTAGGTTGAAGAAAAGTGCAGCAGATGGCGTTTGTTCGTGTGCAGCTCTGCAGATCCTGGTGTTCCTGGTCCTCAGTTGTGGGGTCAAGAGGGAGGACTTCTGGGGACTCCTGCACTGCAATGGGACGGTCACCGACCACAACCGGCAATCATCAAACAAGTGGCACTTCGGTGTTTCAGCTCATGGCGTCTACCGCAAATGGCAATATTGCGGTTCCTGGCTGTCAAGATGGGCTTTCCTTGCATCTGGGGTCCAGCACTCTGAGGTGGCTCAGGCTCGGTCAGTCCTACTTCCTGGGAGTCCTAAGGATCTTCCTGGAGCTCTTTGCCAGCTTAAAAGCAACGCACATGATCTGGTGTTCCTCTCCCTGGCTATTCGGTTCCAGCAGCAACTGCAGTGAAATTTCAACCAGCTCAGAGAGGATATACATGTGGCTTACTTTGGAGTTGATTGGTCCCACCAACTCAAGGGGAGAAGTCGTCCTTGCAGGGCTACTCTTGTCAAAACGAAATTGGAGTTTCAGCACATTTTCAGAGCGTCACCGGGCAAACCAACGGTCTAGGAGTTGCAGCAGGCGTCCTCTTTAAGTTCTTCTTCGGATTCCTTCGGCCAGTGGTCGACTCTGCCTTTCAAACTAAAAAGCCTCGCCTTTTATGCAGGTTTCTCCCATACATTCCAACCAGCTGTCAGCCAGACAGCCAGCCGGCCAATCACCTAAGAGTGCATTCCTGTCTCCTAGGAGACTAAGCACAGGGAGTTTAGGGCACCTCCCTCGCTTCCTGCCCCCACCAGACACCCTGGAGCCAGAGGCGGCTTCACTCGTGAATCCCGCCAAAAGTAAAACGTACAAAGGGACCAAACCTGGTTTGGCGCGCAGAGTAAATCTCAAGAAGGACCTTTCAACAAAAAAATGGCGAAAAAAGGCAGCTGGGCCATTTTGACAAAAATGCCACTCTTGGGTGCTCTACTGCAGCTGCGAACACTCAACTAGGCTGCAGCTGAGTTTGTCGGACTCCACAAGCAAATGAAACAAAGTTCAAAATCACATTAAAATGCACGAGTGGGAAAAAGGGTCTCAATCCAAGTTAAAAATTCAAGTCCTCAAAATCCAGCAAAGTTGCTGGGGATCTCTAAGGTAGAGAGGAATTAGAACATTTCTGAGAATTCTCCCTAACAAAGTGAAAGACTGCCTAAACGTTATTTGCACTGTATGCTCCCTTTCTTCACAGGTTGTTGACCCTTACTGTGCACTACTCCTTTAGGCCATTGGTAACTGTATATATGTTTTAATAGTGGTGTGTTTGTTTAGTTGTTATTGCTATTTGCTTTGTGTTGGATGTAAAAGGCCTTTAATAAATGTATGTGTATTTTTGATATACACCTGACCAGTCAAAAGAGAAACCGCAAATAAATCACATTAAAATTACATAATAGTTATAAAGTCCAGCAAAAAGAGCTGGGGGGTCTCTAAGGTAGAAGGGAATTGACACATTTCTGAGGATTCTCCCCAACAACTGTGCTCTCTGTACTACATGCATCTCTACTGTTGCTGCTTTTGTAAGGATTGCAGGATGGTCCAACATGCCCGGTGTCCCTGTCCTTGGAGTGTGTTGGCAGAGAAACAAGAAATGAGCAATTGGGCAGAAAAAGCAGACTGGGCATGGGAGAGGGGTCCTCCATATAACGTCTCCAGGGGGTGACCTTGCAGAGCAGGCAACTCTCCATTGCCCCCAGACTCTTCAACCAAAATGACTTCGGCTAATATTAAAGGCATCTTTCCTGCACAGGTGCTGGCTTTTTTCTCACTGGAATGTTGTTGCCAAACTATATTGTTTGTCTGTTGCTGGTGACCTTTGACTTTCCAAACTCTTTATACCCATTTGACAGCTTGTGGTTGCTTCCTTATGACTGCAAGCCCTTACCTATTCTCTACACCACTGCATTCAACCCTTCTGGTAAAGTTTGGTCCCTTTAGAATTAAGGGACATCATAACCCTAACTTGGTCACCCTGGGTGCTGAGAGACCATGGTCGACCATGGACTATTCCGGGCATCTTAACTTGGCAGGGTCACAATCTAAAGAGTTGCACTATGCATTAAATTGTTTTTAATTGGTTTCCTTTTTCGTACACAGCAAAGATACATTTGCAGTAGTTGGTGTGGGCATTTCCTGTTTTAAAGTGTTTACTGTACCTTTAACAACACTGCTTTGGCTATGGAAAGTCAGGTGCCGTCAAATGTAATCCTCTTGCCTCCTTGTGTGTGTAGGCTCCTTTCACGTGTTGAATGCTGGGGTAAAGAGGAATCTCCCTAATATTGTAGGAGGGTAGGGAATGAACATTTTCGAGCACACATAGTTCTCCGATAATTCCATTTTACCCCAAGAATTAAAAATTGATTAGGAGGGTGCGGTTGAGGTAGATGGGGAGTGAAGAGTCTGACAGCAATGATTTAGAATCCACAAATGTAAAATCAAAATAGTATTTTTCTGTAATGAGTCTTTTGATCCCTCACTTTCCAGGGACGATGATGACATCAATGATGTGGCATCAATGGCTGGCGTCAACCTATCTGAGGAGAGCGCACGAATATTGGCAACAAACTCCGAACTAGTGGGCACTTTAACGCGGTCATGTAAAGACGAGACTTTCCTCCTTCCTGCATTATTGCAGCGAAGAATCCTAGAAATAGGTATGTCACTCTTCCTTCACTCTGGTAAATTACTTGTCAAAAAACAATTGGCTTGTTTTACTGTTTCCTGAACAAAAATGCTTATTGTGGCATGGCACAGAGATTTTTTGTGTAAATTAAGTATTGTTTGCTTATTGAATGATGCTGATGCCATGTGTTCTGTATTGGAAACTCAAACTTCTAGGTTAACAGATGATGGTAAAATAACAGAAAACAAGCTGACAAAACGCAGTGCTTTGGAGCGCTCTGCTAGTTTTGTCAAGCAGCTGTTATCTTGATACAGGCCAATTAGCAAAGGAGGTGAAGGTCTTTGGTTGATGACTGTCCTTCAACTTTGCAGCGCTTGACCTCTGTTAATTCTGAGATGTTTGATGGCTCTGTTGCACTGAGCTAGCCAACATTATGTCACAAGACTCTCCAACAATACCTGGCTCACCCTTGCAAAGCACTGCTTTTGTTTCTCGATACTGATGCTTTCCATTTGTCATTTCACCTTTCTGTCCCTGGTCTATCACGCTCTTGGTGGGTGCTGTAAACTTTACCGGAACACCTAATCCTTCATCAGGGGTGGGATGTAAGCCTAGAGCGTAGAATGGGGGTTATGTGCATTTTACTAAAGGCAGGTGGTGCACAAAGTGTGCTTTTAGACACTGATAAAATAAATGAACACATCAAGTCTTTGGTGGCTATCAGGTTCTCCTAATTTGTAGTGATGCAGATCAGGTAGGGTGGCGATCAACAACCTGGGGTTCAAAAGCTTGAGAGAGGTTAGAGTTCAACTAAACTATAAGTCATAGATCATCGCATTGGTACTGCTACACTGAAGACTTGGATCCTGACATTTGCCATATCATATCCAATGCATCTTTTCGCTTTCTGCAGGTAAGAAGCACGGCATCACGGAAATTCACCCCGATGTAGTCAGCTACGTATCGCACGCAACGCAGCAAAGGCTACAGAACCTTGTTGAGAAGGTAACAGAAACCGCCCAGCAAAAGAACATTGCGTACAAGGTAAGCAGTTGATTTAGTGTTTCTTTTGAACGATGCTAACCAAAATTACAAAGATTCACACACTTAAATTTGATCCCTGGGTGTTGGCCACTGTTAGGAGAATTATCCTCAAGTCCTCTGGTTAGAGGTTCAGAAATACAACCAATAGTGTGTGTTCAGAGTTTAAATTAGTCTGGAATCTCACAATAGTAGTATGATTAAGCAGTTTAGAGAGGGCTTGTCATAAACGTTAATTTAAACACACATCAACACACAGTGGATTGTCCACTGTGTATACTCGATGAAAAATATACTCTATATAAAGTTTTGCTTTAAAGTAAAATCTATAATACCGGTAAGCGCTACAAATCTGAAATACACATTTACAGAAGTCTGTAAATGACACTAACCATTTAATATATGCAGCACAAAGGCTCAAGGTAAGTAGCCTTTCAATACTTTTTTTTTTGTAGGACGCTCTGAGTTGTAGATAAAGGAAAAGTATGTATTACCTATCCTGGAAGAGCTGCAGAAGAGGCCACCTTTGGCCTAGAGGTAATGCAGTCACAGTGGCAGTACTTGGGAGAATGATCTGCAGGCAGACCCTCCAAGTAGTAAGGCAGCTCACTTTTGAGATGTATTTTCAAAACCAGTTCTGTATTAGGGCTCAGAGAGGCCAACCTAGTCTGTGAACAGGGCTATTGACCATCAGACTGGCCAGCATCAGTCGAGGTAACATGAGCTGAGCAGTAAAACAGACTACAGGAGATATGGTGTTAGGTAAGAATTTCCTAGTAATGCTAAATCTTCCGGAACTGTACCAGCCCCAGAACTTATTGCTTTACTGGTGGATTATTTTTCCTTATACCTCAGTGAGTGGGAACCTTTTTCCACACTCCCAGAGTCTTTTACTCTTTTTATGGGTGCCATTTTGAGACTCCCCATGGTGTATTTTTTAATTCTAGCCTTGTTGACAACTTTTGGCACATACTGCCTATTGTTGCTGGGTTGCCATTTGGGCTCCCCTTTTAACGTTCTCTGGCGAACCTTGATAGAACTACAGTTCCCAAGGGTAGAAAGGACCTTTGGACCCCTATTACATTTTATTTGGTGAAACCAGCACACCCCACCTTATGTGGAGTGCTCGGGAGATGCAATGTATCCCCTTTCACACTAAAACTGTAACAACCCTGTTACAGGGACAAGCTTACCTTTTTAATGGCTGGTGGCAGTGATACCTTTTATTAATTTGGTTCACCTTTACCCCGGTAAAGGCACCCATGGGTGCTAATTTTACCAAAATTGCCCGTCTTTATACCATTTCAGCATTCCTTGTCCTTTCTTGTTCCTTCCCGTGACATTCAGGGCAGGAAATTCCTTTGTGTGATTTGTATCTTCAGCGGGAGTGCCTGTCTGTAAAGGCAGGAATTGAAGGAGCAGTCCAAAACTCCACCGCCCTTTGTCTATGGGGACAAATCCCATTGTGGCGATGGCTGTCCTGATTAGACAACCAGACGGCCAGTCGTTGGAAAATGCAGGGAGAGAATGCAGAAGTTGTGCTGTAGTTCCTGTTAAATACTCCGAACCTGGAAGCTGAAGACAAGGCGACCACTGGAACCAAAACAGAAGAGTATGATGAAGGAAAAGCAGCTGAGAAGATCCTGGGTAGCCCTTTGTTGGGGAGAATTCTCAGAAATGTGCTAATCTAATTCCCTCCACCTTAGAGACCCCCAGCAAAGGATTTTGAGGACTTGATTTTTTTTAACCTAGAGAGAGTGAGGCCTTTTTTCCCCACCCTCTCGTATTTTAATATGATTTTTTTTAACACTGTTTCTTTTGGTTGTTGAGTCTGACAAATTCCATCATCTTTTACATTGTGTCACACAGCACCTTCAGTGCAGTGGCACAGGGAAGTCTTTCAGATTTCCCAAATGTTTGAATACCTTCTCTTGGTCAAACTACTGTTTCCAAGAGCAGTAAAGTGACATTGACTTTACTTACATTTGTAACTTTCTAGACCCAGCATACACTATTTTACAATAGGGTGCTGGAGGGCTTACCTAGTATCCCCTTTGTCTAGCTTCTTGTGTACAATTTTTGTTACCCTTTCCTCACTGAATGGCTGGTGGCAGTGGTTTGGTTTCGTTTTAACTACCATGGGGTGCATTTACTGCGGGCAGCGTTTGCAGCTGCAGTAAAGCACCCAAGGGTGCCATTTTTGTCAAAATGGCCCGGTCTTCTTTTTTCACCATTTCTTTGTTGAAAGGTCCTTCTTGAGATTTACTCTGTGCGCCAAACCAGGTTTGGTCCCATTGTTTGTTTTGCCTTTGGCAGGATTCACGAGTGAAGCCCGCCTTTGGCTCGAGGGTGTCTGGGGTAGGCAGGAAGCGAGGGAGGTGCCAGAAACTCCCTGTGCTTAGTCTCCTAGGAGACCCAAATACACACTCTGATTATTGGCTGGCTGACTGTCCAACAAGGACAGCCACTCTGCTGGGTGAGTGACAGCTAGGCTGGAATGAATGGGAGAGAACTGTATAAAAGGCAAGTCTTTTGGCTTGGAAGGCAGAGTCAACCACTGGACGAAGGAACCAAAGAAGAGCTTGAAGAGGACTGCTGCTGCAACTCTTTGACCGTAGGTTTGCCCGGTGAAGGCCTGCTGCAGGTCTGAATCGCCAAGTTCGTAATGACAGAGAAGCCCCTGCAAGGATGACTTCTCCCTTTGAGTTGGTGTGACCAATCAACTCCAAATTAAGCCACCTGGACACCCATCTCAGAGCTGGTTGAATTTCCTCAGTGTTTCTGCAGGAACCGTATAGCCAGGGAGAGGGACACCAGATTGTGCGCATTACTTTTAAGCTGGCCTAAAGCTTTTGGAATATCCTCCAGACTCCCACGAAGCAGGACTGACCAAGCCTGAGCACCCTCAGCACAGAGTGGGACCCCAGAAGTGAGGACAGTCCACCTTGACAGCCAGGAACCGCGCTTATTGCTAATTGCTGTACCACAAGGAGCTGAAACGCGAAACAGCCACTGAAAGTAAAGTTTGCCGGTTGCCCATTTTTACAGTGCCAGTGCAGTGCAGGAGTCCCCTGACGTCCTCTCTCTTGTCCCCACGACTGAGGCCCAGGAACAGTGAGAGCTGCAGAGCTGCAGAGGAACAGAAGTAATCAGCTGCATATTTTATTCTTTACCAGGGTACTGTAAAACAAGTTTAAGAGAACTTACCTCTTACTGTGGAAGTGCTTGTAACATCTGCAACTCACAAGTCTAATCGGCTTGTGGCCTAACTTTTGATTCTTCGTTTTGTCAAAGACTCTTAAGAACTTGTGCAAAGACTTTTCCATTTACTTACCTGAAGTGTTGCATCCTATACAAAGACTTTTGCCTATTGACTTTGGCTTAGCCTATTGCATTGAATGACTCTTCTATTGCTATCTGAAAGTATTTGCCCTGCTTAAGAAATTGAGGATTTCTTGTGTTATAATAATCTTTGCCTTTTACCAACTTTTTAAGAGTGTTCTGAATGCCAAAGACATTAATGTCCCCAGCACCCTTGTTACTGAAGTCACCTGTGGGTGTAGGTTGTGTCTGTGGGCCATCCCAAAAGGGTCTTGTCTGATTCAGAAAGCTCCCTTCTAAAGAAGGCTTTATAACTGACTGATAAATTAATAATTGTTTATGCAAGAAACCTTGAGTGTAAGAGTTTATTTGAATACCTATAACTGTGAATCTTTGTAACTCCACTACTGCTCACATTTCCCCTCTTGAGATACGCCTAGCTGCTCAACACGCTACCAAAACTGTGTAGTACAGGGGGGGCGCTAGTGAGCCTGACCAAAATGGCCGCAGGCCCGTAACGCTCTCCAGCACCTTTCCAATCCGGTATGAAATCCGGCGGCCTCAGCGGAGACAATCCTTGTTTTTTGGCGGCGGCGGTGTCTGTACTGTGTGTAGCTCCAGCAGAGATATTTTTCTTGTGTAAAGATTGCAGCCGACATACCAAGATCCGGTTGGTGCGAAAACGGCCGTGAGAGCGCACTCCGGAGAGGAGGAAGGGAGGTACAGGCCTACGGGAGTGCGACGCAGTGCTTTTCCTCGGACCCAGCCTATGAGGACTCTGCTGGGGAGGGCAGGGGAAGCGGGATGCCCTCCCCTGTTTGACCATCGGCGGCACGTTGAGGAGAGCCGCCCGGACCATCCCTTCGGCACAAGGCGCGGGCGGAAGAGGAAGGTGCCGGCCCCAACGCCCGCGCAGGGGAAGGGTGAGAGGGGTGGAGACCTTCAGATGGGTGATTACCCGAGGACCCGGCCCAAGAAGACTCTGCCGAGCGTAACAGATGGGACGGAGCGGGCGACTTCCCCCTTGCTGAAACGCCGGTGGCTCGGTGAGGGGAGGCCGTCAAAGTCCCTCGGCGAGTGACGCCGGCGGTGGAGAGGACAGACCCGATCAAGGCCGACGGGGAGGTTTGTTGGCAGATTGAGGCTCTGCGCGGCAGCGGCGACGCTGTAGCTGAGTATCACGGACAGCAGAGACGCCCGCAGCTACAGCGGCCATAATAAGGTGAGGGAGCCTGCCAGCAGCATTTACCCCTTCTCGGTGACAGCCCCGTACACCCTGGGGGGCGGAGAGTGGGCTACGACTCTGGTGCTGAAGGATGCAGGAGGCTGGCTCTGTGGACGGGGGCAAGTGGTAGTTAATATGGAGGAAGCCCGTGCCTCTGTGCAGATCCTGGAGGACTGATCAGCTGTGTACATAAAACGACCTACAGGTGGGGATCTGTGATAAAGTGAAGAGACTTGGGACAGATCACTGGGCTCACCGACCCCCAGGGAGGCATATGTTCAAGGCAGTAGGTATCTGCCTCATGATTTATGGTTGACACCCACGGATCTGTTGGAGACCCTGTTTGAGTGGTGCTGTTGGGCGCCTTGTGATATCTCTGTGGTCAGTTGGCCGCAAACCCTGAGAGGTGCGGGACCCACTTGTACGCTATCCAACCTGGCGCTCGCTTGAGAGCACTCCTCCTCCCATATTTCTCCGGATCTGACTGGCTCGACCGTCAACTGCTGGAGAAAGCAAGCGGTCTGTGGTGGCACAAGGAACTGTAGGCAGGGGTGAGTTGGTGTCACACTACTGAGAGATAGAGCCCCAACTGAACAGTAGGAGACTGGCCTAAACTCTATTGAGGACAGGTTGAAGTTATCCTTCTGCGGGAACGGCAGAGATCCGAGTTCTTGGTGCTTGCCTCCTTGCTCGGTGCGTGACCCCTGCTGGATCTCAGGTCCTTGGTTAAACAGACGGCGGCAGGGGGGAGGCTGGTTGCTTCGGTGATCACTCTTTGCACAATATTATTAGGTCCTGGTTATTGCACCAATCATGTCTAAATCAGGGAAAGGGGGCAAACGCCAGTCTAAATTACATTTTGAGGTGTCCACACATGCCAAGAGTGGAGGTTCGCCGGGCGAAGGGGCGCAGGCACTGGACACGGGGCCCTAGTCAGAGCCGGCGGCTGCTTTTCAGGACATTAAGACTATGCTGCTGCAGCTGCAATCTGGGATACAATCCTTGGATGGCAAGTTAGATACTTTGACATGCAAAGTGGACCACATGCAGGTCCGGTTGGATAGACCTGGAGAGAGGCTGGATGAAGCAGAAGGGAGGCTGTCGGGAGTGGAGGATGTGACGTCGGCGGTCTCTGGGGAAATGGCAGAGGTCCGGAAGGCCCTGAAAGAGCTCTAATAGAAGCAAGATGACCTCGAATCAAGATCCCGGCGGAATAATATCCGCATTGTCGGCTTATCCGAGTCAGCGAGCCGAAGAGACATGGAGGCGTTGATGGAGGAAATCCTACGGGAAACCCTAGGCTCAGACGGATTTACCCCACTCTATGTGGTGGAGAGGGCACACAGGATCCGTAGTGACCGGAGACCAATTCCGGATGCTCCGCCTCGCCCACTAATTGCCCGTCTATTGAATTATAGAGATAGGGATGTGGCACTGAGGAAAGCCAGAGAAAACGGTACTTTGACCTACAAGGGAGACGTGATAAAGCTTTTCCCAGACTTTTCTGATAGTGCAAGTTGCCAGAAAGTCTTTTTTGGACGTCAAGAAGCGGTTGAGGGATAAAGGACTGCAGTATGCAATGCTGTTTCCGGCCAAGTTAAGGGTGATTCATGAGGGGAAGTCGTTGTATTTTCAGTCCCCGGAGGAAGCCTCTTCATTTCTTGATATGTTGCCGAGATCTCCAAAATCACGGATGGCCGAAACCTGACTTTGTTTAGCACCAATGATATTGGTTAATGATGCCGTTGGTATGGATAGTTAGCAATAGATCAGTAGGCAGAGACTGCTACCCTGAGCGGTGCGAAGGAGGATTGGGCTCGTAGTTACCCCTCGAGCGCAAGCTGTTTGTGCGTATGGGAAAGGATGCTGGGATGCTGGAAAGTTGGGGGTTCCAGCGCGGGGGGGTGGTGGGTCTTGGTTGTGGGATGTGGTGGGGCGGGGCAGGGAGAGCGATCACTGACAAGTTGGGGGGTTGTCGGTAGTATGGGGAGGCGGGAGGGTGGATGGGGGGAATTGCTGGTACGCATAGGGGCCAATGGATTCGCAGGGTCTGTCGGGATAGAAGGGATGTGTGGTTACCTATACGCAGATGGAGACAGTAAATTTCATGACCTGGAATGTTAGGGGTCTTAATAATTTGCCCAAATGCCAGAAGGTTTTACAATATTTGGAACGACATAGGATAGGAGTGGCCTTCCTTCAGGAGACCCATTTTGCACCGGGGTCGGAGTCTAGATTTGGTAAAAGTTGGGGGTGCCATAGATATTTCTCTTCGTATTTTTCCTACTCTAGGGGTGTAGGTATTTGATACGTAAGTCGGTGGGGTTTAAGATGACTGGGGTGGTGAGCGATTCAGAGGGGAGGGTCTTGATAGTACAGGGGGTTATCCAAGGGAGGTTTTACACTTTGGTATGCTACGATGGGCCTAACCAGGACACCACAGAACCCTTAGATGGGATTGAGCGGCAACTGGGGTCACTCCCCGAGGGGGAAATTATCTGGACTGGTGACTTTAATTTGGTCCTGGATGTATCCTTAGATAGGGTGGGAAGTGCGGCAGGCTTGGTTACTAGAACTTCTACTAGGCTCCGGGGCATGTGTCCAGTGTGGGATATTGATGACATCTGGAGGGTGAGGAACCCTGGAGTAAGCCAGTTCATGCATTACTCAGCACCACATGGTTCAGCGGCTCGACTGGATTACTTCTTGGTGTCCAAGACGATCATGGGCCGGTCCGCAGGGGTAGGTATTCTGGCCCGCACTCTGTCGGACCATGCTCCGGTCTTGTTGTCCATCCGTGTAGAGGGCCAGGATAGGTTGAGGCCTCTCTGGAAGTTCAAGAGTGAGGCACTTACAGATAGGGCCTTTCAAGTTAATGAAGGGTCGGTGTCATCTTCTGGTGTTTTATGGGAAGGATTTAAGTGCGTGATTAGGGGGGGAATGTATAGCCAAAGAGCTGGGGTTTCTGAAAAAGCTGAGGAAAGATCTGGTCGATACGGAGGAGGAAATTCGGGTACTGCAGAGGGAGGCCCCCGTCCCGAATCAGATGCAACAAGGTGCTATTAAGCAGAAGCTACAGGAATATCACGCGCTGGCGCAGAGGGAGATTACATTTATGTGGGACAAAATAGCTCCTCAGGAATATGGTGAGGCGAAAGACCCAGGACGGTCACTTGCTAGGTTAACTCGAATAGGTGGGCGGTATAATAGAGTAACAATGATAATGGATGGGAACGGAGTAGATCACTATGAGGATGAGGGTATTGCCCGCGAGTTCGAGGGATTTTATGGCCATCTGTACTCATCACAGTTGACGGCGACGAGGGCGGATCTAGAAGCCTTTCTCGATGAGGTTGGGCTTTATTGGTGTTCGGAGAAGCAGAGGGAGGGGCTGAATAGGCCAGTAACGTTAGAGGAGGTAATGAGCGCTATTAAATCTCTACCAGGCGGGAAATCCCCAGGTCCGGATGGCCTTACGGCCAAATTTTATAAGACCTACGCTGAGCGTCTGGCACCACACCTGCTGGCCATGTATCAGGAGGCGATATCAAAAGGGTGCCTGCCCGACACGCTTAGGGAAGCCATAGTAGTCCTCTTGTTGAAACCCGGGAAACCTGAGGGGGACTGCTCGTCATATCGCCCAATTTCGCTTATCAACCTCGATTATAAGATCTTGGCGAGTTTTGGCGAGGCGGCTTGCGCTGCTGATGCCCACCTTGGTGAGAGCGGATCAGGCGGGATTCATTCCGGGTCGGTCGACTTCTTTCGGATTACGGAGGATGTTTGGCCTGATGTCGGTGGTGGCGGTCCTACTGGACGCCACCAAAGCGTTTGATTCCGTTGAGTGGCCTTTCTATTCACTGTCTTACAGAGGCTGGGCGTGGGGGCATTTTTTATATCCTTGGTATCCCTTTTATACACAGACCCAGTAGCTAGGGTGAGGGTGAATGGGCAGAACACTAAGGTACTGCCGCTGGGGCGGGGGACGCGTAAAGGCTGCCCGCTGCCCCCCTTGCTTTTCGCCTTGGCGATAGAGCCCTGGGCGGAGTGGGTTCGCAAATTTCATCTGCAGAGGGGGGTCCAACTACATACTCATAGAGTAGTTATATCGTTATACGCGGACGACATGGTCCTGTTTATTCGCCATCCTGAGACTAACCTAGACCCGATTATGTTGGATTTGCGACGTTTGGGCGAGCTATCAGGGCTGCACATAAACACCAGCAAATCTGTTATCTTTCCATTGACAAACGGGGTTCTCTCCCTTTCGGGATAGTTGGGGATTCCAGTGGGATCTACAGAGCACTCGGTACTTGGGGGTCACGGTTGCGAGGGAGGAGGGAGTGGTATATATTAGGAACTATGTGGAAGCACTAGGCTAGGCGGGCGATGGTGAGCTGGACCTCACTCCCACTTAATCGGTATGGTAGGATTTCGGTGGTTAAAATGTCTATCCTCCCTAAGTTCTTGTGTTTTTGAATGTGCCAATAAAAGTATCCCAAAAATTATTTCGGGATCTTGGTTCGTCGGTACTGCGCTTCGTGTGGTCGGGCAAGAAAGCTCGGGTTTCTTGGGAAAAGTTTACAGAGCCAGTTTGTGAAGGCGGGCTGGCAGTGCCCGATTTTGAGGTGTACTATAAGGTGGCACAAGCCAGTTATCTTCGGTATTGGTACGGAATGGCGGCGGAGCATAGACACGTGGAGATTGAGAGAGCTGTAGCGTCCCCTGCATTGTTGAGGTTGGTAATTCTGACAGCCCCGGGCCGTTTCCGGACCCCCCGAAATTTGGTGGAGCTCACATGCTGGGCTTGGGCACTCCTGGAGAGAACTCCCAGTGGCGGCCTTCTCTTTTCATTGAAACTCCCGCTGCTATTTGTTCTGGGGATCCCCTGACAAGCGAGGCCTGCTTTGTGACAATGATGAAGTGGTTGGGTGTCACCATATGGGGTGAGTTATTTCCAGGCGGGAAGTTCATCTCTGTTGATCAAATGAGGGAAAAGGGAAATCTGTCGGCACTGGCTATGTTTTTGTACTATAGATTGAGGGTAACGATGCAGCGGCTGTTTCCCTCCTTTACAGAACCGCCTAGGACTGCAGTGATGCTAGATTGGGGGGGATATAGGGAAGCTTATACTCTCCGAATTGTATGGATTGGCTTTAAGTGGCAGAACCAGCACAGGGTTATCCTCAAAGGGGTTGTGGGAAAGGTCCCTAGGGCAGGAAATTCAGGTGGATGTATGGGAGTACTGTTGTATGATGATTAAGAGGGGAGCGGTCAATTTGAAATATAAGTTGATATATTTCAAATTTCTACATCAAAGCTATTATTCTCCAGCTCAGTTGAAGAGCTACTTCCCTCAGAGATCTGGGGCATGCCTCCGATGCAACCAAGAGCCGGCAGACTTTTTACATGTGGCTTGGGGATGCGTGGAGCTGGAGCACTTTTGGCGACGGGTGTTCGCGGTCTTTGGGGAGATTGTGGGGCAGTGGCTCACGCCAGATCCAGTGATGGCCCTGTTGGGTTATACGAAGCAGATAACTAAAGAAACTAGGAAACTGGTGGGTCTCCTCTAGATTTTAGCAAAACGCCGGGTGGCTATGAGGTGGGGTCAAAAACAAAGTCCAACGGTTGAACAATGATCACGAGATATACTGTATTGTAATGATATGGAGACACGGTGGGGTGCCATGCGGGGAAGACATCAGAGGGACAGTCGGATGTGGGATGCATATACAATGTACCTCCTCAATCAGCCGGAAAGAGATGACTCTGCATCCCCTAATGTGCAAGGATCCCCTAGACAGCCTGTCTCCGGGGAGGGATCTCACCTGGCCCTATACACTTACCAGGATTGCCTTCATATGCGTACCGGGGGGAGAGACGGGTGGGGGTAGGGGTTCGTGAAGTATTGTTTGAGTTGTTGTTTGAAATGCCAATAAAGAAAGTTACAAAAAAAAAAACTGTGTAGTACAAGCTTATGCCAAAGGTTGGGTTGCCTATACCTGTAGTCATAGTTGCTTGTAGTGTTACCACAGGGTACTGCATTCATACTTTGCCTAACAGTCCTTCATGAGATTTACTCTGCGTGCCAAACCAGGTTTGGTCCCTTTGTTCGTTTTATCTTTGGCACGAGTGAGGCCTGCCTCTGGCTCCAGTATATCTGACAGGAAGTGAGGGAGGTGCCCTGTAAAGACCGGTGGGGGGGTCTGTACTTCCGCTCTCTATATGGTAGAGGAGAGGCACAGAGGACCCCCGCCAAGATTCTCTATTACGGTAGCTATGGACGAGCAATCAAGGCCTAGCTTCTCAGGAGGTGATGCAGGCTGGTTCTTAAGTACAGTGTATCCCCAAACCCCCACAAAGGAATGTCCACACACTGTATTACTGAAAACACAGTCTTTATATAATTAATGTTCAAGGGTTATGTACACTTATCACAATAACGCACTTTGTGCTCAGGAAAATCAATAATGGTAAATATCTACAATTCTAAAGTGGTACCACTAATATTAGACCTCATTACAGTGCATTCACAATACTGTCAAAATGTCACCCAGATCAATAAGAAGGAAACCAGCAATAGAGGGAGGAGAGATAACAGATGGTTGAAACAATAGGCAGAAGACTGGCCCCTACTACTGGACACAGTTCTGTGTGGAGATCCCCCCACCTGGGCAACCTGTAAAATAAAGAGATATAACACAAGCCCAGTCCATATATTGTTCAATAGTCTTATTCTCTCCTACAATGTTTTTACCCCCCCAATGTACCTGGTGGAGTCGAGTTCTTCGAAGAGGCGTCGACAGATCCTTCTTGAGTGACCCCCTTTAAAGCAGGAGTCACGGATCGTCGAGAGGCGTCGAGAAGCGTCGAGGAACTCGGTGTTCGGTGTCGGGGAATCGACGGCCCTTCTTGAATGCCTTCCCTTTCAAGCGGGAGACACGGGGCGTCGAACGTCCGACAACACACAGGGTAGAACGGCGTCGATGAGGCGGCAGGCTTCGATCTGAGCGGTGCTGGTCGGCGTCGAGACGTCGGCGTCCTGCGAGGAAGAGGCGTGCGGGGCACCTCGGCGACACTAGTTCTGGACCGCAAAGATTGTGAACGACGGTGGCCCAACAAGGGCGTCGAGTCGCTCGAGTCTTTGGGGTCGTGAGGTGGCGGGAAACCCACCGGCGGATTCTCCTCGGCGCGTTGGTCGTCCTCGACTTTCCCCGGCAGGATAAAGCGGTCGACGGTGCGGACGAGGGAGTCCTTCGATTCAAATGTTCATAGGCAAGGAGCAGACGGCTCCGGTCGTCGGCGGCACGGCGTCAAGTGGTTCCCACGGCTGGGCAACACAACTTCGACGGGCCTCCAGCGGTTACACAGACCTGCGAACCCTGGGCGACGACAATGGACTTCGACAGCGTCGATGTCCGGGTGCTTCACTTCGATCTCCTCGGCGGTCCCGTCTCGGGTCGGCAGCCTTTCGAGGGTCTGACTTCCAGGGCGCTTCGGCGAAGATTCAGCGGTGCTCGATGGTCCCTCGGAGCACGGGAAGAGGGCGCCTAGCCAGGTCCTCTCGGGTCAGTCCTCGACGAACACGGCAGCCTTCGGATCGGTCGAAGCAAATGCAGCAGCAAGTCTTCCTCTTCCAGCTGGGCGTCGAGGGTCAGCAGTTCCAGTTACTCTTGAGTGGAGACTCAGCTTCTGAACGCTTCTGAACAATTTCCAGTGGTGAGAGGTCCCCAGATATACTATTCTGTCTCTCATCCACACTGCTGGCACACATACAGCAGCCAATCACACAGAAGGGCATTCATGCAGTCAGTCAGCCAATCAGGCACACAGTGCATTCAGGCCACACTCCTCCCTTTCAGACACTCACAACAAGGGATGTGGATTGGGACAAGTACCCAGCCATTCAACACTACACACTGCATTCAGGCCAGTTTCGGGCAGGGCTGTCTCAGTCTTTGTCTCACATGCTAGAAACCAGACAACCACAACAAGGAGTGTATATTGGTCACCTACTCCATTCACCCAGGTCCCACCCACAGGAGGCACCCACAACATACAGTCAATGGGAAGGCTCCAGTCAGTCTAGCTGGGCCTTCACAACAACACCATATATGGAACTTCCACCCAACAGCCAGTCAGGGGGAAGGGACAGAGTCAGGGCTTCCCAGGACTTTGGGAAAACAAGGTAAGAGGCAATAGAAAGCAAGAGGCCACAGGGGCCATCTTGTTTTCCATCAGGAATCAACTGATTCCAATGGCAGGGCCTGGGTATCCCAAAATGGAGGACACCCAGAGCACCTGTCAATTTCAGCATGGAGCTGCCACCAGCCCATACCCTGCTCTGTGGGCCACCCACAGGTGCCCAAAAACATACACTAGGGGCACAGGGTTGTACCCCTACCCATGGGTGCCATAAGGGTATCCCATGGGTCTGTTCACCAAACCAAAAGAGAGAGCTGCACTGCCAGGAGTCCCACATGGACTCCTGGGCAGAAAACACGACAGAACACACGATAAAAAGCAGTAAAGGACAAGGATTCAGAGGCCCTGTCCCTCTGATGCATTTCCAGCATCACATGCCCGAAACTCCCTGTGCTTAATCCCCTTGGTGATGGGCCGGCTGGTTGTCCAGCAAGGACAGCCAACCTGCTGTGTGATTGACAGCTTGGCTGGTGAGGCAGTGAAGAATAACTTCCCAATTCGAGGAGGGTCTCCCCAAGAGGGCAGAACAGAATAATGACCCTCAGGGGACACTAGTGTGTAAAAATTGATGGATGTGCCATGGGGTCACCGGTAAGGGTTGCAAGTATTCACCCACCCTCGGCACACTCCGGACCAAACTTCGGCAGTCGAGTCCAGGGTCGGACTAGGACAAGAAATAGGCCTGGTCACCCAAAAAAAGTGGCCCACCCCTCGCCTCACAACCCTTGACCTCTGATGACATCACCAGAAGTGATGTCATTTGACCCACCCCAAAGCAACATCCCGGGAAGCGATGAAACATGACCTTTCACCCCTTGCCAAAACAGTGGCATCAAATAGCACTGTTCCTAAGTACACTAAATTACTGTGAATCCAAGCAGACGTCCAAGGCCAAATGATAGGTTATTGTATAGCACTTGTACTTAAGCTCTTTTTTTATAGAACAAATGAAAGGCTTTTTGGGAGAGAAAAATGTTGAGAAAAAAAATATATTTTTGTTTTAAATTATTTTTTTTCTTCCAAACTGGCATGGCCAGAAACCGGTTCCCACTCCCCAGGGCCACGGGCTGAAAAACTGGGCGAGTCCAGTTAGGTTGTAGGTTCAAATTCTGCAGTTGTGCCATTCTGCAGCTTTCAGGGCTGCGTTCCAGGGATGATTCTGTGGCGGGACAGTGGCGATTTCTCTGCTCCTTATTAAGGGATCAGGCCAATTCCACTACAGCAGATCGAAGGGCACAGCAGCAAGTCTTCGTCACCACAGCTGTGCGACACAGCAACCTTGTGCACTCTGGTTCAGGTGTACTCTCCTAATTCTATACCTAGGAATGCTAGGTGTACGAAACTCGGCGTGAGAGTGCCTTATACCGAGAGTTTACAGTCTCCAAATGCTCAAGTGTCAACTCGAGACGGCGAAGAAGACCCAATGAGAGATCTGCTCACAAATAGCCATCACAGACATGGACCAATCACAGACCACGGTGGTCCAAGTCATTCACAGCACACCAGACATCCTGGCACCCAGGATGTGTAGTGGAAGTAAACAGTCCAACCCACATCCTGGAGGCACTTTTATGGTCACGGTGTCATGATGCCTACCCCCGGGCATCCGGACCAAGCCCATCAGCCCCGGAAGCAGGCATCCAGACATTTATTAAAACCTCAGCAGCCCCATCTAGGGGCTAACTGGGTTCAGTCCTGGCGCCTAAGGCGCCAGGCTCATAGTCATCACTTACCTCAGGCAGACCATGCTGCAAATGAATCCAGGCCAACGTGAAGCCTGGAAGGGACTATTTTTCTACAGGGACTATTTTATACTCTGGTGTGGTTCTAGGGACTTCTTACCTGGGACTACTTTTGAGGCTATTTAAACCATGCCCGACCAGCAACACACCCTTTGGGTTATTCTGCAGCGTAACGCTCACTGTGCCTGCAAGCCAGCATCCAGTCTTCTGCCACGCCTGCCTCGAATCCGGAGCTCCTAGAAAAAAGGGGACAGAAGGAGAAAAGGTTAGATCACGGACATTATTTTAATTCCTTACCCGATTCTGGATCTTGCACGACTCCGAGCCTGAAAGGACATTATTTCAGCACTCGTCGCATCGCCAGCTGCAGCGCCGCGCCATACTCGCCAGTCCACAGCATCTTTCGACTCGGCGCGGCCTCCATCATTTTCTTCGGCGAACTCCAATACCTGGGGGAAAACAAAGGAATAACAAGGTGAGCCTAGAGAGCCGACAAAATAACTTTTACCACCAGGCTTACCTGATTTACAACCGGAGGCATTACCCTTCAATACGCCACATCTTCTTATGCCGCATCTATAAAGGGAGAGAAAACAACAAGTTAAACTCACGCAACTTTTACCGGATAGTGTTGGGTAATAGACTCTTACCTGTACGCCATCAGCAGCCTCCAGACAATATTTTTCAGCTGCAAATCGACAAGGGGGATGCAAGAGTGAGCATCGGACATATTGAACTCTTTGAACTTTTATTAACCCCGGAGTCAATATTCCTCGAACTCCAGTACCCCAAACCAGTGAAGTAACTGGTATCTACGCGCCCCTGCATGTCGTGCAGGATGGAGAGCTCATCATTTAAAAACATAAGGTGAGGATACTAATTGGGAATATCGGAGGTGACTAGTGGAATGAGCGAGAACAGTGGGGAGGGACCATCACTCAAATCCATGGGGCTAAATCCCTTTCTCCACTTGCAGGAGAATACTTCTACGGGTCAAGCAGACGAAATTAGGCGGGCCAGTCCAGACTGTCATCTCTGCACTACGCTTCACGTGGTGGAGACCGCGGCTGTCCGGGTCCGATCGACGCCCCTTTGGGAACTAGTTGAGCGTAACACACGGCACACGCACTAGGCATGCAGAAGCCCACAAAAGCTTTAGTTGGTGCAGGGATCTGCATGACAAAATAAGAGTTTTTCTGGGTCTGTTCGACCTGGGGAAGGCAAAGGTACAGGATGGCCGAAGGACAGAACAAGATGCTTTGTGGAATGGCCTTTTTGTGGCCAAGCCACTGTCCTAGACCAAACGCGGTATAGAGATATGGACCACATGAAAGGGTTAAAAATAATATGAAAAATAACGGCTGCCACCAAATTTGTACTTCTACCAAAAAATCCTTTCAGGGTATCTAGAGCCTTAAAAATGAAAGGAAGATCCTAGTGCATTTTACTGTAAGGTACTTTGTTCACTGTCAACATGTTTCTAAAAACTAGCAACAAAGTGAAAGACTAAGGGAAACAAATTCTTCCAGTGCTGACAGTCTTTAAGGGCATGTCAGATTCCCCATGACAAAGTGAACGAAAACCCAATGGAGTACAGCAGAAGGATGGGCTCCACTGGCAAAAGTCAGGCTAGGATGGTCAGACAACACCGAAAAGTTGGGGGAGGGGTTCACAACTGGAGGGAAAATTACACATAAGTGGAAATCTTTCATAACACAGCTGGCATGTTTCAGTAAGAGCAAGGTTATCGAGGCCAATGTCTTCAAAAGGAGACAGATGTCAGCAGAGTGTTTGATGGCAGAACTGGCATTGTGTGGCAAGATGCAAGAGGTCTCCACCTTTTGATAGTTTTCCTAGGAGGGGTACACCATCCGGAGGAGGGGGCACAGAGATAGCGGCAGGGGGGGAGGTGGGGGGGGGTGAGGGGGAGGAGGAGGAGGAGGAGGAGGAGGAGGAGGACTTCCCATTTGGTGCTGCCATTAATCGGAGAGGATATGTAAGACGAGAGTGTAGAGATGAGGAGTCCATAGGTCTGGGGTGGGGACATAGAGGATATCAGTGAAGACCTGTCTGGAAGTTGCACTAACATAGGTGTCTGCGATGCATAGGCAAGAGTTTGTGGTCAGGGTGTTTTTTTTTTATTGATGCTTTTTTCTTCCAGACTTCGTGAGAGAGGAAGGCAAGGTGATGGTATAGGATTTAGAGAAGATGGTGAGTGCCATAACAGCGGCAGAGGATAGTTGAAGGAATTACGAGTGGCTGTGCAGCACAGTCCTAGCAAACTCACCAGGCAGCCTAATAGTTGCAAAAAGGACCCAAAATGCAATGCAAAACGCCATGCAAAGATGTTAAAAAACTCACACCTAAAATCAAATTTCAAAAAAAGGATACAAAAATGCAGTGAAGGAGGTAAATTAGGGGAGGCAAGGAAAGGCAGTGTGAGATGGGCACAGTTTTGGCTCAGAAATTGTAGTGGAGGAGGCAATTGAAAAGTTCAGCCATCACTCACTGGAGCGTAGAGGTGCAGCGGCCCAAGTTCATGGATTGGCAGGCTGCAAGTCCAGAGGCTGCTTCATAATTTGCACAGGGGGTAAAATGGTGGAGGTCCTCCTAGGCCTCCTTGGCCCAGACAGGCTCACTGGGCCTTAGGGTTGGGACGGCATTCACCCGCCGGCTAACCTTAAGGTGGCAGAGAGCCCCAATCGGCGAGGAGCAGGTAAGGGAGGTTGAGCATGCGACTGGCAGAAATTAGGATGTGGCATCACATTTGTCAGAAATAATGCATCAAAGCACACATGGCCTCTGGATAACGCTGCAAGGGTGTATTAAAGCAGCATACCAACATTTATAGCACTTTTTAAAATGTATCAGAAAGTTACAATTGTGCACGGTGCACAATCAGGGTGGGGTTGATTCTTGTTGGCCCCTCAAGCTTATCTGGGCTTGCCTGGAAACCAGGCTGGCTGCTGGTGGCTCCTTCCGAGCTCCGTGGAAGGGTGGTCTTCTTTCTCATGCTGCCATACTGAATCTAGCAATGGATAACATACAAGAGTTGGTTGATGGAAGTAAGAGGAAATGGGAAAAGTGTTCCACAAAATGTTCTCACTTCTTCTGATCCTTCACTCCATGCCACCTATGCTCTCATCTGTGATGTCACCTATCAACAGAAACAAGACTGATAAAGTGCTACTCTGATCTGGCCTGGGTTTACAGCAGTATGCACGATACCCAGGAAGCGCTGAAGGCTCCCGAGACTAAACTGACAACACTGGAGCAGTTAACCGCGAGCACCGCGCTAACTGGGAGGGCAGATATTTAGAATCTCAGGTGGATAACTGTTAAGACATTTTTCTGAGGTCCTACCAAGACTTCATAAACATATCTGAGGCGGTACAAAAAGTCCACTCTTAGTATAAGGCTGTACCACCTGAGAATGAGGTAGCATGGACACAGCAGCCAGGCTTAATTTAGGAGGGAGAGAGGGCTGCAGCTTGGTCCAAAGAAACACTGAAACACTATTTCTGATGTTTGTTAATCTGCTTAGAATCACATGCTGTGCATAGGTCCGACATCCAGTGGTCACTGCGGAGTATTGCATTTTGTTTTTCGTAGTCGAAAAGGGGACGTCGACAAGGCGTGTCTGTAACACTATCCCTATAGTGACGTTGTACCCACAATCCCTCACGCGTCGAGGTCCCTCAGATTGTTTTTTCCGCCCAGCTACTGGTCGCCTTTATGCGGAGCTCCTCGAGAGACATTGCCAAATAGTTTCTTCGACCTTTGGTCGTTTGTTATTAATATCAATAACGTAGATCCCTCCCTCGACACAGAGCCGTTTCTCCGCCGAGCAAGATCTTCGACGGAAGGACGAGCGGATGGGATCTTTCGGCGCTGCCGAACACGTGGCCTGGCCTCGCCGGCCATACACAGTAGGGAGAGTGGGGTTTTGTGGTCTTTCTTTCTTTTCTTTAAGAATGCCTTTCTCTTTCCCCTCCCTCTCTTTCGAGGTCGTAGTCACACTTATTACCCTCAGCTATGGAGAGGACGCCATTTAGGTTTTCCCTGCTTTGCAAGGGTAAATATACCTGGAAGGATGAGCACAAACGGTGCAACCGTTGCTTACCCCTCGATCACCAGGAGGACGGCTGTGCGGCCTGTAAATTACTAAAGCCCAAAACTCTAAAAGACCGCAGGGTCAAAAGGTGGGCGGCCTACGCCATGTCTAGGCCTGACTCCTCGCCCGCTGCCGCCGAGTGTGACGAGGACAGTGACTACACGGCCCCCGTAACGGAGGCTGTAGACCTCTCAAAGGAGCGTTCACGACAAGCCTGGCTCACGCCTAGTTTATGGGGATGAACACCCCGGCGACAAGGACGCACACAGAAAAACACCAAAGCACATACCCCCCGGCACACATTCGTCGAAGACGAAGGCAGCCATAGCGCCAACGGGGACGCCGGGCCCACCGGGCAAGGACTCGACGAGCAAGGACTCGACGAGCAAAGGCTCGACGTTACATAGCGCGACGGCGATCGATCCCTCGGAAGAGAGAATGATCGCCGAAAGCCTCGCACGCATAGCATTTAAGGACGGCCAAAGACGTACGGCGAGTGAAAAGCCGAAAACCGCGCACAAGGCCAAAGATATGCCGAAGGCGCCGGAAAACAGATCAGGCCAGTTCCCGACGCCGACAGAAGGCCCTAGCCAGCAAGAAGGCTACTCAGAAGGTGAAGCCTCTCTTTCTTCGACGTTATGGGACAGAACCAGACAATTACAGGAGGAAGAAACCCCCTTTTCTTTCCCAGACCGTCCTGGCCGACCTCAGTGGACCTTTGAAAGGTTCCAGACCTGTATGGACAAACTAGATAGGTTCATGTCCATCCCAGAAGACAGGGCACCCAAGAGACCACGGGAGGCACCCCTGGAGAGTCCAAGGGCTAAATACCAGATGTTTTATAACCCCATACAGGAGGACATAGACTCTTACAATCCCACTGTGGAAGACACCTTCTTCCAAGAGGAAGATGAGTTCACCTATGTTGAGGACCAACAAGAAGAGGAAGGTTTTCACGAGGAAACTAACCTATGTGAGGAAGGATTCCAGGAAGAGACAGGCGAGGGCGACCCAAATCCCTGGCAGTCACCGGCTAGGTCGACTGACACAGGCAGTAGCAGTATAGTCATCAGGTCTACTGAAACTACACCAGTCAGGAACCCTTCGCCTGTCGATGATCAACCCACCTTCAATGCACCGCTGAAGAAGGCAGCAGCACATTTCGAAATCGAAACTGGGGAGGTCACCCCAGACACCGATTTTGTGGAGAGGATTATCAAAGAAAAACCCCCCAGGTTATACCCATCCTCGCCTCAGTTAAGAGACGTATTACACCTTCTCTTTCCACTCCTGCATTGGTGAGAGGGGTCAATCCGAGGATTGAGAAACTGTTCTCTCCCTCTCAATCAGACCCATTATATATTAAGGATCACTCAATCCCGGACTCCCTTGTCGTGACCAACACCAGGAAAAGGGCAGGAGTCCCACTCTACTAGCGAGGCACCCCCAGATAAAGAGGGGAAGAAGCTGTATGCCCTAGCCAAGAGAATCTCCACCTCTGCAGCATTCTCTACCAGAATCGCCAATAATAATACCCTATTGGCAAGCTACGCCGATGCTCAATGGGCTAAGCTCAGACAGGACATCGAAGAAGCTCCCGAACCCCTAAGGACTCGTTTACTGGCTACAGTTAACGAGGGCTCTCTGGTCAATCAAAGCATCGTCAAGAATACCCTCGATGCAGCAGAGACGGCTGGCCGGACTTTGGTACAAGGAATTTTACTGAAGCGTCACGTCTGGCTTCGCAACTCCGGATTTAAGGCGGAAACACAAGCGTCCCTTATTAATAAACCCATAGAGGAGTCCAACCTCTTTGGGAGAGCAGTGGATGACGCGCTGGAGAACGCGAAGAAAGTATTTGATACAATAAAGACCTTAGACCAAATTTCAAAACCCCCTAACAGGCGGGATTTGGTAATAAGCGCTTTTTTCGTGGACAAAGCCAGCAACAAAACCAACAACAACAGTACTCTGCCAGCAACTACCAGAGTAATAGCGGCCAGTACAATCAGAGGGGTCAACGTCGTGGCAAGGGAAGAGGCCGGGGTTCCACCCCCAGAGGCTCCCAAGCCAACAACACCACCAAGTGACGTGAAGATTCGCGTCCCCTCCCATGCAACGCCGGTCGGGGGCCGGTTAACATCCTTTCTTCCAGCATGGGAGGGAATAACATCAGACCGCTGGGTACTTTCCACCGTAGCCCGCGGCTACTGTATAGAGTTCAACAGTTCCCCAACATACAGACCCCCGAGGGCACGCCGCATGACACCAGAACACCTCGCCATCCTTCTCCAAGAAGTGGACCAATTGCTGGAAAAAGGAGCCATAGAGGTCGTGCCTCTATCTCCGGTAATGGAAGGTATTTATTCAGTGTACTTCCTTGTACCCAAAAAGGATCTAACCATGTGCCCTGTATTAGATCTGCACCCAGCGAACAATTTGTCAAACCCCAAAAGTTTCGTATGGTGACCTTACAGGAAGTGATCCCACTGCTATCACAGGGAGATTACATGACAACACTGGACATGAAAGATGCATACTTTCATATTTTAATGTTGCCAGCGCACAGAAAATACCTCAGGTTCATGATAGAGGGCAAACACTACCAGTTCAGAGTGCTACCCTTCGGCATAGCATCTGCACCAAGGGTATTCACGAAAGTAGTGGCAGCAGGCCACCTGCGCAGGTTATCCATCCCAGTATACCCTTACCTCGACGACTGGCTCATAACAGGGGATTCTTATGAGACATGCTTCTCAAACACCCAAAAGACTGTAAACCTTTTGTTCCAACTGGGCTTCTCCATCAACGAGAAGAAGTCCAGCTTAGACCCCAGCCAAGTCAAACAATTCCTAGGGGCTCTAATTCGAACAAAGGACGGCCTCGTCTTCCCCTCCAACGAGAGGGTCCAAAACATGCTGTTTCAGATCCCCCAATATGTGGCAGGTCGAGAGGTGACGGTGCGCAAAGCGATGCGATTGCTAGGAATGATGGCGTTGTGTATTTATTTGGTACCTCACGCGCGCATGCGCCCAATGCAAGAGTGGCTTAACAGCCAGTGGTGTCAGGCCAGCGGACAATGGGACGATCTAGTGGTGGTCTCGCAAGCCTTGGTTCTCTCGCTACGGTGGTGGACAAAGGAAAACCTGATAATGGGGAAACCCTTTGCCACACCCGCGGTGGTGGCCACTCTAACCACGGACGCATCCCTCACAGGATGGGGGGCTCACCTATCCCATCAGACTGCTCACGGAGTGTGGACTCCGAACGTAGCATCCAAGCACATAAACCTACTGGAGCTACTGGCGGTGTTCAAAGCACTAAAAGCCTTCCAGGAACACCTACAAGGGAAGACGGTGATGGTCCTTACAGACAGCACCACAGCCATGTACTACATCAACAAGCAGGGGGCACCCACTCTCCAGGACTGTCCAAGCTGTCCCAGAATATATGGAAGTGGGCTCTCAAACACAACATGTTCCTACTGTCACAACACGTACCAGGGGAACTCAATCTGCTAGCAGACGAACTCAGCAGAGACTTCCCCCCTGCCCGAAGAGTACGAATGGCAATTGCACGAAGACATCGTCTTAGACGTCTTCACGCAATGGGGATTCCCGGAAATAGACCTGTTCGCAACTTTGGAGAACTCACAATGCCAAAGTTACGCCTCCAGGTACCCCCAGAACCTGTCCAAGGGGAACGGTCTGTCGATTCAATGGTCAGGGAAATTTGTTTACGCCTTTCCCCCGACTCCCCTTCTCAACAAAGTGGTGCACAAGATGCACCAAGTGCAGGTTACCATGATACTAGTGGCCCCAATGTGGGCCCGGCAGCCATGGTTCGCTCACTTGATGGAGATGTCCCTATCTCCCCCAGTGAAACTTCCCTGCCCGTACAACATGCTGTCACAGGACAAGGGCAGGACACTGCATCCATGCCCTCAGACCATGAACCTAGCAGCTTGGCTCCTGAGATCATAGAATTTGGACATCTACAACTCCCGCAGAGATGTATGGACATCCTCAGGGAAGCCAGAAAACCTAATACTCGCCACTGCTATTCTAGCAAGTGGAATAGATTTGTCATCTGGTGTAGAGGTAAGAGCATCAACCCGGTTGACTGCTCTCCCACACACATTGTTCTGTACTTGACCCATTTACTGGATTCAGGTCTAGTGTTGAATTCCATTAAAGTGCACCTGGCGGCACTTTCTGCATACACCACTTCCCAACTTAAAGTGTAGTGGTGGAAGATACCAGTTATCAAGGCCTTCATGGAGGGGGTAAAGAGAATACAACCTCCGATAGCTAACCCAGCTCCCGGATGGGACTTAAATGTGGTATTTTCTAGACTCATGGGCCCTCCTTTTGAACCCATGCACAAGGCAACTCTTAAAGACCTCACTCTTAAGACTGCTTTCCTAATAGCTATCACCTCCATTAGGAGAGTAAGTGAACTACAGGCTCTTTCTGTTCTAGACCCCTTTGTAACAGTTCACAAGGATAAGGTGATTCTACGCACACACCCAAGGTTTGCACCAAAATTCATCTCGAAATTCCATGTAAACCAGTCAATGGAACTACCAACGTTCTTTCAAAACCCTTCCAGCTTGGGAGAAAGAAGTCTGCATACACTAGATGTACGCAGAGCTGTCATGTTCTACATGGAAAGAACCAGACCACTGAGAAAGACTAATCAGTTCTTTGTCTCGGTGGCAGCAGGAAGAGAAGGAGATGCAGTCGCAAAGTCCACTATATCTAGATGGATTGTTCAATGCATCACTCTCTGTTACACTCTTGCTAAGAGAGAACTACCCTTCAAGCCAAGAGCACATTCTACTCGAGGCACTGGGGCTTCCATAGCGTTCATTGCAAATGTTCCCCTTCAGTCCATCTGCAAAGCGACTACCTGGAGTTCTGTGCACACCTTTACAAAACACTACTGTTTAGATGCACACTCTAGATCTGACTCCCAGGTGGGACAGGCAGTATTAAGACATCTTTTCTCTACTGTTCCTTCTCATAACCCACCGCCAACTCCGGGTACTGCTCGCTAGTCTATGCACAGCATGTAATTCTAAGCAGATTAACAAACATCAGAAGACAATGCATTACTTACCGTAAAAGCATTTCTGATGGTTGTATCTGCTTAGATTCACATGTGCCCACCCTTCCTCCCCGCTCGGATGGAAGGAACATAGACTTCCTTTTATATCTCTCTCTTTTCTGTACTCACTCACGTCTAGAAGGCTCCCTCAGGGCAGAAAAAATACAAACAGAGGGACCTCGACGCGTGAGGGATTGTGGGTACAACGCACGTCACTATAGGGATAGTGTTACAGACACGCCTTGTCGATGTCCCCTTTTCGACTACGAAAAACAAAATGCAATACTCCGCAGTGACCACTGGATGTCGGACCTATGCACAGCATGTGAATCTAAGCAGATACAACCATCAGAAATGCTTTTACGGTAAGTAATGCATTGTCATATTGTAAAAATAAAGGGTTTATTTGAATAAAAGTAGACCTTGGGTAAATAAGTACCATAACATTATATATAAACACAATTATGAAAACAAACTCAATTCTTACGGGATACAACCCAAAGTATTACTTTATTCAGAATAGTCAGCCGTTCAAGGTTAGGTAAACCTAGAACACATTCAGAATGCAATCTGCTATTCGTGGGGTAGTACAACCAGGTCACATATACTTTTTGAATACAGTCAGTAATTCAAGGGTAATAGATCTTGTCAGTCATGCAGGGACACTCATTAGGGAGACAGGCCTGTTGCCAGGATTCTTTTCTGAATAGTGGAACACAAATTCTTGGAATAGTATGAAGATATAACTACGTTCAAGATAACCCTGTTATACCAGGGGAGTAAGACCTGATGGTGTAATAAACTATTAGTTGCTTTTCAGATCAGTGGAACACAGATTGAGGTAAGCAATAACTCTAATTTCTTTTTTTAGGATTGCACCAGGCAGACCAAGGTCAGCTAAACCCACAATACACGTATTCAGAAAGGCACACAGCAATTCAAGGTAGGTAAAACCCAAGGCATACCTATTCCAGACAGGCTATACAGCAGGTCAGGGGAAGCAAGACCCAGTTGGTAAACTTATACACTTGTATTCTGAAAGAAATAGTTAGGTGAAGCCAACAGCATTACTTTTGGGAAGTGGGGCAACCAATTCACAGGTGAGTAAAATAACTTATGTATACTCTTAAAAAGGGCAAAACGCATTCAAAGAAAGAAAGAACAAACGTTTGGAACCTGCACATTCTTCAGAGGGCCAGTTACCAAACCAACTATTTCACAAGTAAATACTTTTTTAACACTGGTTATACTTTTCAAGACCAAATCCTTTTCTTAGCCAGTCCTTACCTAGTCTATTGCATGAGTTCTCTCGGAGGCAGAAGAGGGACCCTAGTGGTCTAGGTGCCAGCTGTAGGCAGGTTGAGATGGAGCTCAGTTGCAGGAAATGTCAGAGTGCCTTAGGAAGTCTCTTCAAAACAAGTAAGTAGTTCACTTTAGAGTTAGAGTCCAGGGGCTTCAGAGAAGTCATCTTAGAGGGATTCCAGCATTGGACCTGGACAAACTGGACTCTCAATCACATGAATCACCCCCAAAGCTTCACAGGAATTACAATAGGCTTAAGGTAAGTAATACCCCAGCCAACACAGTACCTCAACACAGAAGAAGAATTTGCAGCAGGACGTCTTCAGGATCTGCAGCCAAATACTGAGTCAACAAATTCCTTGTCGTGAAGACTGAAGACCGGAAACTGGAAGGGAATTTGCAGCAGGGATCAGCAGGGAAAACTTCAGGCAAAGGTTTATTCGTGGCTGGATGCTGTTTTGTGGTTTTGGCACCCTTTTCAGGAGTCAGGAGGAGAATGAATATCGCTGGTCGGGTTCTTGTCGCTAATCTGGTCCAGCACTCTGGTGAGGTTGACTTCAAGAATTCAAATCAAGTCTTTGGCGGTCCAGAAGAATTCCACCAAAGTTTCAGCGCAATTCGGAAGACTGTGCACCGCGGAATGGCTTGAGGTGCCAGGTTTTGGGGTATTGCACCCCGGCAAGATCACAGCAGGCCAAGGGATGGCTCAAAATGCAGGTCTTCTTGAGAGTAGTTGGTCTCACCAGACCCTGGGTCGGGTGTTGTCCTTTCTGGGATCCACAGGCCACTTTGAAGGGTTAACGTCAGGCTTGGGTTACACAGCAGGCTCTCCCGTCACTGGAAATTGCTACAGATGTCGTTTATTCACCTTCTTCTTCCGTTTCAGCTCCAGTGGTCGACTTGTCAGCAGCTTCCAGCTTGTTTTTATCAGAAACTACAGCACAACATCTGCATCCTCTCACTGCATTTTACAGCAATGGGCAGTCTGGCTGTCCATTCAGGACAGCCAGCCCCCACTGGGAGTTGGTTCCTTTCAGGCAAGGTGAAAGACAAAGGGCTTTAGAGTTGTGTACTCGTCCCTCGCTTCCTGCCTTTCCAGACACTCTGGAGCCTGGGTGGGGAATCCAAAGGGTTCCTGCCAAAGACAAAACTTCCACTGAGGCCATTCCTGTCTAGAATGGCAGGGCAATACCTCAAACAGCAAGCACACACAAAATGACAAGAAAAGGAGCCCACCATTTTAGCAAAATGGTGGCCCTTCTGTGCATTACGGAGGTTGAATTAACAGCCTCGCAGTAATGGTGACTAAAAGTCATAAAAGTAGTTACACTGCCACTAGCCATTCAAGTACACTTGCAATTGTAGCAAAATGTTACCAGGTAAGTAAGAAAGGGGATACAATGTATACCCCCCAGTCAGCACTCCACATAAGGTGGGATGCTGGCTCACTAATACAAAATGTAAAGGGGATGACATTTCCTCTTTACTGCTTGTGAACAGTAGTTCTCCCAAGTATAAGAAAGAGAAATTAACAGGGGATGCCAAAGGGGCAACCCAGCCTAAACCCAAACGTTCTAGGCAACTAGAACGTCAACCATACACTATGGAGACATAAAAACGTCACCCGTAAAAGGAGCAAAAGAGTAGGTGAGAGGAGGAAAAAGATTCCCTGTCAACTAGGGACAGGGTACAATAATTACCAAGTCAAAGCAAAAGGTTCTAGGGTTGACACAGGTCAGGAAGATGTCATAATTATGAAAATGTTACAGAACACTAACTTCGCTAGCAAGTAAGAACTTTTCAGACTTGTTGTAATTACAAGACAGACACCTTATCTTTTAAAGGCCTTCCCTATTCTAGGGCAAGAGTTTTCTCAAAAGCAGAAGAGGGACCCTAGTGATCTAGGAGCCAGTTGTAGGCAGGTTAGGGTAGGGTTCAGTTGTAGGAAAGTCAGTGTGCCATAGGATATCTCTTCGAAAGAGTAAGTATTCACGCTAGAGTTAGTTGAAGGTGTTCAAGGACTTCACAGAAGACTTCCTATAGGCGTTCCAGCGTTAGGTCTAGGCGATTGGTGCAAACTCCCAAACACATGTATCACCCACTCAGCCACACAAGATCAACACTATACCTGAGGGTAAGTATTACCCAGGCCAACACAGTACCTCAGCTAGTAAGAGTTTGGAGATGGTTGTCTCCCGTGGTAGCTGCACAGGACCTGGTCCCTGGATTCGTGGTCTGTAGATGGAAGAAATAGACACTGGAAGGGAACTGGCAACAGCAGTCGACGGGGGAGGCTTCCAACAAAGAATTCTTTAAGGCTTCTAGCGGCTCTGCAGTTTTGGTGCCATTTTATAGGTACCTGATGAACTTATATCACTGGTCAGATTCTCTTCACTAATCTGGTCCTGCATTCTGGTTAGGGGACTTCAAAGATTCGGATCATGTCTCTGGAGGTCCAGCAGGAATCCACCATATTTTCGTCAGGAATCTGACTTCGGAACACCATGCACCGCACACTGGATGAAGGTCCCTGGGTTTGCAGCCCAGCAAGGTCGCAGCTCATCAAGGGATAGCTCGAAATGCAGATCTTCCTGGGACTAGTGGCTCTCACCACTGGCGTAACAGGGGCCCCCGCACGCCCTGCGGTGCGAGGGGGGCCCGCGACCACATGTTCTGGAAGGGGGCCCCACTTGGAATAAAAAAATAAAAAATATATATATATTTTTTACATTTTCTTTTTGAATTCACTCTGCATTTCTAAAGAAATGATTTCTGTAACAGAAATCATTTCTTTATGAAGGCAGAGTAAATACAAAAAGTCCGGTGGCTACCCCCACCCCATGACATGAAGACCCTAGGCTGGAGGCCGCCATGTCATGGGGTGCGGGAAGCCCTATGACTTCAAAAATAAATAGTTTCTTTTTGAAGTCACTCTGCCTTCATAAAGAAATTATTTCCGTTATGGTTCAGTCCTTAACGGAAATAATTTCTTTATGAAGTCAGTGACTTCAAAAAGAAACAATGGGCCTCATTACGAGCATGGTGGTAGCTGTGCCTAAATGGCACGACTATCGCCATGCTCTCTACCGGCCCCGCCTCCCGCGATTGGGCAATAACCGGCCCATTACAAGATGAATGGGCCGGTAATTGCCCATTCGTGGGTGGCGGTATTGCCGGGCTCCCGATACCCATTCTGCCCAATAGGGCAGAATGGGGGTGGGGAGCATGGTTGCGACGGCACCGTTGATAACTGTGCTGGCGCAATTACAAGTTATGCTCGCGGGTGCTGCACAGCCCGTCAGGTAAGACCTGGCGGGCTGTCAGGAACCCGAGAACAGAACTCGTAATGCAGTGGGACGGTATGAACGGTGCCAGTGCCTTACCGGCACCGTTCATACCATCATCGCCAGGATCCTAATGAGGCCCAATGTATTATGGCTCCCCTCAACCCATGACGTGTGTGCGTGTGAGTGTACGGTGAAAGGATGCACACTGAAATGTATGGGTGGCTGCCTGGGTGTGCCTGTATGGTGAGTGTCCACACTTAAATGTATAGGTGACAGCCTGTGTGAGTGTATGGTGAAAGGTGCACACAAATGTATGGGTGGTTGGGTGTGCCTGGGTGTGCCTGTATGGTGAAAGGGTGCACACTTAAATATATGGATGGCTGTGTGTGCGTGTCTATATATGGTGAATGGTGTGTGTGCTTGTGTTCAGGGGCGCAACAAAACCTACATTTCAGGGGGGCTAACTTTTCAAATGTTGGGAGAGGTGCTAACTTCACGTGTGGTGGGGAGGAGCAAACTTGTTTGTGTGGGGTCATCTAACTTCTTTACGTATTTTAATGACTATTCTAGTGTAGCTTCAATGTTACAAGCAGTTACCTCTCTCCTTTAGGTCTGAAAGCACCCACTTATGGGCTGCTGTGAGAATGACTGGTCTCCTGTTTCTGCTCTACCCTTCCAATCACTCCCCTGGCATGCAAGTACTAAACCCATATCACAATTTCAATTGCTTAAAAAATGTGGCATTTCAATGCAGATACTAACAGTGAAATGATGTACATTAGTAGTTGCTGGGCCGGGCCCTTGTTAATGGCAAAACCCAGGTGCCGTTTAACATCTGTGTCCTTTTCTGTCCGACAGCTGCTCTGAAGGTCAGCCAGGTCAAGTCAACATAGCCCACAATTTTAGGGAGGGACGGGGGGGTGTAGTGCTGAAGCCCAGTCAGCTCAATGGTGTTGCACCACTACTACTTGTGTTTAATGCCTTGATTAATTATTGGTAATCTTCTTTACACCTAGCCCTATTCTTCCTCATCCCAGTACTTGGGTATGAGGCAGTACTTGTGTTTGAGGCACTATGCCTCATACACAAGTACTGGGATAAGGTAGAGGTACATGAAGGTAATGCCTGACTTAGCTACCTGTAATCTTCATTACTCCCTGTCCCACTCTTCCTCCAGTACTTACCAGTGAGGCAAGGAGCCTCATACGTAAGCACTGGGACAAGGAAGAGGGACGTGGAGGTAATTCTGGGCCAATGAGCTGATTTTGGAGGTTGGGGTAGGGGGTGGGAGGGAGAAGGGATGTGTGGGGGGTGGGGTTGTGCAATAAATCATAATGGTCGTCCATGTCCATGCTAAGCAGGCATATGTGGTATTAGTGGCTAGCGAGGCATTTTGGTGCAGCCAGTCTAGTCATTCCTCAGTTTGGTATGACTTTTATTTAACTCTGCATTTCTGATAAAGCAGTCCTGCTAAGTGTAATTACATGGCTAGACTGGCATTTGGATTCTGCCAGACTAGCTGTTTATTTTTACTGCGGCACTGTATATTTTTCTGGGCATCGTGATAAAATGATATGTTATGATATGATAGGTCATATGTAACGCACCTGTACACAAGTGTTTTTAGGCACAACAAGACAAGAGAAGGAAAACTGAGGGAGGACAAGACAAATGATTTTACTAAGCCTTATGTCATTCAGATCGTGCGAGAACGAGAAGGGGAAAGGGAGGGGGGGTGCAAGGGAGAGTGGAGGGGTAAACAGGGAAGCAATGCTCTGAGTAAGTGCCGCCAGGCCAGCGCGACTCTGGGTAGTGCACGGGGATTGTAGGGTTACAACTACAGCCCCTAACTGCATGGTAGGCCTAGAGGCAGTGCAAGGGTGACTAATCAAGAAAGAGCCTGGACTCAGTGAGACAGAGGGTAGCCAAGCAACCAGTTGGTACAGCGGACAGGTAGGTCAGCAGGGAAGGTAGAGAGAGAAAGCAGAGAAGAGGAACGTTTTGAGCTGCTTCAAGAACTTCAGGTGGACCGGCTCAAGTTTGGGAGGGTCAGAGAGGCTATTTCAGAGGGAGGTGCCTGCAGGGCAGAATGATCTACCCCCTCACTCTCTGCCTGGAGAAGTATATAATCCTTAGGGCTCGAGAAGGAAGGTATTTTGGAATATAGCGTTGGATGTAGTGCAGATACCCGCCCCAGAAAGCCTTGTGGACAATGAAAAGGGTCTTGAACTTGATCCTTGCAGCCACCGAGAGCCAGTGGAGAGATTTCATGGCTGGAGAGATGGACTTATCCTTGGCCTCAAGCCTATGGACTCTGTCCTATTCTGGATTAGTTGCAGAGGGTGGAGAGTAGAGGAAGGCAGATTGAGAAAGTGGCTGTTGCAGTAGTCCAGCCTAGAGCAAAAACCAGAGCTCTGGAGACAGTGAGCTTCTGGGGGAAAGTGAGAAATGGAAGAGTCCCTTTGAGGAGGTGCAGCTGGTAGTGGGATTTCTTGGCGACGTCCGAGATGTGAGGAGAGAAAGAGAGAGTTGAGTTGAAGATGACACCAGGAATGAGCGAGAGAGGAGAGTAGGTTGAGGGGAGCCTGAATGAAAGCTGAGTGTCATCCACATAACACTGTAAGTTAGAGGAGAAGGTAGAGATCAGGTGGGTCAAAGGGGCCAAGTAGAGGTTGAAAAACCAAGGTGAGAGGATAGAGCCCTGGAGAACGACACATGTAGAGAGAGGTGGCGGAGTGAAAGGGACAAAGTTGGACATGGGAGGGGCGGTCCAAGAGGAAGGAGGTCAGCCACTCCAGGGCCTGATCCATGATGCCCAGGTTCTCACAGAGTCAATTGATCAGGATGGCGTGGTTGACTGTGTCGAAAGCAGAGGAAAGTTCCAGGATGATGAGGACAGAAGGAATGCTGGAATCAAGGTTGGAGATCAGATCTTTACAGGTGTTCAGGAGAGCAGTTTCCGTGCCTCTGGCAGCTCTTAAGCCAGACTGATGGTCATGGAGACAACCAACAGATTCAGTGTGGAGTGTAAGCTGGCAGTTGGCCAGCTTTTCCAAGAATTTGGGAGAGGGGAAAGTTCCAGTGGCAAAAGAATGATTACAGAAATCGGCCAAGACTGGATCGTGTCAATGTGGTCCTTGACGGTTCTGGAGGAGCAGGCGAGCACATGTTTCGATGACACTTCCATAGAAGGGACTTGTCTAGAAACCTTGTCAGGTGTTAGAGAGAAAGAGAAAGGAGGAGGAGAGGGAGAGATGGCCAAAGGGGGGGCGAGCGAGGAAGAGGGAGAAGAAGAGGAGATAGTGGACAGGATGTCCTGAGTTTTAGCAGAGAAGCGAGAGGCCAAAGCCGTACAGAGGGCCTGTTGAGGGAACAGGAGAGGTAGAAACCGCAACAGGATTGGCCAGTTCCTTGCAGATTTTAAAGAGTTTGGCTGTGTTGTTAGAGGCCGTAGAGATGAAGGCTTGAATGTGTGCTCTCTTCTTGATGAGTCTTATTGCTTGGACTGGCATTTTGGTGCAACCAGTCTAGGTATGTCTTAATGTTACTGTAATGTTATTATGTGTCTACACTGGTCTACATTGTGCAGCCAGTTGGACATGTTTTCATTGTGGCATGACATTTTTAATAGCAAAGCATTAATGTTCATGTGCACTGTTGGTGACTTACATGTTTTGGATTGCTGTTACCCTACACAACAATAGCAAACACTGTGGCTTTTTAGTAAATTTTTCTTAGAAAGTGTGCTGCATATTTCATTAAAACACATATTTATATCTTTCTCCTAGTGCAGTGTGTGGCATACCCCTTCAGCAACACGTTTGTGCGTTTTGCGCAAGCGTGGTAATCTAGGGCGGCCCAAAGTGTGGCACAACTCGTGATTTGTTGGGGGGCGGAGGGACTCAGCATGGCTTGCAGGGGGGCCCCTAGAGCTTGTTACGCCACTGGCTCTCACCAGCCTCTTGGTTGGAGTTGTCGTTTTCGGGAGCCGCAGGTAACTTGGAAGGAAGGGTTAAAACAGGCTTTGGTTTCATAGAGGGCTCTCTGGTCACTGGAATTCGTTACAGCCGTCTTTTCTTCAGATTTGGTTCCTGTGTTCGACTGGTCAGCAGCTTCCAGGTTCGGACTATTTATCAGGAACTACAGCATAACGTCTGCAAACTCTCAATGCAGTTTACGGAAAGGGGCAGCTAGTTGTCCAATCAGGACAGCCAGCTCCCCAGTAGGAACTGGTTCCTTCAGAGTTGTGTACTCCTCCCTCAATTCCTCCCTTCACACTCTGGAGTGTCGGCTGTGAATACAAAGGATTCCTGCTGAAGACAAAACTTCATGATCTTTCCTGCCTAGGACAGTAGAAGATAACCCAAGAAACAACAAATGAGAAATGGCGAAACAAGGAGAATGGTGACCCTCTTGTGCATTACCACGGCTGATTTGACAGCCTGCGAGTAATAATGACTAAAAATCATAAAAGTAGTTTCACTGCCACCAGCCAATCAAGTTAACTTGTAATTGTAACAAAAATGCTAACTAGGTATGTGAGAAAGGGGATATATTGTATTTCCCCGGCACTCCACATAAGGTGGGGTGTGCTGGCACACTATATAAAATGTAAAGGAGATGGAAACAGTAGTTTACCCACGTACATTAAAGAGAAATTAAATAGGGAAGCCGAAAAGGCAACCACTGTATTTAAATGCTGTGTGCTGCCATAGTACGTTAGTCAGCCCATATTTTATAGGAAACTGGGGGAATCGCACTGTACTTTTTGGGAAAAGTAGTTCACCCACAAGATAATAAGACATTACAAAGAGAAGCCCAAGGGGGCAACCCAGCCTAAGACCAAAAGTGATAGGGAACTATAAATCCATACACACACTATGGAGAGACATAAAAAGGTCACCCATAAAAAGAGTAAAAGTCTATGTGAGAGAGGAAAAAGATGTCTACTCAGATAGGAACAAGGGGAACACAATGACATCACCCAAGTCCAGCAAAATGTTCTGAGGTTGACACAGGGATGTATCACATTATTGAAAATCTTGCCTAATAATAAATATGAAAATGGGGATGTGTTCCACAAAGGGGTTCAGGGTAACATCTGATTGGCGAGAGCCAAGAGTTTTCTATTACCTCACACAAAACCCTGAGCTGGAATACATCCTGGGCTTTGAAAGCTATCAGTCTATGATTTTAGTTTGTGTATGCCCCGTGCCCTTTTCCACCCCTGTGCAGTCCCTTATGAACTTCAAGTCTCGTCTCCCCCACCTGCCCAAAAAGCCCAAACATACTGAAAAGAAAAAATGATGAATTACTAGTTCCACCATTAATGGAAACGCCTGAGGTCATTTTAGTAAACATTCTGATTTTTCAAGTTTGTGGGCAGCTCCAGAGCCAAACGAATAGTACAGACAAACATTGTCCTACTTCCTTCTCCCTAATGCAAGCCCAATGTCCTCCAGGTGGTGGTGGTGGTGGTAGGATTTGGAAGGTATTCAGAATTTGACTTGAAGTGCGCTATATAACCCTCATTGGACTACTGTATCAATAGACACGTGTATGAAGAAGTGTGCAAACAAACCTTTTGATGAGAGCGCGGCTGATCAAAGGATACAGCTTTTTTCCTAGTGTGATTTTGGTTTTTATCCTTGAAGAGGTATGATGTGGGATCAAATGGTATTTTGTGAACTTAGTGCCTATAGTGTACTGAAGAAACGCAAAATATTTATGGTACTCTGACCGAATCTAAGAAAACAAGATGCAGCGGTAGCGAGAAATTAAGGGCGACCAGACACCCATTGAAGAAAAGAATCCTACAACGTGGATTACCTATAGGAACCCAGTTAAACAACAGATACTTACCTGAGTGAGACCCTGGAAGACACCCCACACCAGGATCCAACGGCCACATCTGACCCATGACAGATGCACTAATAATGAGACACAGGTTACTACAGGGCCTGGAAAGTTATCCAATATGCCCATCTGGAAACCCGAAGATTTCCTCAAGATATCCTTGAAAGGGAGAATCGTAAAGAAATCATATATCTTGCGCAGAATGCAGTAAGATATTACCTGTCCTGAAGAAAGCGGCCATTGACCAGAACCGCTTGACTTCCACTAGGTAGTTTTGGGCTGATGACCCTGACTCCATGACACACTATACTTGTGATAAAAGGGCTTGAATAGATATATAAACACCAAAAAAGCATCTAAGTGACCCACTCAAATAACAAGAAGAGAAACACTTGCACTCATTTTTAGCTATTTATCGACTAATTGGTCGAATCATTTTTACTGATAAGACACACACATTGGAGGCGGGAATATTAAAGAAGAGAACCGACCACCAATAGATGTGCACTTTTTAGCATAGGAAAGTAGTGCGAGAGGAAAGGGAAAGGACTTCTACACTTCATTTGTAGCCGCCACACCAGCGAATTCTAAGGTTTATGTGACAGTTGCATATGTAGAATACCAACACATGGCGAATAAGCTATTGCAAAGGGACATAGACATAGGAATAACCCCCTTTATTTAAAACTTCTGTCGATTGTGTGTTATAGGTACTCTGAGCAAGCAAGGCATTGCAGGTTTTTTTTTTTTGTATTTTACAATTTATGTATCAATACTGATTTTTCTACATACACACACAATTTGCATTGCTTTAAATGGGATAAGAAAGAGTTGATTCATAAGGCAACTTGGATTAAAGTATAATTTTAAAAAAATAATTTCCATTCTTGGTTTTAATAAAGTCTGTTTAATCTGGTTAAACAGGTTTCGGGACAACTAGTTTCCGTTGCGTTACGTACATTTTGTCTTAAGGATTGCAGTGTACATTCCAGAAGGAATCTGGCCTGTATCTTTTACTCTTGGTGATCTTAGTTCCCCTGCGGTATATGGGAAATTTTATTGAGGAATTAATTGGCCCAGAGTTACCACTGAATGCAGATATTAAGCAATCCACATACTTCCTCGGGAACATGTTCATGAACATATCTACTAAAATGCAACTGTTTCGGGCAAAATACTCATAAATAAAAAGCTGAATGCGCTTGCTTTGTTTTTTGTTTGTTTTATTTATTTATAATGCGCACCAGACCCGAAGGTATTAGGCTTTTATTGCGCATTCGGCTTGGTAAAACATAATAGTAGCCCATAATGCGGAAGAGGGCCCTGCTCCCCTAGTTAGACGTTATGGTCTACTAGGGTTGCGGGAAGGCCCCCTGCATACATTAAATGTAAAGCGGGGGACAAATAGAGAAATTCAGAAAAGCTTGAGTTACAAAATGCGGGCAAGTCGGTTCCGCTATTTTGTAACTGGAGCTTTTTGGAATACAATCTTTCAGGGTAGATGCAAATGCAACAGGCAGGCCCTCCAAAACTCGAAACGTGTTGTCAAGATGTTGCTGTTGGCATCACTGCTGCAATAATCTGTTTCCAGTTCATGTTAATCTACATACTGTGTTCAAACGAGTCTTGCAATGTTTTTCATTGTGTTGCTTTTTCCACTTTTTATTTTTTCAGGAAGACGAAAGGTTTGAGCAGGCGAGTGATGTCCGCGCGCAGCTCAAGTTCTTTGAACACCTGGATCATATCGAGAAGCAAAGAAAAGATGAGCAAGAACGGGAAATCCTAATGCGAGCAGCGAAGGCAAGTTCCTGATGGCTCATGAATTCATTTTGGAGAGTGTTTTATTTTCTTTCTTTTGCTGGCATGTGTCGGCATTTCTGAGAGTTCAATAGGATTGTTTTAACTGCGTATCGGTCTTTTTGCTGAGGCTTTTTGTTAAGTAGAATTTCCTTTTTGTGTATAATTCTCCCAAGCACTTTTTGCCGGACTCTTGGATTTTTAAAGTCCTCCTGAGTGAGTGGGACACTTTTTCCAGACTCACTCATTCTTTTACTCTACCTTTGGGAACCTTTTTCAACACTTTTTGTTGCATCTTTTTGGAGTCCTGCTTTCCTCCAACTTTTAAGGCATCTGCAATTTATTATTGCCGCACACAACACTTTCTGTGCAGTGTTGCAGTGAGCTTCTTAAGCTGCCCTTTTCTCTTCCTTGTGATAAACCTCACCAAGGACAGGGGGATATATCCTACCTGACTTTTATTCTGTGGAATCGGCACACCCCACCCTATGTGGAGGGCAGAGGGGATACATGGTATCCCTTTTCTCACTTATCCTGTAACTTTCTAGTTACAGTGGCAAGTTTATCTGAATGGTAGTGGATGATTGTATACCGATTTTGTGAAACGTAAATCGTAAGCTGTATTCACAGCTACGGTAGCCTAAAATGATGCCCATTTCTTTTTGTCAACTCACCAGGACATGTCCTTGCTTCAGCCGCCTTCTGCCGTCCTGGGAGGGGGTGCTCCTTACAAGTCTTCTGTCTTTGCCAGGATTCCATTCTTTGCCAGAAAGCCTGCCAGAGGAGACAGGAAGCTGGGAGGACACAAACTCCTCATCCAGTAGGTCTGCTTGGAACCAGTTCTGACTGGGAGCCTGGCTGTCCTCCTGGGACAGCCACCCCCCAAAGTTTGAATGTAGCATGCCTGCTGATTGGCTGGGTTCCTTTAGGTAAGGCGAGGATCTTGATGCAGAAGCCAGAGTCGACCATTGAATGATCCATTCCAAAGAAGAAAGGACAACACCTGCAGCCACCTCCTGCGACCGCCAGAGCCGACTGAGTGTTCCCTACAGCCCTCTCTTCTGTGCGACAAGGAAGATCCAGACCGGTTGATTTCCTCCTTTCGACTGGTGGGCATAATCTGTCTCGAGACCAGCTACGTTTGGAGCCATCCCACGACGAGCTGCAACCTTCTGGGCCCGCAAACTCCGAATACCTTGGGAACTCTGGCACTGCTGCAGTGCATCGTCTCGTCAAGCATGGTTCTGGCTGCAAACTCGTGGGCATCTGAAACTCCATTCCTCAGCGGAGTCGTGGACTAAGAGAAGAAAGAGGTCTGCCGGACAACAACTGTCGCTGCTACAAAGCCTGTGTTAAGCCTCCACAAATAGGTGCTATGATGATAGTCTGCTGGGCATCCATGTCACTGAGTCTGACCACCTGCTCCGCCCAAAATGTAATTCTTCAGTCACCCAAGGCCAGAATCCCGAACCAGAGCTGCAGCACCTCACCTTTGAGACTGTCACGACCCTCGCCCAAAACCCCCTCTGGCAAACCCATTGGCCAGGTGTGGAGCCAGGACTCGGGCCTCTAGAGCCTGGCATCCTCTTCAAAAGCCCTGATGGGGCCAGTCCTGGCGCCTATGGCGCCAGGCTCATACACCATGAAAAACAATGTGCTTGGGAACTACTTTATTGGATTGTCAGCCAACATGGAGGCATCCACATAGCTTGGTTCCTAAGAACCAAGCTATGCGGTCTAGTGTTTTGGGTGTGGTAGCCTAGGGACTACTTTACCTGGACTATTTTGTTGGGGTTATTTAACACCCGAGCAAGCTTGCAACGTGACGCTCACCACGTCCAGCTATTCCCTCGAACTTCGAAGAAGCAGAACCTGCAAGGAGACAAAAGGAACATCATTAGCAGCAGCATCTTACCTGCCGTCTTCATCTTTAAACACTGGCAGCTACTGAGAACAGCTTCCTCGAATCTGCACACCTCCCGGACAGAACGACCTGAAAGAAGAAGATAGAAGCAACATTAAAGAAAGCAGTAGAGACATTTACAACTTACAAACTGCTCAAAAGGCTTACCTGGCTGGTCGCCTTTAGGCTGGCACCACTCTGGACATTCCATTTGTGCTGAAGAACACCGCTACCTACAAGGAAGGAAAACACAGGTTTGCAAAGGCAAGACTTTGCAGCGCTGCACATAGCGCTTACTTACCGCATCATAGCGCTCTTAATGTGCCATCATTTAGCAGCGGGGCTCAACCAAGCCAGTTCGCCGCGCTGAAGCTCTGCATACCTAAGGGAGAAAAAAGACATTTTAAACAAAGAAAGGCATGCAGGATAGCAACAAAACTAAAGAACAGCAATAAGACCTACCTGAACAATATCAAACGGGCCGGCGTCAGTGAAGAAACTGGACCGCACTCGCCGATGAAAGACAACGCGCCCCTGCAAAGAAGGCAGGACGGAGAGCACGCCTAATTCTACCACAAGTGAGGAGAGTGCGCCAGAGGGACTGAAATCATACGGGGTGGAGGGAGGATACTTGCCCCAGTCGGTCAGTCTTGAACACAGTCCTCCTGTATTTTCAGGCAGAACCTTTCCCGCAGACCACATCAGGGCAAAGCTGAGAAGCATACCAGCGAGTAACCCGGCTGGGTGGCGTCCCTGTGGATACCAGGTGAGCGTAACAGAGACCCGCCAGTGACATTGCTGTTCTTCACCGAAGAAGGTACTGTCTCACTCCTGGGCAGTTATTGTGTTGCTGTTCACACCACCTGAGCTTTTTGAGTAACGTTTGGGTGGACGACCCAACCATGTTCTCCCATGCCGTGTCTTAGGGCATCCCTCCTAGAGGCAGAAATCCTTCAGGGGGCCTACCCAGCCCCCCTGAACCCTTTGAATCCAATTCCAATACCTACTTGTTAGGAAAAGCATTTTCTGAGAATTGACAACTTTGACAGTCTCTGCCTTACTTTGTTCTGCCGGCTGTGGGTCACTGGTTGTTAGGACAGATTTTCTAAAATCCAACTAAGGGCTTCAAATAACCATATCGGAGGTAGTACAAAAACTCCACTCTTAGTATAAGGCTGTACCACCTGAGAATGTGGATAGGATGGCCAGAGCAGCCAGGCTTTTCTTAGGAGGGAGGGAGAGCTGTAGGTCAGTACAAAGAAATTATAGCATACATATGGTTCAAAGAAACACTGACACACTAAGTATTGTAATAATAGTAGTTTATTTTAAATACAGTAGGCCAAGATAAATCTTGGTCAAGTAAGTACTATTCACATAAGTTATAAACACAATTATAGAAAGCAACTCAATACTTATGGTATAAAAACCGGAGTATGCCCCATTAAGTATAGCAATAAGCAGTTCAACTTCAGTCAAACCTAAGGTTATACATTCAGAAAGGCTATATGCTATTCTTAGGGAATAGGACCAGGTTAGTTACTTTAAGATTCCAATAAGTAATTCAAGGGTGGTAGACCCTAATGGTCATAACATAGTGTTTTCACTTTCAGGATCATCTAGTTATACCAGCATTGGTTACAAGTATATCTTGCAACATATGTAACTTTCTTCTATTATGAATGGATACAGTTACACCACCAACAACATAACTTTTAAGAACGCAGTTCAGAGCTAGTAAAGTAACTTGTATACTTTCTGGAGGGGCATTAAGCTACTCAAGGATATTTATGAACACAGTAAACTGTTTTAGAAGTGTATTAAGCAATTCAGGGAAAGCAAAACCCAATTACAGTTTAAGAAGAGCAACAGCTATTCAAGGTCAGTATAACCTTTTGGTACCTAAACTATACGCTACCCAATAGCTAGTTATACCAATGATACTTTTCAGAAGTGTAGTATACAATTCTTAAGATCAGTAGGAATTCTAGCAGACTTTTAGAAGAGTGAAACACAATTCAAAGCCAATACAAATTACTTCTATACTTGCTGAAGGAGCAAGAAGCAACTTAAAGGTAAGTATAAACTTCAAGGACACTTTGTAACTTATTCTGTACAAGAACCAAAGTTACTCAACAACCCATTTTCAAGTAGGTAGTGTCAACAATTGTTATATATTTCAAGACAGAAACGATATCAAAGTCCTTCCCTAATTCTAGAACATGAGATTTCTCAGTGGCGGAAGAGGGACCCTAAAGGTCTAGGAGACAGCTGTAGGCAGGTTAGGATAGGGTTCAGTTGCAGGAAAGTCAGAGATCCAGAGGAGATCTTAGTTTAAAAGTGGTTTCACAGAAGACTCACTATATGCGTTGCAGTATTGAGATTGGGTGCACGGTATGGGCAAACTCCCAACCACAAAGAATCACCCACTCAGCCTCACACGATGCACACAAAACTTGAGGTATGTATTACCCAAGCCAACACAGTACCTCAGCACAAAAGAGCATCTGGGTGGATGCCTTCTGGATGCAGCAGCACAGGACCCGGTCCTTGGGTTCTTGGTCTGGAGACTGAAGAAATGGACACTGAAAGGACACTAGTGGCCGCAATCAACAGGGGAGGCTTCCAATAAAGCATTCTTCAAGGCTTCTCGCAGCTCTGTGGATTTGGGGACCTTTTACGTGTACCTGATGAACGAATATCACTGGTCAGATTCTCTTCACTAATCTGATCCTGGTATGGGGACTTCAAGGATTCGAATTGTGTCCCTGGAGGTGCAGCAGGTGTCCACCAAAGTTCTGGATGGAATCGAACTTCAGAAGACGTTGCACTGCACTCAGGCTCGAGGTCCCCTGGTATTGGCATTTTGTGGCCCAGCATGTAGAGGGATGTCTCATTTTGCTGGCCGTCTTGAGACTTGTGGATCTCACCAGCCTCTGGGTAGGAGTCGTCGTATTTGGGACCCCCATGTTATTGGAAGGAAGGGGTTCTTCAGACTCAGTTTACTCAGCAGGCTCTCCAGACGCTGGAAATGGGTAGAGCCGTCTTTTCTTCTTCTTCGTCGTCGTCCTCAGATTTGGTTCCACTGGTCGACTAGTCAGCAGCTTTCAGGATCAGACTATTTATCAGGAACTACAGCACAACTTCGGCAAACTCTCCCTGCAGTTTACAGAAGGGGCTGGCTGGCTGCCCAATCGGGACAGCCAGCTCCCCAGTAGCAACTGGTTCCTTTCAGGCAAGGTGAAAGACAGGGCTACCGAGGTTTGGGCTCCACCCTCGCTTCCTGTCTTCTGTGAGAAACCTGAGGGTGGTTTCACATATAGACCCCAGGGATTCTTTGTTCAGGTGTACCAGTGCGGGAGGATCATGTGGCCGGGGATCCTTGGGGACTGTTGAAGGAATTTCAGGTGAGACGCAGTATTTCCCCATTTTGTCCGACACGCCCCTACCCGATATCCCCTCCTTCTTTGGAGGATATTGTCAGCAGTATCCCTTTGGACTCCCTCTTTTTAACCTAGAAAAGGGAAAGAGAAGAAACCATGGGAAATCAACCATCTTTTGACACTTAAAAGTAACCTAGTACCCCCCCCCTTCTAAACCCAGAGGACATTTAGTACATCCCTCCTTGTCTCACGTGCCCATCCACTAGCTGTCTGCCATCACGACAGTAAACTACAACTCCCATAATTTCCTTACCCCACTGAGTTACCCATGTAGTACAACTATAAAGAATACCTCTAATATATGCAGCGGCCCTGCCTAAGCAGGGTCAAGCGCTCAATCGCACCTATTCTGCCTTTTAAAGGACAATTTCATCACAACTCCCCCTCCCCAATTTTGAAAATCACTAAGAACAGGCGACTAAGAAGAATAAATATTACTCAAAACCACACTGAGAGACAGAAGACAGGCTACCCCATGTTAATACTGGACTGCCTCACTGTTAGTCATGCAAGGACAGGCAGACCCAGGCCAGAACTCACACCGGCAGCCTGTTAAAGAAACCCAGGTGTATAAAAGGTGGTGTTCCTGGCAGAACAGAGAGCATCAGTTGGGAGAACTGAAGATAAGCTGTATGGCGGCGTCCCGCAGGGGATCCCTTCTCAATCCCAGCCCCACTTGCTACTTGGGCCAAGGACAAGCAAGACGCCGGAACGCTGACCCGCTGTGGCGGGAGATGTTAGGCCACATATTGTGGATCGCCATCAGCAGGAGACGTACAGCACAAAAACACACTGCTAACCAGAAAATCAGTCCCACCAAGCATGCAGGAAACGTTCGACCCATGATCCATAAGACGTGGCCTAACATATCCAAATCTAGCCTTAAAAGGGACCCTGAACGGTCGAAACACGTGTCGGCTGACCACTTGTAAACACTAAATAAGGCCACACTAAATTTAAATCTTTTAGTAGTAGATATCAATCTAATAAACAGTGCAAGGTAACCGGTTATGAATAGTCTCCTTCACAAGAGGTGTGGGCAGCACCTCTATTCCCCCGTGACCATGCAGCTAGACAAAAGCAACCAACTTTTAACAAAAGCATAAAACAAACTAAGTGAAGCACAAGTGGAGTACAGGATCTAGTGCCCATCTTTTCCCCACTATTTAACCTTAAGGGAAGGTGCATTATGGGACATGTAGTGGAAATACAACCTCGAAGACCTCTGCACCTTGCCTATAACTTGTGAACTGTGGATCGATGTTACAGTGTAACAGAGCGGTCCGGCATAGTGAAAGTGCCCAATCGAAAGTCTCAGTTTAGACAAACATTTAAGACTTTGTTGAACTGTGTTTTGAAAACTTGAAAGTCGAAGTGGTCCTGCAGAGGTCTGTAGTAAAAACCACACACTTTCGAAAATCTCAGACATCAGGAAAAGGTTTGAGCCTGACTGAGGGAGACCGGAAGTGTGATGAGTTAGGGGAAGGGAACCCCTAAAGGATGTGAAGTAAGCGTGGGGAAGGGAAGGCAACCCCGGCAAGTGCTGTGTTTGAAAGGTCCGAGCCCGACTGACGGAGACCTACAGGAACTTTTAAATCCCTTGTGAAAGTTTGAGCCCGACTGAGGGAGACCTGTAAACGAACATTGCGTTTAAAGGGTCCGAGCCTGACGGAGGGAGATTTATTGAGACTTTGTGTTTAAAAAAGGGGTCCAAGTCTGATCGAGGGAGACCCAGTATGAACTGTGAACTTGAGCCTTGAGAACTTTGAGATCCCAAAGGGAAGGAACTTTGTTTTGTGTGTGTGTCCAGGCATTCTGCGAATGAGAGACTTTGTTTAGAAAAGAGACTTTGTTGTGAAAGGCCCTGGCTGATGTCCCGAACTGCATCCTCGAGCCGAAGAAGCCAGACAGTGTTCCAAAGCCTGAGTGTGCCCCTTGTCCCGTGTTGAAAACGTGGGGAAGGGAATCCCAATGTTCAGTCATCCTGAAGGAGAGGAAAGGTGGGATTCTTCTTGCCGTGTAGAGGAGGAAAAAGCATTTCTTCACTGTTGCATTTATTTCAGGTTCTAAGGTTAGGGTCTTGTCCATCAGGACTCCCAGATTTTTTACTACCTTAGATGGTGTTGGTGCGGTTCCCATTTCCGTTGGCCACGGGATGGCGGTTTCGTTCTCATGGTCTTTGGATATGATCATTATTTCTGTCTTTCCTGGGTTGATTTTCAGGTTGTTGGCATTCATCCAGTTGAAGACTTCTTTCAGACAGTTGATTAGGGTTGAATGACCCGCTTCAGTGTCTTTGATTTTTGTAGATGATTTGAGTGTCATCTGTGTAGTTGTAGCATGTAATTTTGTATTTTTTGAAGATTCTAATGACCAGAGTCTGGTAGATGTTGAAATATAGTGGTGATAGTGAGGGTCCTTGTGGCACTCCACAGTCGTTGACTCATGGAGTGGATTTGAAGGGTTTAATCCATACGGTTTCTGTTCTGTCTGCTAGGAATGATTTAGTCCAGCGTAGTGCTGTGAAAAGGGTTGTACCGATTGGAGAACGCTGCTTAACCAAAATGTGCTCCATGGCAAATAATTTAATCTCACTGTGCATTGCCTAAAAACATTTTGAGTTCTCAAAATGTTAAATGTCTCATAATACACGGCATCCGCATTTTTTTTTTTAACCCTGCTACTGTCAGTCTTTGAAAGTTTTGCACCCAGGGACAATTTTTTTGCCTTCTACTCATTTGCATTCTGGTAAGGACATGTGGGTGAAGAGTGTAACTTTTTTTCAGAGGTTTGGTGCATCCCCTTGAGTTTTTTTGAGGTTGGTAAGCTTGCTCAAGTATTTGGATACCAGGATTGTACTCAGGTTGTCATTTTTCCAGTGCAGACGCTTACCCACAAGACCACAAGCACTTATTTCATATTGGGATTTTGTTTTCCATGGAATATTTCACTACAGATTGCTAGGTTTAAAAGGTGAGCACCTTTTATACTTTCCCAGTATATTTATTGAAAGATTTTCTATCTCATGGTATTTTTCTGGTGTTCATTATTTATTTTAAATGTCCAATGCTATTTTGTCTTACACACTTTCTTCTAAGGAGAAGGTCAATTGAAATACATTTTGTGTATTTCACTTTAAAATATGTGGGCACTTACAGTGTGTATATTCATGAGTGCCAGCTTTTGATTTTCGCTATCAGTGCAAAAGTACCTAGGCATATGTTGTTCTTGCAGCCGATCATTTTTTACCCTTTTCTGTGCTGCTTAAATGCGGGTAGTTGGTGTCATGAGATGTATTACAACAGTCACCAAGAGACCGGCCATAAAACAAGGGGCTTGTAGCACGCTGCTTAACCAAAGTGTGTGATCCTCTGCAAATTTAATCGCATAGGACATCAACTAAAAACATTGGGAGTACTCAAAGCGAGGGTCTGGAGGGTTGCCCAGAGCAATGCCACTGGTTAAGATTAATTCTAAACCTTCCAGCCATCACCTCTTTGTTTTGGAGTTCTCAAAGCCTGCAATGTTTTTTTAACGTAATAAAAAAATGGATAGTTTTACAACTACAGTGACATAGAGGGTGAATAATCACTGGTGACCCAGGTCTCCCAAACATGCAATAACCAGGACTGACTCTGATTAGCTTCAAACTGAGGAAAAAGCAAGCCCCCTCAGGCCATGGCATCTAATAAATGATGCAAAGTTACGCCACTTACATGGCCTGAGGGCGCTCGCCCCTTCCTCACTTTGAAGCTAAGCAGTACTATGCGTATATTAATGAGTGCCAGCTTTTGAATTTCGCTATGGGTGCAGAACGTACCGGGGCATATATTATTCTTGTAGCCGGTTATATTTTTCCTGTTTAAAATGCTGCTTAAATGTGGTTAGTTGGGGGTTTTGTGATGTATCACAATAGTCACCAAGAGACCGGCCATAAAACAAGGGGCTTCGAGTACGGGACAGAACATTTCCGCATGGCCAGTTAGGTGCACGCCGTTATGGTGTGACCATATGGTGTCATCTATTTGCCGCAGGTTCTGTTTGGGCGTGCTCAGTTAGATGCAGCCAGTTGGGGCAGGGACCTCTCGGTGCAAGGATGTTTCGGCGCGAGAGGTCGCAATTGGCATGAGCCTGCAGACATTTTGTAATATGGATTAAACGTGAAAAAAGGTTTATTTACTGCAACATTATAAAACCGGGTGGGACATGTATTACACAGTCATTGCAGTATTGTACACGTATTAAACATGAAACACATTTATTTACTGCCACATTATAAACTGCATGCAACTATCCCTCACTAACAACTTGGTGGAGAGGTTTGTTGCAGTGCAGTCCTGTGATGTTATTTAGCATGGGGGCATTTAGACATGGCTGCAATGTCAGCCATGTCCAAACATCCCTTGTGCCCAAAGAAACTGCGCCAGAATGGCTTTCTCGCCGAAAAGGGCACTGTGGCGGAATGCCCATGCCAGATAGGCCTGCGCCTAAATGATGGTGCCGAAAAGGGGTGTACCGCTTGGAGAAGGAAAGTTTGTGCTCCATGGCAAAAAATGTAATCTCACTGCGCATTGCCTAAAAACATTGTGAGTTCTCAAAGTTTTAAATATCTCATAACACATTACATCCGCATCATTTTCTTTTGAACCGTGATACTGTCAGTCCTTGAAAGTTTTTCACCCAGAGCCAAGTTTTTTTTACTTTTGCTGAATTGGATTCTGCCATTTGTAGACTCAGTCAAGATGGGTAAATAATGCCAAAATTGTACACTTTTGCTTAAGATAGTTCTATAAGGATTTATATATTTGAGTGACACTATGGTATGTATACTTTTCAAGTTAGCTTTATAAAGCCGAGCTTTGTTGAAAGCCAGAACAGGGGTGAGGAGGGGAAATAATGAGAGGGCAAGTAAGTCAGAGTGGCAGGAGAGTTTTCATTCCTGGACACTGGTGCAGTTATTTTCCCCCGATTGTGGCTTAATTTCAGGGCACAAGTAAAGGACACGTGGGTGAAGAGTGTAACTTTTTTTCAGAGGGCGGACGCAACACCTTGTTTTTTTTTTCCCTTAGGTTGGCAAGCTTGCTCAAGTATTTGGCTACAAGGATTTTACTCTGGTTGTCATGTTCCCAGTGCAGACACTTACTCACAAGACCACAAGCACTTGTTTCGCATTGGGATTTAGTTTTCCAGGGAATATTTCACGACAGATTGCTGGGTTTTAAGGTGAGTGTTAGGGAGAATTCTCATTTCTGTGCCAATTCCCTTCAACCTTAGAGACCCCCCTAGGTCTTTTGCTGGACGTAGGACTTTTTAATTTTAACCCTGGAGTGAGTGAGACTTTTTCTCACTCTCATGTGTTTACCCGATTTGGGTTTTGTTTTCACTGTTTTTGGAGTCTGACAAACTCCATAGGCATATGCTTTTATTATGGTGACACACAGCACCTTCAGTGCAGTGTCGCAGAGAAATGCCTTTAGATTTCTCATAAGGTTTAAATACCTTTTTCTTGTCTGAACTACAGTTCCCAAGAATAGTAAAGTGAAATTGACTTTACTTACCTTTTCTCTTTGTAGGTGGAGTGCTGGTTGATTACCTAGTAGCACCTTATCCTAAATTCTCATGTAACATTTTTGTCACCCTCACTATTTTAAATGGCTGGTGGCAGTGGCAGCTTCCTACCATTGTGTTTTTCTACCGCAGCCTCAGCTGCAGTACAGCACCCATGGGTGACCATTTTGTCAAAATGGCCCCTGTCGTGTTTTTTCACCATTTTAGGTTTGTGAGGTCTTTCTTGGGTTTTACTCTGTGCGTTGAGACAGATTTGAGCCCTTTTTGTCTTGCCTTTGGCAGGCTTCACCCCTGAAGCTTTCCTCAGGCTCCAGTGTGTCTGAAAGGACCGGATGTGAGGAAGGGTCCCGAAACTCCCCTGTCCTTTGTCTCTAGGAATGCCTGAATGCAACCACTCCTGCTGTGTGATTGACAGCCTAGGCTGTGCATGAATGGAAGAAACCTGCTTAAGACAAGGGTTTTGGAACTAGAGGCAGAATCAACCACTGGGAGAAACACCTGATGAAACCGTGAAGGAAGCTTGCTGCAACCTCCTGGACCTTTGAATTGCCCAGTGAAGCCCTGCTCCTGTGCTGAACTCCTTTTTCACCTCGACGGAGAAGCTCGGGACGGAACAACTTCTCCTCTTGGGTTAGTGGGATCAGCTAACCCCGAGACGAACTCCACTGGACCATCACCCCCGACTTGCTGTGCCTCTATGTTGCTTCGAAGCCCAATTCCAGGGGTAGGGTATCCGTAGTCGAGTGAAACATATGAAGCGCTAACAAATCTGGCTGGAGTCTCCTAGGGACCCTCCAGAAGCAGGACAACCAGGAACCACGGAGTGAAGGAAGCCAAACCGGTATCTCAGATCTGCGACAGTGCTGTTTGCGAAGCGCTGAAACCGCGAAGTGCAGCTGAACCGAAAAGAGCCTGTAGCTGCTGACGACTTCCCAATTATCGCTGCAGGAGCCCTCCAGACCTCCTCCCTCTTGTCCCCACGACTGAGACTCAGGAACAAGGGTCTGCATCGCTGTAGCAAGACAGATTACAGCTGGACCACTCTGCTTCAAACCAGAGGTACTGTTTATGCTTGGGGTACTTACCTTATTGCCTTGTAGCTGCGCTTTCCTCAGTTGGGAATTGCATTGGCTTACCTTTTTAGAGTTGAATCCTGTGAACTTGTCACAAGGACCACTCACAATGATACGCGGGATACGGGCATTGACAGTATACGTCTTAACACCTTCACAGGAACTGCCCCGTCCCCTCCCTAACCCCAACGTCACTTCCCTGGGAATTGGACAGCAACAGCGGCCCTCCCACATAATGATGTAGAGGGACTGCCTCGAGTGTTTACGGCACACCCAGACAATTCCAACTCTTTTCACAGGCTTAACAGCTTGTGACCCCACATAGGTCTGTGTTATTAATTTTAATTATGTATGGAATAACAAAACCCTTGAAATTCAAGGACCAATCTTTAGTTGCAGGGACATTAAGGAGAGCAATACATTGTAACAAAACACTTGTTGAGTGGTCTATGAACACAATGACCTCACAGATCACATCACTGTTTACATGTTTTATGAGAACACTGATGACATCACAGATAACATCACTGATGCCAATACTAATTACATTACAACAATAACTGGCCTTAAGCATGGCCTTCAGCCATGGTCTCTGTGCATGGCCAAATATATTTTAACACATGAATGGTGGGTGCTAGACATGGCCTTCTGTTATGGACAACGGTGACAACCTTCACCCATGTGCACTGAATATTTTAAAACACTACCACTCCTACGTCCCGTCCCCTTTCCTCCATACTTATGGGACATTCCTCTGTCTTATGGGACGGGACCGGAGCACTTTGTAAAAAGCATTGCATTCTTCAAAATTGTGTCCTTTCTCTTTTTACGAGGGGTACCACACGCAGCCTTAACCCCGCCCTCCTTAGCTCTGCCCAGCGCATCACCCATCAGTCCTTTCCTTTGCGCGATCGGGACTGGACGCACTTGCATCTTTGGGAGATTTTTTCCTTTCAGTGTCCTTTCTCCTGCTCCCGCTTAGCGGTCGCGTAGTAATCCGTCTATGCCGTTCCGGTTAGATTTTCCCAATTGTTCTTCCTGCGATCGACGCTTTGCTAGGGCGGATCCCTATCCTCTTTGTTTAGAGTGTTTGGGTCCGGACCACCGTTAGGACTTGTGCTTCTACTGAGATTCCCTTTCAGTCCGGGCGCTTCAACGTCGTCTGAAGCGGTCGGAGGAGGTGTTTCAGCGCACTCCTCCTCCGCATTTTCAGTGCTTCAATGACAAGAAGAGGAGACGCCCGGTGAGTTCTTTAGTTTTTAGGGCTCCCCGGCCAGGGGACTCCTTCCCGGGTTTTCCCGGTCTGGGAGGAGCTTCAAAAGCTCTGTTACCGTGGTTTCCCCTGAGGTGCCTTCTAGGCCTAATAAGTGTACCAGAGTTTTCTGCGAGGGCCTCCGTAATGGGCCTATTGACACCGGATTAAAATCCGAGGCCCCTCCTGTGGGGGCTGTTTGTGGGTCCGAGGTTCCTCTGTTTTAGGCGAAGGTGACCGACTGTTCTAAGAGGCCTGTAAAGGTCTTGTTGATGAGGGTGTACTCCTCATTGGTGCCGCTCGGGCGGTGACACCGGTTCTGTCATGGGCGCACAGAGTGAGGTCTCCGACCGGAATTCCCCTGTTACCGGTGTGGCCGAGGTCCCCCCGTTGGAGGCTAATTTGGCTGATGGCATGTCTCAGAAACATCCTAGGCCACATAGTACCGTCTCTGCCGAGGTTCCTTGTGTCAAGGCTAAAATGAAGACCCCTGACATGCCTGTGGAGACCCCTGCTTCAATCACACAGGTTGCAGTTCTCCTCAGCTGCCGACAAAATGGCGGCCGTTCCCACCAAGACTACAGCGGCCATTTTGGATTCCTCCCTTACACCTATGCCATCGGCTTTAGGTGCTGGGAGCAGTTTTTCAGGTGAATATCGTTTTCCTTGTGCGCATCCTTTTTGTCCAGTGTATGACTGGAACGCTTGGATGCCTTTACCGCACACCGTGTCGCTCCCTGCAGCATCTGCACCCTTGATCTACGTTGATTCGGGTGGAGAAGGACCTTCTTGGCAGCCCTCTCCCTTACGCCCCTGGAGCTACTCCGCTCATGAGAGGCCACCTCCTACCACACCTAAACCTTCGGTGGAGGACGCCTTTTTCAGAAAATTTCAAAGGCTTATGCACTCCGACCCCATGAAGGAGTATTTCCGAGGTTTGTTTAGGGAAATATGCCCTCCAGGGCCTCCTGCACCGTCGGTTCCAGCCGCTGCACTGTTGGTTCCGGCAGCTCTGCCTCTACCGGCCGGCCCGCCTCCAGCTCTCCCTCCCTTGCCTCCAGTGGACAAATCTTCAGCAGGGTCAGATGCGACGCAGCTTGACCCTGATGTGTTGGATGACACACAGGGGGATCAGGACAGCGAGGACCAGCCCCGCTCTGTTAGAGCCTTCCACGAACGCTTGCTGGACATGTCTTCTGGATGTTCCAGTACCCGAGGCACCCGCTCCCCATGAAAGGGTGCTTTCTGGGGCGTTCGCCTTGTCTCCTCTGGAGCGTACCGGCTTGTTCTTCGAGAAGGATGTTTTGGCCGAGGTCGGAAAGGTCTGGGATAAACCACACTCTGGACTCATTAACAAAAAGATTGACGCTTGTCCTAGGCTTCATTCTTCGGAAGAGGTAGCCTTAGCATCTTGTCCGCCCTTTCTGCCACAGTGGTGGTGGCTGCCACGTTACAATCCAGACCGGCTTCAGCGTCATCTACAGCGGCAGCCCAGGTTCTGGCCATAGAGTACAAGATTCTTGACTCTTTGGGGAGGAAGATATTTCCTAATTCAGCCCTGCAGTTGTGTCAAGCGAACGCAGAGCTTGTGTTTGGAGGGGTGAATATGAAAATGTGGAAAGGTCTGTCGGAATTTGAGGAATTCATCCCCGCGGGTAAACTAGACCATTTTAGAGCGGGTTTGTCAGATGCCAGGGTCCAGGCGCAGGATATGGTTGAGGCTGCGGTGCATCTTGTCGACACCTCGGTTCGGGGCCTCCTGCTTGGCGTGGACACCTCATCAGGCTTGGCTTCATGCCACAAAATTTTCCAAAGAGGTGCAGGATAAAGTTCTGGACCTGCCTTTACACAGCAGAGAGCTTTTTCATTCATCGACAAACGTTGAAATGACCAAGACTAAGGACAACACCCAGACTGCCAAGTCCCTGTCCGTCTTTGTGAAGCCGCCTTTCAGGGCGCAGAGGACGTCTTCGCAGCCTCGCCCTTCCTCTGGTTTTCGGGGGTTTCTGGATCGGAAGATGCGTAGAGTTAATACTCCAACAGGAAACTCCCATCGGCGTCAGAAACAGGGCCGGTTTTTCTCTCGATCCTCGGCCTCCTCCTCAGGTTCTGGTGGTACAGCCAGTGAAAAACCAGCTAAATGAGGATTTTCTGCGCTCGCACAAGACCCCGGTGGGAGGGCGCATTGCATCTCACTGGGAGGCGTGGCAGACCATCACCGAAGACCGGTGGGTCTTGTCAGTTGCTCGAGCGGGCTTCCGCTTGCCCCTTCCCCCTACCCCACCCTTCAATCCTCCCTTCCAGGAGTCGGTCGCCCTCCCCCAGATCCGAGATCCAGAAGCTTCTGGATCTCAGGGCGGTGGAACCGGTTCCCCTAGGGGAGCGGGGGGAGGGCTTCTACTCCCAGCTGTTAACGGTGCCCAGACCCAACCATCCTAGACCTTTCCCAGTTCAATCTCTCTCTTCCCCAAGAGAAATTCAAGATGATCATGCCCTGTCAGATAAAGTCCTCTTTGTAGAAGGGCGACTGGCTCAGCGTAGTGGACCTTCAGGAGGTTTGTATGCATATCATTATTTGGAGTCCACATAGGAAATAGCAATGGTTTTCCAGGGGGAGGAGCATTTTCAGTTGTCAGTTGTGTGCTCCCGTTTGGCCTCAGCTCGGCACCATGTGTCTTTACGAAGATGTTGGTCATCGCAGCTTATCTTCGGCTACAGGGTATCCATGTGTATCCGTATTTGGATGATTGGCTGCTGCGCAATCCTTGTCCTCCGTCAGCCTCTAACAACCTTCAGTCTCTCTTCCAGCTCCTGTTCCACCTTGGGCTGTCGGTGAACTGGCGGAAATCCTCCATGGTGGTCTCTCAGGACTTGATTTTCCTGGGTTTTTGTTAAAACATGATTGACTGCAGAGTATACCTGCCCGGGGACAGAATGGCAGATCCGTTGGCCACGTGTCAAGTGTTTAGGCGGTCGGAGAGCATGTCGGCCTGGTGGTTCCAGAGGCTTCTGGGCCTCATGGCCTTGTGTGTGCTGGCTCTTCCTGTTGCTCGTCTCAAGATGAGGACGACGCAGATGGCTCTTCGGAGCTCTTGGTGCAAAGCAGTGGATCCAGACTCTAAAATGATCCTGGTTCCATCCTTCATGAGGATAGACCTCCTGTGGTGGTCTTCTCTCAGCAATCTGTCGGTTGGCGTGGCTTTTCAAGACCACTGCCCACTATTGACGGTCACAACAGACTCTCTCCTTCTGGGTTGGGGTGCGACGTTGGATCTTCTTCAGGTTTCTGATCTCTGGTCGCCGCAGGACAGACAGCTTCATATAAATCACTTCGAGTTCCTGGAGATATTCCTAGCACTGAAAGCGTTCAAGCCTGACATTGTCAACAAAGTGGTCAATGTCCGTACGGACAATGTGGTGTCCATGTTTTATATCAACAAGCAGGGGAGTACCAAGTCCCCTCCTCTTGTGGCTCTTGCCATTTAGATTTGGGAATGGGCGGTTCAGCATGGCATCTGGCTGGTGGCAGTACACCTCCCGGGCCAGCTGAATGTTACTGCAGATGCCCTCAGCCGACGAACAATGGTCAGTTACGAGTGGAAACTGAACACGGAGGTCCTCTTACAGATTTTCCATTGTTGGGGCACTCCAAAAAGGAAGCTTCCCCTGTATGCCTCTAGAAACGTGCTGGGAGCCTTCTCTCTGGGAGATGCTCTCGAGATTTCCTGGCACAACATGAGGGCCTATGCTTTTCCGCCTCTGATTCATCGGGCGATTTGCAAGCTGAGGGGCATAGTGAATTGTTCTTTTCTGTTCATAGCACCGTGATGGCCGGCCAGGTTTTGGTTTTCAGAGCTTCAGCATATATCGGTGTGTGCACCGATCAGGCTTCCGTTGGTTCCCAACCTGCTTCACCAGAGTGATCAGCAGTTGAGGCGACCCTGCCCACAATCTTCAACTTGGGGGTGGGGGGGGGGGGGCATGGTGCCTGAGTTCAGATCCTTAGAGAGCCTCAATTTGTCAGCAGATAACATGCAGATGATTCAGGCGGCCAGGAAGCCCTTGACGAGATCTCAGTATAAATGTAAATGGCTACGGTTCTGCCACTGGTGTTTGGCTAGGCTGCTGGACCCCAGGGAGGCTACAATCGACGCAGTACTGTCCTTTGTCTTGTCTCACATCCGGCAGAGTCTGGCATTCATGTCTTGTCCTGCAGGACTTACCTGTCGGCTATTGCCGCTTATCTGTATAAGCCCTTTGAGCCCATGTCTATGGTAGACCTCAAGTACTTTTCGTGGAAAGTTTCATTCTTGGTTGCTTTGACTTCGGCAAGGCGTGTGAGTGAGCTCCAGGCCTTGTCGGTAGAGCATCCCTTCTTGGTTTTTCATAAGGATAAGGTTGTCCTGAGGATGAATCCTTCCTTCCTTCCAAAAGTGGTCTCTGATTTTCATCTGAATCAGTCAATCTCCTTGCCTGTCTTCTTCCCAAACCCAGCCTCAGAGGCTGAGAGGGTTTTGCATTGCCTATACATTAGAAGAGCTCTTAAATTCTATCTGGACAGAACATCTGAGTTTAGGAACTCTTCTCAGCTTTTGGTGACTTTCGGTAATCTGCAAGGTAAGCCTGCCTTGAAAGCGACCATCTACAGATGTATTGCTGCCTGTATTGTGGAGGCTTACGCTGTTCAGGGCCTTCAACCTCCAAAAGGGATTCATGCTCATCTTGTACGGGGCAAGGCGGCTGCTTCGCGAAAGCAGCTACGTGGGCCTCCCCATCGGCTTTTTGTAGGCATTACTGTCTAGACCTAAGCTCCAGAGCTGATGCTCAGTTCGGTCAAGCTGTGCTAAAAAACCTGTTTCAATAAGGAGTTTTCCATCCACCCGTAATTTCTGTGAGGAGTGCTTGGGAATCTCCCATAAGTATGGAGGAAAGGGGACGGGACGTTGGAGTATAATAAAGTTACTCACCGTAGTAACTACCTTACTCCTAGTCCATAGTCCCCTTTCCTCCATACGCCCGCCCGCCGTCCCCTCTAATAAGGTTCCTCTGTTATTGCTTAAAGGTCTCAGACCTGGCGATAGAAAAGGACTGATGGGCGATGTGCTGGGCGGGATTAAGGTTGCATGCAGTACCCCGCGTAAAAAGAGGAAGGACACGTTTTTGAGAAATGTGATGCTTTTTACAAAGTGCTCCGGTCCTGTCCCACAGAATGGAAGAATGTCCCATAAGTATGCAGGATAGGGGACCATGGACTAGGAGTAAGGTAGTCACTATGGTGAGTAACTTTTAGTCTACCATAGATTTTGACCTTTACCAGTGGTACAGCTTTCAACCGTTTCCACTATATATTATATGCCATGGACATTAGCACAATACAGGCAAGTGCCCACTATCTTTGGCTGTGCCCACTATATATTCTAACATATAAATGGGCCACTAGCCATGGCCTTTGACCTTGAGCAGTTTGTACATCTTTTGGCCATGTCCACTGTTTTTTTTACAATAATAAAATGCAATAAGCAATGGCCTCCGGGCGTGCCTACTATCTATTATATACGCTAACCAGCCACTAGCCATGGTCTTAAACACAATGCTAGCCAGTGGCCACGGTTTTGAGCTATGCGGATGGTATATTCTAAAATGTTAATAGGCACTAGCTATGACATTTAGCCATGGCCACTGATAACAGCTTGGAATGTTGCCCAATGTATATATGAAAACAGTGATGGGGCTACTAGGCATTGATTTTAACCTTGCATGTTGGTATTTTTGAACAGTAAGCGACCACTAGCTATGTTCTTTGGTAGTGGCCAGTGACCCCAGCCTTTGTTATGGCCAAGTCCACGGTCCAAATTCTTATTAAGGTAATCAAAGTTTTCATGAGATAAATTATAAAGAATATTATGGGTAATTCCATTTTTATGTAATCAGTTAAATTCAATGTAATTAGTGTTGTCACCAGTGATGTGATTTGTAATGTCATCAGTGTTCTCCAGCATGGGGTCTGGCATGGATTCACATGCTCATGAATATTCCCCGTCGTCAGGCTGGGAATCCTCGGTAAAGAAAAAACCAGTATCAGTTTCGTTTCTGATCTGTCTTTCGTAGTAATAACCAATCACTGGTCTCTGCGTCATACTGACCACAGCCAATGACTGCCCTCTACCTAAGCACCGCCTCTGGCAGCCATCTTCAGATTTTTACCGCACGTTCATGTGTTGGGATCCTCGTGCTATTGCTCTCGAGCGTTAGTGCTTTTTTCGCGCTTTTTCACAAAAAAAAACTTCGATTCTTTCGGTCAAAAGAGCCTCAAGCTCCACCGATCCTACATCCGATCAACGGGGACCCGTGTCGGATTCATCTGTGCCCCTCAAGGGTGAAGATTTCGTCGAGCTACGCTTCGGAGGACTCCAGAAGCTTCTCAGGCCCGGTCTCGGAGATGGCCCAGGAGAAGGGAAGCTCGACGCCCGGAAAGCTGTTCAGGGTCTGCCCTGGATGCCAGCTGCAGAACGTCTTCAAGGAGGACGAACACTCTTTCTGCCTTTACTGCCTTCATGAGGACAAGACGCACGTGGAGAAGGACTGTGCGTTTTGCGGCAACATGTCGGAACGGACCATGAAGGACCGCCATCAACGTCTCGCCAACTGGCTGGAGGGTAAGAGCCCGTCTGGCGAGAAGAAGAAGAAATCCGAGCGGTCTTCTAAGACCTTTGAGGGCGCCCCGGCGACGGGGGCCCAACATAAGGCCAAGCACCGCGAGTCCGCTGGCACCGGGAGCGCCGAACGGTCGGGCTCTACGGGCGCCAGGCAGGGCGCACCCTCCCCGGCACCATCAACCACGAGCCAACGCTCTGGGTCGGGTAAGAGGAAGGCCGAGCACCCGGCGAGGCTCCTGGAGAGGCCCCGGTCGAGCTCTAAGGCAGAGGAGGAGCGTGGCAGTGCCCCCTCCCTCAAGGATAAGGCGGTGAGCGCACCTAAGGTGGTGAAGGCCTTGATCCATCCGACCAAGCCCTCTATCGAAACGGTCGCGGCGGCCCTGGCTCAGCCTGTGGTGGCTACACCAGTGGTGGCGACCTCAGGGCCCAGAATCTCCCTGCCTCCGCGGAGGGAGTCTTCCTTTGTGCCCATCGATAGGACCCCCGTGAAACCCTCCGTGGGGAAGAAGAAGGGGGGGCAGGGCGTCGTCGTAGATTTGGCCTCAACCTCAGAAGAGGAGCTGATCGAGGTCTTAAGCCACGGCCTAGGCGTGGAAGAAGGCCAGCCCGTCGGAATGGACCCCGACGCAGGTGACGACGACGACATCGTCGAGGATACCGACGGGGCCCCTGCTCGCCCGTCGGATTCCCCTCTGCCAGCGCCGCAAGACAACTCGGCGGCCATTTTGTTGGCCATACAGTCCTTATGCTCCGAGATAAGGACGAGGCTACCGTTACCGACGGAGGAACCTCTCCCGTCGGGGGATCCAGAACCGGGACCTTCTGGTGTTCCCCCTACCAAGAAAAGAAGGATCCATCCACCACCTCCTTTTCAACCGTCGCGCCCCGTCCAGCCCTCCTCCCCGTCCACCCGAGGGGATGATACGGGGACTGACACGGCAGCGACGGGTACGGACGACGAGGCATACGACGAGGATTTTCCGTCGTCGCCTCCCACCAGGGCTTCTCCGCCCGACGAGATCGGATCTTTCCACTCCATGATCTCCAGGGCTTCCGAGCTTTTCCAACTCTGCCCTGAGGAGAAGAAAAAGGAAGGCTTCCTTTATCAGCGGCGCGAGGCCAAGAGGAAGACGGTCCTCGCAGTGCCTCTGTTGGACGACATTTGGGATGAGGGCCTTTTCCCTCCTCAAGAACCCTTCCACGACGCCAGCTAGAAGAGACTGGTACGAGAAAAAGTACCGGGTCCCGGACACGGCCCCCCTATGCCTCCGGGCGCAGCCTACCCCGGACTCCGTCGTCTCCGCGGCAGCCAGGAAGAAAGCGGGGGGGGGGTGCGGCCTCCACATCAACTTCCCCGCCGGACGGCGAGGGAAAGAAATTGGATGCTATGGGACGTAGAGTCATCTCGTCGGCAGCGACGACGATTAAAGCGGCCAACGCCTTGGCTATCGTGGCCCGCTACGACAGGGAGCTCTGGTACAAGATAGCTCCCCTGCTGGATTTTCTGCCGGACGACAAGAGGGCGGAGGCCCTTGAGATCCTGCAGGAAGGTGAGGTGGCGTCGGACCACGCCATCACCGTGGCGACGGACATCACCGACACTGGGTTCCGCCAGCTGGGCAACGGCGTTTGCCTTCGACGTCGTGGATGGCTCAAAGCTACAGACTTTCGGCAGGACGTCCAGACCAGAGTCCTGGACATGCCCTTCGACGGGAACAACCTGTTTGGGAAGACAGTGGACGATTCCCTTCAGGCCATCAAGGCGGATACTGAGACGGCCAGGGCCCTTGGAGTCCTGCAGCAACGACGAACGCCCTTTCGGAGCGGCGGAGGCAAGGGCGCCTCCAAAGGTTCCGGCGGCGGTTTCGCTTCCTACCGTCAAGCGGCCCGCTCGTCGTCGCAAGAGGCCTACAGAGGACGAGGCAAGTCTAGCGGACCCCGCCGTCGTCGCCAAGGAGGTCAAGGCGGCAAGGCCGCGTCCAAGCAGGATTGAACCGGCCGTGGGGTCGGGCCCCCACCGAAGCACCCCGGTGGGAGGCCGGCTGGCGGGCTTCGTCAGCGTGTGGGAGTCCATCTCCACCGACCGTTGGGTGCTGGACGCCCTGGCCCGGGGCCACGCGCTCGAGTTTCAAAGAAGGTGCCCGCGCGTCCCCCCCGTGGCCAGGAAAGAACTTCACGTCCCTCAACTTCTCCTGGAGGTAAAGGCGATGCTCAGAAAGGGCGCCATCAAACTCGTCCCAAAGAGGCTTCGGGGCTCCGGAGTCTACTCGCGATACTTCCTCGTGAAGAAGAAGACGGGAGGATGGCGCCCCATCCTAGACCTGCGACGTCTGAACAAGTTCATCAAGGCGCAGAAGTTCCGGATGGTCACCCTCCAGCACGTCCTGGGTCAGCTGGAGGAAGGAGACTTCCTATCGTCGTTGGATTTGGAGGATGCCTACTTCCACATTCCCATCCTAAAGGGGCACCGAAAATTCCTCAGATTCGTGGTCCAAGGGCGTCATTACCAGTTCAAAGCCCTTCCCTTCGGACTACGGTCGGCACCCAGGGTATTCACCAAGTGCCTCGCACCGGTGGCGGCGCAGCTGCGCCGCGAGGGGTTTCACGTCTACCCCTACCTGGACGACTGGCTCATCCGCGCCAAGACGAGGGAGCTCGCCGTGGTCCACACGGCAAGGACCGTCCAACTCCTCACGGACCTGGGATTCTCCGTGAACTACGCCAAATCCCACCTGGTGCCCGCGCAAGTCGCACTGTTTCTGGGAGCGAGGCTCGACACAGTGTCCCTTCTGGCCTCCCCGTCGGAGGAGAGGACCAGGACCATCTTGGGCAAGGTGCAACGGATGTTGGTGGCCGACGCGGCCAAGGTGAGGTCCATCAAGTCCCTCCTCGGGATGATGTCTTCCTGCATCTACCTCATTCCCATGTGCAGGCTCCGGATGCGCCCGTTGCAAGAATTCCTGGATGCGCGCTGGATCCAGACGACGGGCAGCTTCGAGGAAAGGATCAAGCTCGACGAGAGTTTCCGACGAGCGATACGGTGGTGGGGCACCCGCGCGCATCTGACGGCGGGCATGGACTTCCAGACCCCAGCCCACCAGGAGACTGTGACCACGGATGCCTCCCTGGAAGGGTGGGGAGCGCACACCGAAAATCTGCACGCAAGGGGACTCTGGCTCCCGACGGAGAAGTCCCTGCATATCAACGTCCTGGAGCTCCGTGCAGTGTTTTGGGCCCTCAGGTCCTTCCTTCCGTCCCTCAAGGGCAAGGTGGTGAGGATCTTCACCGACAACACCACCACCATGTTTTACATCAGGAAACAGGGCGGAACCAGGTCCCCAGCGCTGTCCAAGGAGGCGCAGGACCTGTGGCATTGGGCCGTCGCCCAAGGGATTTTTCTGGTGCCGTTTCATCTGGCAGGGATAAAAAACACCATTGCCGACTCACTCAGCAGGGAGCTGCGCTCGTGCCACGAGTGGGAACTACGGCAGGATCTGGTGGATCGCCTCTTCCGACGGTGGGGCACACCCCAGATCGACCTGTTCGCGACGGCGACGAACACCAAGTGCCGGAGGTTCGCCAGCAGGTTTCCCCAGACGAGGAGCATGGGCGATGCTTTCTCGTTCCCCTGGGAGGGCCTGTTCCTCTACGCGTTCCCTCCCTTGCCTCTGCTAATCCGGCTCGTCAACCAGCTCAAGAGGTCACGGTGCAGGATGATCCTCGTCGCACCTGCGTGGCCGAGGCAGATATGGTTCCTGGACCTTCTGGACTTGTCAGCGTCCCCGCCGATCAAGCTGCCGGCGGACGCGGATCTACTCTCCAGGGAAGGAGGCGCCATCCTCCACCACGACCCGAAGTCGCTGAACTTGCAGGCCTGGCTCCTGCAGCGCTAGAGTTTGGAGGATACGACATACCGGCCGATTGCAGAGAGGTTCTTGCAAAGGCCAGGGCGTCCTCGACTCTTAAATGCTACGGACACAAATGGAAGAGGTTCTCTGTCTGGTGCCACGCACAGAAGATTAACCCTCTACGGATTACGGCTCCCCAAGTACTGCCGTACCTGCTGACGCTGGCCAAAGCTGGTCTGGCACACGCGTCCATCAAGATTCATCTTGCTGCGATCTCCCGATACACCAGAACCACGGGGCGGAGGTCCTTGTGGTCTCATCGTCTGGTGAAAGAGTTCATGAAGGGACTGTTCAGATCGTTCCCGCCGGTGAAGGCTCCGGCCCCGGCGTGGGAGCTCAACGTGGTGCTGACCAAGCTCATGGGACCTCCGTTCGAGCCTCTGCACTCGGCCCCGTTGAAGTTTCTATCGTGGAAAACAGCTTTTCTTGTGGCCATCACCTCCGCACGACGAGTGGGAGAGATCCAGGCCCTTTCCTGCAAGGCCCCGTACTTGACTTTCCACGACACGAGGGTAGTGCTCAGGACGCACCCCTCCTTCATGCCCAAGGTGCCGTCGGACTTCCATCTCAACGAACCCTTGGTGTTGCCTGTGTTCTTCCCGTCGCCTTCGTCGCCGGCTGAGAGGACTTTGCACTCGCTGGATGTGGCTAGAGCGCTGAAGTTCTACGTAGACCGCACGAAGTGTTTTCGGAAGACGTCACAACTCTTTGTGAACTTTGGACCTGTCAATCAGGGGAAGGCTCTCGAAGGCTTCCATTTCCAGATGGCTCTCCGGCTGTATCATGTACTGTCATCGGTTGGCAAACCGACCGCTGCCTGGCCGTCCGAGAGCCCATTCCACCAGAGCGATCGCAGCTACCACGGCGTTCCTATCTGGTGTGCCCCTGCTGGACATATGCAGGGCTGCTACGTGGAGGTCGACGCACACCTTCACGAAATTCTACTGCGTCGACCGGGATTCCAGGGAGGAGTCCAGGGTCGGCCAAGCAGTGCTGCGCAACCTGTTTGCCTGAGGTGAGCCTGGTGAGGAGGTAAGATGCTTAATGTTGTGTTTATGTGATGCTTAATGTTGAGCCTTTGCCACCTCCCGTGGTTGTGCATGTGTGTACTGCTATGTATTCTTTATTCATGAGCATGTGAATCCATGCCAGACCCCATGCTGGAGAAGGAACAAGTTACTTACCTGTAACTGTTGTTCTCCAGCATGGGTCTGGCATGGATTCACATGCGAACCCTCCCGCCTACCCCTCTGCGGCTCTTCACTTGGTCATACTGCCACTTCACGTGCTTCCAAATCTGAAGATGGCTGCCAGAGGCGGTGCTTAGGTAGAGGGCAGTCATTGGCTGTGGTCAGTATGACGCAGAGACCAGTGATTGGTTATTACTACGAAAGACAGATCAGAAACGAAACTGATACTGTTTTTTTCTTTACCGAGGATTCCCAGCCTGACGACGGGGAATATTCATGAGCATGTGAATCCATGCCAGACCCATGCTGGAGAACAACAGTTACAGGTAAGTAACTTGTTCCTTCTCATATAACATGTAATTAGTGATGTGATCTGTGATGTCATCATTGTGGTCATACGCTGCGCAACAGGGGGCGCGAAGTTAAGGTGGCTTTAGCTGAATTTCAGGGGTTGTGTTGCATTAAGTTCTCACCTTAACATCGCTGCAACTAAAGATTTTTCCTTGAAAAAAAATATATATTATATAATGTAGAGAGAAAACTTGGACGGACTGCACTCCAAAGGCCAGAGAGGCTTGAAAAATTACAATAAAACGTGATATGACACAGCAATATGTTATTTAAAAATGCTAAATCTGCACAGTCCAACAGGAAAGAAAACCAGAGGTGCTTGTTCACACAAATTGTCTAACATTGCATTTTCTTCCCGTACCAGAGCAGTAAAGTTTTCTCCTTTCTAAACCCCAACTTATTTTTAATGACCCTTTTTGGCCAGTTGGCAGCACTGCACATGTTTTCTCTTTTGTTTGGAGTGCTTGATGATTGGGAGATGCTGCCACACTAAGTATACATCAAAATATGCCTTTCCTCTGACCTGAAAGTTTTAAGATGAACAGCTGAGCTTTTTCCATGCAAGCAAGTAAACCATTTCCTGACCTTGTCCACAAAAGAACCTTTCCACCCCCATTTCTTTTCTGCACTTTCTCTTTATTGCAGATAACACTCTGCATTTTATTGTAAAAATACATTTGGGTGTCGTTTGTGTACTCAAACAGTTGTAGGAATGACAAAGTGTATTTATTTTGTAGATTTTGATGATCCAACATATTTGCAAAAAGTGTTTAATGCTTTGCAGTTGTTCCATTAACCTGCTAGCTTTTCAATATATTTGAGTCATAAAACATCTTTATTTTTGTTCACAGTCTCGATCGCGGCAGGAAGATCCAGAGCAGCTTCGGTTGAAACAGAAAGCCAAGGAGGTACAAGCAGCTTTTTCAGTCCCACGCACTCCACCCATCCTGTTGTAAAAGTTGCTTGGTGAGCTGTTTGGCCTCAGAATATTGACTTTTCTGCTTTGTCTTGAACCCACAGATGCAGCAGCAGGAATTAGCACAGATGAGACAGAGGGATGCCAATTTAACAGCGTTAGCAGCCATCGGCCCCAGGAAGAAACGGAAAGTGGATTCTCCGGGGCCGGGAACTGGGACAGAGGTAATCTGTCCTATACTTATTTTCAGCTGTTAAGTGTTTCTAACGTAGCTATGCACAGTGGTGCTACAACCCAGTTTAACCAGTACTGGTGCTAGCAGACAGTTGTTGAGCTCATATTCACTGGCTTTTCCCCCCCTCACCGTGGATTGTAAGGCACGCTGTAAATCGGAGTGCTTTAATTTTGAGTGGGAAATTATTCTTAAAGTACTTAAAGGTCTACATAAAGGTTATTATGGTGGTGACACGTCTGGAAATGTGCTAGAAATGGTGATAGCACTACGTGTCACTTTTTACCATATTACTAGACTTTTTATTGCTAGACGATTCACGCATTTTTTAAATGTGAAAAATGTATTCTTATGGAAGTCCTTTCTTTGTTTTTTAAAAGGTTTGACGGGAGTATCCATTTTGCTTGATTTACCTTCCAATAGGATAGCCTTTTCTCAAACATTTCCAGTCACTTCAATACCCTCAGTCTTTAAGTTGACATTTAATCAATCTCTAAGAATAAGGTGTAGCATAAAGTGATAACATTAAACATCTTTACACCCGTCCATAACTTAATCGTTCAACGTGCCTAATCTGTTTTAAGCAAAACAAAATATTTTCATGGTTTAAGTTGGTCATGACGAATACAGATCTGGTCTACATATTCAATGATGGTATTAGAACTATTTAAAAAAATAAAGTATAGGAACTTCTTCATTTATATACATATGTAAGGTGATGGGAACATCATTTGACAATTTTGTTACGCCAACAAATTTGGTTCTATTGTATAATTTTAAAAGGTCATTAATGGCACCTTAATTGGCACTTTTTTACAAAAACTAAAGATAACATTTTACAATTTGCTCAATTACCAGGCATCCATATCTAAGTCAATTTTTAAAATTGATTTTAGCATGATTTATTGACACTCTTAAGGTAGCTCAAATTGTCAAACACTTTTGCTTAAATGCAATGCTTTGTATTGCAGTGGGGAAGCTAAGAAATATGACAATTCTTTCTTTGGTGGGAAAAGCTATTTTCCAGGACCCACGTGTTTCACCAAAGAGTTTGGTGTTATAAAGAGCCACATGAACGCATTCCAATCTGGTTTTCTGCAGGTGATTTTGTCATCCAGAATTAAGAGCTCTGTTTTTGAGGTATCCAGGTTTGTCCAGTTGTCAACATCCCTGTAAGCAGTGTCTGATCAGGGCCTCTACTGGCTCGATGTTTGTCTCTAACCTTTGCATTATTCAAGTATCATCCACTTGTGTCATTGTTATGTTGGAAAAAGGACTGAGTTAGAAGTAAACATTGTAGTAGAAACTAAGGCGCCTGCTACAAAATTTCTTACCAAGCACATTTTTACAGAAGCTATATAAATCCATCTCTGTCAGCATCTTTCTAACCCTAACCACAATGGGGCCATTGTAAGGTGCTAAGATGGATTTCCAAAATCGTCCAGAAGGGAAGATGCAGGGGTGGGCAATTTTGGTAGGCCACCCTATTACGGTGAAAAGGGAAAGACAGGAAACTGAGGGGTCAGTCAAACCCAATCGAACTAAGGTGGCAGAGCTGCAAGGTGTAGTCTCAGAAAGAGTGTGTGAATGGTCTAGGACTAAGAGTCCACACAGAGCAAAACCAGTAATTCATTAGACAGGTAAGTAGATGACGCGTTTAGTTAAATATTGTCACATAAAACCCTTATAAAACACATTTCTGAGGATTGTTGAATCTGCTTAGCTCACATGCTATGCATAGACCGACATCTAGTGGAAGGTGCAGAGTACTACAGTTGTTGTTTTCGAAACTCAAAGCAACGTCGACTGTACCCATGGTCCTTCACGCGTCGTGTTTTTTTTTTTCTGCCATTATGATGGACGCTTAATTGCAGAGTTCATTTCGGCTAATGCCATTTACTATTGAAAAATTATGATTAGTTACTCTTTCTGTCCTTTCTCCATGCCGAATTAGACTACTTCATTGATGCAGTGGAGAGGACGACCGTTGAAAGAAACCCCAGACTAGACTGACCCTTTCGGCCTTGAAAGGCCGCTCCTGGCCTAGGCCCCACAGTAGGGAGAGTGGGGTGTGGACATTGTAGAATGCATTTTCCCCTTCATCCTCTCCTTTCTCGCCTGGCTGCCTTTTCACATAAACATGGAGAACACTCCATTTAAGTTTTGCCCCACGTGTAATATAAAATTCCCCTGGTTAGACCAGCACTGGGTGTGCAATTTGTGTCTAGCACGGGATCACGGCGTGGGGCATTGACGAGCCTGCAAGCTCTTCAAGCCAAAAACATGTTGAGACTGAAGAACAAAACGCGGGGCCCAGCCCATCATGCCATGCAGGCGAGTCCTCCATGGACGTGGAGGGAGCCTCCAGTGATGGCAGCGTCACAGTCTTTACGGACAGCGAAGGCGATGGGGAACCGTCAGGTTCCCAAGTGCGAGCCCCGACCCCAAAAGACGGGCCGGCGGCTCTGTTACGGGGACAACAACTGGTGGCGGAAGCACTCTCACGACCCCCAGCACTTAACACACAGCCTGGGGCTAGATATCGTCAACCAAACACCCACACACGGCGTCAAGGGGGAGGTTCACAGAATCCCTGTCCTCGGAGCGCTCAAGGTCCCGATAGCCTCACGACAGGCCCCGTAAGTCAAGACAAGCCAGATGCTGTGCCCAAAACATCGACCGAATGCCAGAAGACGAGGCTTCGGCCCGTCCCACCATCGAAAGTAGACACCCCAAAAGTCTGTAAGCTCTAAAAGCTCTAATTTATCCCACTTAGTAAAGAAGCATGTCCCTGAGAGCCTGCTTAAGTCTAAACATTCAAAGAAACACTCCTCCAAGAGCCCCAATCATGAGAAGTCTGACATGGACAAGTCCACACACTGCTCCTATTTTGATTTCAGTCGAACCAGTCCAGAGTGATCTGTATGATGTTCACACACACACACACTGATGACACCAAAACATTTCACAAGACTGATCATCATCATTATTATGATGAAGAGGAAGAGTAGGTGTATAACCTAGCCTCACCAATTCAACTGGACACGCCTGTGGTTGATTCGCCAGTTGACAATCGGCCACTCCATAAAGATATGCTTATAAAGGCAGCTGAACACTTTGGAATCCAAACCCAAGAGACTCAGTTCGATGAAGACTTTGTAGAAGATATATTGGGGGACAAAAAAGCTGCCACCCAATTCATTCCTATTCTGCAATGTGTCCAAAGAAGGATTCAACCTTATTTGGAAACACCAAACCATACCCGGGCAGTCAACCCACGGGTTGAAAAACATTTCCGTCCAGCGCCATCTGACCCACTTTACATCCGGGGCCAGATTTGCTTGTGTTTACCACGACTCGTAAAAGGGCCGGAACACAGTTGGCCTCATCAGAGGCACGCCCGATAAGGAGACAAAAAACTCTACACTATGGGGAGAAAGGTAGCCACTTTCCAGACAAGGATCGCCAATAACTCGACACTGCTGGCAAGCTACAACTTCCACAAATGGGACGAGATGATTACACTGATAGCTTCTGCTCCCGAACCTCTGAAGTCACAACTGGCCCTGGTAACAGCAGATGGCAAGGCAACATCCAGCTGCATCCTGAAAAGCAACCTAGATGCTGCAGACAATGCGGGCAGGATTATTGCCGAACGGACCATCATCAAGCGCCACACTTGGCTACGCCAGTCTGGCTTCAAACTTGAAAACCAAGCTACACTCCTTAATATATCAATGGAACCCAACGTCTTATTCGGGAAAGCCGTAGAAGACAAATTTAAGTCCTCCAAGGAGGAATATGATACCCTAAAGTCTCTAGGCCATCTGATGAACAAACCACCAGGCCAGAGAGGCGGAAGCAATTTTCATCAGTTTTGTGGCCAAAACGCTGAGAGGCTCAGGTTATGGACAAGGGCAGGGCTCTTCCTGGGGTAACAACCATGGTCAAGCCTTGCAGGGATTCCAGAGAGGCCAGCACCAATCTTGTGGCTGGGGGAGGTCTTCCACATACAGAGGTGGAGGTACACCTCCTAAACAATGACAAGTACTCTCCCATGCCTCTCCAGTAGGAAGTCGTATTTCACACTTCACCCATCAACACAGACAAGTGGGTGCTATCAACCCTGGTGGGAGGTTGTGTGGCGCTCATCCAAAAAGCATCGCCCACTACAAAGGAATTCAACGAAGGAAGAACAACTCATCCTTCTCGAGGAGGTCGTCGTGCTGCTACTCAAGGACGCCATAGAGGTCGAACCAGCGAACGAGGTAAACAAGGGTATTTATTCAACCTACTTCCTCGTGCTAAAGAAAGATCTATCTTTGCACCCAGTGTTAGACTTTCAAGATAGCAGACCAGCACTACCAATTCAAGGTGCTGCCCTTCGGAATAGCGTCTGCTCCAAGTGTGTTCACCAAGGTACTGGCGATGGTGGCTGCGCAGGAAGGCAATCCCAGTGTACCCCCTACCTGGACGACTGGCTGATCACAGGGGAATCACCCCATCTTTGCAAACAAAACACACAAAGTACCATAAACCTTCTCTTCCAATTGGGCTTCTCAATAAACAAGAAAAAGTCGAGGCTTGTGCCACACACAACAAAATGGTTCCTAGGAGCTGTCTTAAACGCAGAAGCAGGGTTAGTCTTTCCATCCGTGTAAAGGGTTGAGAACCTGCTACGGCGAATACCTCTATCAAGCCGGTCGCAAGATAAACGTACGCAAAGCAATGCGTTTACTAGGCATGATGGTGTCGTGCATATACCTGGTCCCACACGCACGTCTGCGCAATCGTCCCATGCAAGAGTGGTTGACGAAACAATGGTCTCAGGCAAGCGATCAGTGGGACGATCTAGTGGTCATTACGCCAACACTAGTTCAAAATCTACACTGGTGGACAAAGGAAAACCTGTTAAAGGGAAAACCCTTCCACGACACGGCAGTGCAAGCGATTGTTACAACAGAGGCATCACTCTCTGGGTGGGGATCACATTACTTTGACCACATAGCACATGGTCTGTGGACTCGCATCACATCGCAGGACCACATCAACCTGCTGAAAATCCTAGCAGTATTCAAAGTGCTTCAAGCATTTGAAGCGCAGCTGACGAACCAGTCGGTTCAAATCCTAACAGACAGCACCACGGCAATGTTCTATATCAACAAGCAGGGGGGGCACGCACTCTCCAAATCTGTCCAAGCTGGCACAGAAAGTATGAAGATGGGCACTCAGACAAGGGATCTTCCTATCCTCCCAACATGTTCCAGGAGTACTCAACACTCTTGCAGACTCTCTGAGCAGAGATCCCATACCAGTAGAACATGAGTGGCAACTAGACTCGAGTGTCGTAGACCACATCTTCTCACAGTGGTGTTACCCCGTGCTAGACTTGTTCGATACAAGAGAAAACGAGCAATGCCCACACTTCGCGTCCATGTTCCCCCAACCAGACTCGAAGGGGAACACCCTGTGAATGAGCTGGTCTGGGAAATTTACTTACACTTTTCCCCCAACTCCTTTGATGAGCATGGTAGTGAACAAGATTCACAGAGAACAGATGATGCTCATCCTAGTTGCTCCCATGTGGGCAAGACAGCCATGGTAGCCACATCACAGTACACAAACCAACCGCAAATGTAAATACTGATTGTAAGAATGTAAACCTGTATTACTGTGCCTTACTATGAAGCTATGCATGTCTGTGTATCACTGTGTAAATGTTCACACTTTGCCTCATGTCAAGTTTCTGTATATCTCTTTTGAACCTTGTCCAAGTACCAATACTGTATGCTTACAAATATGCCAACATGTATTAAGTAAGTACCTAAGTAATCTTGTAACCTACTGTGTGATACCCGAGGGCTTGTGTTACGCTCACCTGGTATCCACGGGGACGCTACCCAACCGTAGGGACTCTGGGATCCTTCTCTGCGGTTCCCAGGTGTGGCCAGCGGGGGAGTTCTGCCTGTAATACAGGAGGGCTATGTTCAGGACTGGCCAACTGGGGTAATCAGCCCCCCACCACCCTGTATGCCTGCTGCCCCTCTGGGCCTCTCCTCACCTTATTGTTTATTCAGGTGTGCTCTCCGTCCTGCCTTCTTGGCAGGGGCGCGTTGTCCTTTGTGGGCGAATGCGATCTAGTTACTTCACTGAATCCGGCCCGTTTGGAGTCTTTCAGGTAGGTGTTATTGCTGTTGTATATTGTTGTTATTCTTGCAAGCCTTTCTTGGTTTAATAAATGTCTTTCCCTTCCTAAGGTGTGCAGAGGTCAACTGTGATGCGTTGGCTGAATTGGGTCTCGTCGGTAAATGATTGCGTGTAAAGAGCGCTATGATGCGGTAAGTAGGCACTATGTGCAGCGCTGTGATGCCTTGCCTTTGCTAACCTGTTGTCCTTTCTTTCCCATAGATCGTGGTGCTCGCCCGGAGTGTGGAATTCCGAGGTAATGCTGGTTGAGGGGCAACTTGCGAGGTAAGCCTTTCGGCACAGTTCGTTATGTTGTAAAGTTTCTAATATCTTGTTTCCTTCCTTTTTTGCAGATCCGTTGGTCCGGGAGACGCGCTGATCCTAGGAAGCTGTTTGCAGGAGCTGTGGGCAGCTAACGATGAGAATTACAGGTAAGCTGCTGCTGCTAACAATGTCCTTTTGTCTCCTTACAGATGCTGTTCTTCCGAGGTTCGCGGGTACAGCTGAACACAGTGAACGTCACGTTGCAGGATTGCAAAGTAACGCGAAGCCTGTAATCCAAGTTGGGTGTCGTTTAAATAGGTTCAAGAAAGTAGTCCAGGTAAAGTAATTCCTAGGCTACCACACCCAAAACACTATACCGTATAGCTTGGTTCCAAGGAGCCAAGATATGTGAATGCCTCCATGTTGGCTGGCACTTTAAATAAAGTAGTTCCCTAAACACAAGTCTTTATTAAGTATGAGCCTGGCTCCAAAGGCGCCAGGACCGGCCCCAAGAGGACCTAGGCAATGGATGCCTAAGTTTGTTGGAGACCCGAGCCAAGACCCCTCCTGGCCCATGGGCTTGCCAGAGGGGTTTCTGGATGTAGGTCGTGACAGCTTGGCTGTATAACCAAATGCAATAAATAAATAAATAAAATCTGTGCAAACTGGTTATGTGCGATCCCATCAAACTCCTGTGCCAGACCAATCTATTGACCCAATACAGGGGAATAACAGTGCACCCTCAACCACACTCAATGAACTTGGCAGCATGGCTCTGAGATCATAGGGTTCGGGCATCTGAATCTACCACAAAGTTGTATGGTTAACCTCAAGGAGGAACATTCACCAAACACCAGACATTTATTTCGACAAGTGGAGAAGATTGTAATTTGGTGCCAGTCTAAAGAAATAAAACCCATAGAATGTACTAATTCCAAGATTCTGAATTATTTATTCCACTTGCTAGACTCTGGGTGAGTATTCAACTCTATATGCGGTCCACTTGGCGGCTTTATCAGTTTACACCACCTCTCAAAGTAAAGTATCATGGTGGAAAGTGCCAGTCATTAAGGCATTTGTGGAAGGAGTAAAGAGACTCCACCCTCCAATTTCTAACCCTCCGCCAGGCTGGGATCTCAATGTAGTACTCTCATAGCTCATGTGTCCCCCTTTGAGCCTATGCAGAAGTCAAGTCTTAAACACCTGACATAAAAGACTGCCTTCTTAGCGGCCATTACTTCCATTAGAAGAGTTAGTGAATTGCAAGCATTATCACTTCAGGACCCTTTCTTTGTCATACACAAGGAACAATTGGTTTTACGTACGCACCTTACGTTTTCCCCTAATTTCATTTCCATATTCCACGTGAACCAATCCATTGAGCTTACAGCCTTCTTTCAGAATCCAACAAGCTTCACTGAGGTAAAACGCCATACACTAGATGTAAGGAGGGCAGTCCTTTACTATGTAAACAAGACCAGACCGCTTATGAAAACAGACCAACTGTTTGTCTCCGTAGCACCAGGCAGAGAAGGAGACCGCATTTCCAAGAATGCCATCTCCAGATGGATAGTCGGATGCATACAATTATGCTATTCATTATCAAACAAGACACTGCCTTTCACACCAAGAGCTCACCTCACAAGAATCACAGGAGCTACTCTGGCATTTATCGCAAATGTCCCCTTGGACAGCATTTGCAAAGCAGCTTCATGGAGCTCAGTGCACACTTTTACTCAGCACTACCTCATTGACAGTCATTCCAAAGCAGAAACAAAGGTGGGACAAGCGGTTCTAAAACACCTATTTGCCGCTGAACCTTCTCACAACCCACCACCTTCTCCTAACACTGCTTACTAATCTATGCATAGCATGTGATCTAAGTAGAATCCACAAGCCTCGGAAGGGATACATTACTCACCATAATCGTATTTCTGATGCTTGTATCTACTTAGATTCACATGTTCCCACCCTTCCTCCCCTGAGAGAAGGTGCATAGATGTTATGAGCTTCTCTGATATATATCTGCTTGGATACACTTGTACTCACGCTACCCTTCAAGCTACCTCATGTCAGAAACAAAACAATCTGCGGGACCTCGATGTGTGAAGGACCATGGGTATAGTGGACGTCACAATAGTGATAGTATCACTGGCACGCCCTGTCAACGTCCCTTTTTCGAATTTCATAAACTGTAATACTCTGCAGCTTCCGCTAGATCTCGGCCTATGCATAGCATGTGAATCTAAGCAGATACAAGCATCAGAAACACGATTACGGTGAGTAATGTATCCCATATACATTCTCCCTTAGGAAAAAATAGAATAGCATGTGATTCAGTGACCAGTGAAACTTTGGTAAATATTTAGACGCATACAAATAGAAATAACTCTTTAGAATAATAAAAGAACAGTCCAACCCTAAGATGGTTTGGCCACTTGTGCCCAAATGTCCCCAGTTCCAAAGTAGTTACTTTTCAGGTATGTTTATATAGAGATTTGAGGTGACAGTGGTTATGATTACTAAGAGCCAGAAAGTTAGATAAAGTTCAGGTAACTACTTGACTCCATCTCGCCACACTATGTAAGGTTTAGGGAGGGAGGCTTGACCCAGGATCCATCTCTAAAGTTCAGGTAACAGTGAGTTAGGTTCAGGACTTTACAACCATGTAACCCAAAGGAGGACAGGGGGGAAGGAAACGGGAATTTACCGCCCATGACTCTGATTCTTCCAGAGACCACTGCTGGTGTTCCAGAATCCGTTGGGGGCACAATCTTCAACGCTTGGTCTGGTCGAGGAAAGCTCAGGGTTCGTGGGTGCAGAGATCACTTTCAGTTTCACAATTTAGTTTAATTCGGTCACGATGCACAGGAATCTTTCCTAGACCGCTTCCAGTAGAACACACGAGTGAGGAATGATGAAGACTTCTGTGGGGCAGACTACTTTGGGAGACTTCAAGGGATTGAAGAAATGACGCAACAGGAGTCACTACGTCAGGCGGCAGGTGTCGACAGGCAATCTTCAGGCGGCAAACACAGGAGCAGTTCCAGCAGTGTTCCTTGGTGTGAGACTGCTGAAAATGCAGGAGCAGGTGACTTGTAGTACAAGCTGAAGATCTGCAGAAGTTCCAAGGCTGTACCTGAAATGGCAACGGCTGCAGCGAGGTAGCCCAAGAGAGCTGGGCAGTCCACCAGTTGGTCTAGGTACACTTCCAAGGGCTCACTCTTCTCAGTCGGCACAGATCCGTAAGCAGGGGTCAAGATTGGCTGTTCCCACTCGTCCTCTAGCAAAGGCTTTCTTGAGAACGGAACAGAAGAGCAGGGCTTCACCGGGACAACACTGGAGTTGATGCTGGTCAGCTGCAGAGGTATTCTTCGGGTCATCAGCAGGTCGCTTTTCTTTGTAGAGGACTTGGCTCCAATGATGATGCCCTTCTTTTATCTACGATCTGGCTTGCAGCAAGCCCACGCCCAACAATGGTAAGGATCTGCACCATTCAAACTGGCAGTGACTATCCAATCATGCAAGCCCCTAGCCACATCATCTGCTTGGCAAAAGACCTTCAGACACCAGGGATGTGGATTGGGACTAGCCAGTGGCCACACACAGTTAACCAACCCTTAGCCTGCGAAAGCCACAGCTTTCCCTGGGAAAAAGATTTCCTTATAAGGCATTTCCTGAACTGAGAAGGCAGGAAGAAGGCCAAAGAGCAATTGAAAAACCCTGTGGCACAGCCATCTTTTGGTGCTAGCCGCCTTTAGTAACTATTTAAGTTAAATGCAAAAGAACACAAACAATGCAATAACAATGGTAAAAATATTGCAGCTGCCACCAGCTTGTTTTAGGCGCATTGTAAAAGTAACCAAAAAGCCAGTTTATAAGCATTCAAAGTACCCTTACTGCACTTCACTGTTAGGTGATGTTTGCAATTAATACACGAATTCACAAAGAGAGACAGTACTGAAGTGTTAGGGACTAGTCAGTTTCCCTGTAACAATGAGTAAAACGGGCCAGGGAAGTCTAGCAAGACTTGACTTCCCTCCAAAAAGTCAGTACAGGTTTCAAAACAAGCAAAAATACTGGGATCCAATAGAGTTCAAAGAGAAATAACATAAGGCCACTGAAATATTTGCATAGGACAATCTTCCACCTTTTAATGAAAAGTTATACTTGAGTCAAAGACCCCTCATGATGCCAGAAATTGGTAGAGAGACATTATATAACAATTTGATGTTTATTTCTACGGACAATAAAGGGAATGTAAGAAATATTTTCAACAAACTTTAAGCACCTGCCCTAAACTCAAAGAATGTTCTTTTTTGATTTTTAGGCTTTTAGACAGGAGAGATTGTTAGGACTGATTTTCTATACTCTGGCCTGGTGGATAGATGTTTAGAAGGCCAACCTATATTGTGACAAGGAAAACTCTGGGGAGCTGTAGCAAAAGAAGGTCAAGTTAGCTAGCTAGTCCAGTGATCTAGGCTAAGTCTCGAGATGAAGAGCTTGTAAGGTGTCCATAATGAGTACACACAGTGCAGCAGTCGAAGATTACACTTAGACAATCCGGTATAAAATTACTTCTTTACTTATGGCCAAAACAGACAGTGAAAAATTACTACTAACCGGTAATATTATCACACAATACTGAAAATTAGATACATGTATAAAATTACTGTTTTCCCAACTTTCGGATTGCTTGTGTGAACAAAGCTAAAGTGTTAGAAATATTTTGTTAAAGTTAGCAAATTTTAAAGGGAGTTTAGGGGGCAGGTAAGTATCACTATAACTCACCCCCTGTACTCTGATTCTTCATGTGACCTGCCAGGTCAGTTGAAGGTCCAAGGTCGCTTTTCCCACTGTCAGCCTCGGCCCTTGATCCGGTCGATGTCTGATGCAGGTGCAAGGACTCTCAGTGGAAGACTGCAGCAAAACTCGATGCAGGGCCCCTCTCAGGATAGTAATGGGCGCTGATAAGTAATTTTGGACGATGCCCACCGATTCATGGGACTCGCTTGTCACTGTCAGACTTTCCCTCCTATCTCGGGTCCCTGTGATGCTGGGACCACAAGATGTCACAGAGGAAAATCTAGTAGCACAAGCTGAGGATCCCCCAAGTTCCAGGCCTCAACTCAGAACAGCGACGTCGGTAGCCCAAACTCAAAGCTGGTCCGCCAAAGGGAGGTCCCGGGGCACTTCTGAAGGCTCTTCTTCGCCGGACTCTGAGCTGACGTTGAGAAGGGATATTTACTCCACTCGAAGGGCCGCAGCTCCTTCGCAGGACTGCTGGAGATCTTCCACAGGACAGGGCGCTACCAGGGCAGCAGTAGAAGCTGGTCGCCAAGCCTTCTTCCAACAGGTCCATGGTCTACTTGCAAGTCTTGTAGCTGGACAGGAGTCTTGGCTCCTTAGGATCTCTCTAGAGTGGGTGCAGGGGTCCTCTTTGTTAGGCAGAATTGCATGCAGTACCCTCTGGGACCACCACATACAATTTAGGACTACAGGTGTAAGCAAAACCAACCTTTGGTATAAGTCTGTACCAGTTTGTGGTATTGAGCTGAGCAGCCAGGCTCATCTCAAGAGGGAATGTGAGCAGTACAAGAGATTACACGGAGGTCTTTCAATCACAGTGGTTCAAGTAGACACTTACACTCAAGGTTTCTTGGTAAAACGCTTATTGATTTATTAGTAATTTAGAAAACATTCACTAGAAGGAGGCAACTTAATATCATACACAAATACACTTCAATCCCAAACCAATAGGTTTCTGAGTAAATTAGGCTCCCCTGAAATAGGAGCAAAATAGCATTTCAGTCACTTTAAATAGGAATGCAAAGGAACAAGTTAATAGAATAGATCACAAATACTTTCTTAGGCAGTGCATATAGTTTCCGTTCACTAGAGGACTCGATTCAGTTCAATAGGCCCAGGCCAAAGTCAGTGGACTAGTGTCTTGTATAGGAAAGAGCAGTTCTCCAGCATTGGATCTTTCATGGATTCACATGCTGTGAATATTCTCAGTCAGGCCGGGAAACCTTGGTCACTTTAACCTAGCATTTTCCTATGGAAAACCTCGACACTTTAGTGTCCTATCAACATCCTTTTTGGGTGCTTTAGACCCCACCAATAGGACGTGTGGTAAAAATAGCCCCACCCCTGCGGCTTCCCTTCAGATTTCAACCGTCTCCAAACTGTTGGGATCACCTCGTGTTCTTCGTGTTTGTGCATGTGCGTTTTTGGTATCGAGAGCTACGATGGCATCGGGGGCTCAGAAAAAGTCTCTTTTTTTCGACCTTGTTCTATTTGTGGCTTGAAGGTGTACGAAGGCGACGGTCAACTGGATTGCCTCTACTGCCTTTACCACCATCACTCGGCGGAGACCTGCGAGATATGTCCGGGGTTCTTGCAGAAGACTCTGAAGGACTGTAATCGGCGGCTTATGTGTTGGCTCAATGAGGGCACTACCCGGCTTCGGAGGTGGGGTAGGCCCGGAGTCTGTCTTCAGAGCGGGCTGTAAAGTCCGCGGAACATCACTGTGTGGCGGCGGCCAAACCTCCGGCGAAGAAATATTGTCCTGCTTTGCCAGTGTCGGTGGTGGGGAAGAGCAGAAAGTCTTCATCAAGCAAGCAGCTTGTGCGAGTACCTCTTTGTCCAAGCATGGTCGATTGGACCATTCCCAGTGGTCTGGTGGTAGGGCCGAGAAGTCGACGGCGTGGGAGAAAGGCTTGGCCAAGCCGAAGGAATCTTCATTGAAGTTGTCCAGCCGGGAGTCTTCCAAACACCGGTCCAGTTCTTCCAAGAAATAAAGGTCTCCAGTGAAGTCGACGCCGAGGGAGGTGGTTCCGCCAATGACCTCATCGACTGTGGATCCGTCGTCGACGGTTGGGCTGCAGTCTACGGTCCATTCGTCGACAGTGGTGTCGTAGGCGCCATCCACGACAGTGATTGATATTGGACCGATGCTGTTCTCGTCCACACAAGTAGAAACGGAAGGATTGTTGTCGACGAGCAGGGGCGTGGAAGTCCGACGCCTTTGATTATCTTCTTCCTGACGAGATTCTGCATCAGGATCCAGCGACTTTTTCAGTTTCATCTGAGGTTGAGGACGACCAGGATCAAGTGCTGGGCCCGTCGGCTTTGGGCTACAAAGTGTGGGGCCTTAGACATCGAGTGGAATGGGAGCTGGTCCGCCCGGTTATCCACTGATTAACCGCAGTCTTTTTGTCATTACAAGTACTGTCCACGCTTCAGTAGTTGTTGGGGCAGCTGGATGCGAGGTTGCTTGCTCCGAATGTGACTCCGACGGTGCCGGTGGTCGAAGTGCCTGGTGTAACACCATGGAAGTCTCCTCCGGCACGGTTGTCATTGCCATTGCTGGTGGGGGTAGGCTGTCCAGTCGCATCCAGAAGAAGGCGAGCTGCCATAGTGTGTTCCGCAGGACACTTTGTCTACTGTTTCGTCTTCACCGACGAGGGACGATGCATGGGACACGGACGTGGAGGTGGAGCAACTTTGGAGTCCGGCGCAACCCTCTTCAACAGATCATATTGGGGCATTCCACGCCATGATGTCTAAGGCATGTGTGTAGTTTGGATTTGCACCAGAAGAGGAGTGGAAAGACTGCTTCATATTCAATCATATGGGCAAGCGGAGGAAGGCTGTCTTCTCCGAGCCTATTCGCAGGAAGGTCTGTGCACGATGCGCCTTCTGTTTTCGGAGCAACCTGTCAAAGGTCGTCTTGAAAAGAAGTTCAAGGCTCCGGAGTCTACCACAAAATGCTTGGTGTCCCAGCCCACGCCCGAGTCTGTGTGTTGGTGGCATCCAGCAGGAAGGCCAGAAGTCAACACAAGTGCGTTATGCCTCCGGACAGGAAGCAGGACACCTTTGGGAAGAAGGTTTTGACGCTTGGGGCGACGACTGTCAAAGCGGCAAATTCCTTGGCGATCATGGCCCAATATGATCGTGAAATGTGGCATCGGCGTGCCCCAATTCTAGAACATCTGCCGGAGCAGCACCGCAAGGACGCCATGCTTTTGGTGCGTGAGGGTGAAGAGGCCTCAACCACAGCATGAATATTGCTGTAGACCTGGCAGAGTCAGGATTTAAACAAATTAACACTGGGGTGGTGCTTTGACGACAGGCCTGGTTAAAATGCACTGACTTTCGGCTGGAGGTACAATATAAAGTCATCGACATGTCCTGTGAAGGGGAGCACTTGTTCGGTGAAAATATTGATGAAGCCCTGAAAGAGATGGAGGACACAAACGGCTAAGTCCTTAGGTTCCTTACAGAGTGGGTGCTCTTTTCTCCCCTTTCGACCGTTCCGGGGTGCTTCAGGTAATGCCCAGTTTGCATCCACCAGGGACCGTGGTTAGTCGATCCAGTTACTCCTCTCAAGGGTTTCGACGGTCGGTCCAGTCGGCGCAGAAATGTCGAGACTTCCAGGCTCAGCAAAAAAGGTGTTGGCAGTCCTCGGCTTCTAGGGGGAGGTAAGCTAAACCGCAACAATGACTGCCTTATGGACAATCTGCTAGGGGGTAGGGTGGCTATGCACGTGGACAAGTGGAGAACAATAACATCAGATCGCTGGGTGTTGGACACGGTGCATCTAAGCCAGGCGTTAGCGTTCAGGTGTCCCCCGGGTCCTATTCCACCGGTGTATTTCTTACAGCTGCATCTTTGAATCCTGCGGCAGGAGGTGGTTCTCATGCTGGAGAAGGGGGCAATAGAACCTGTGCCAATGGCAGAGCGGGACCAAGGGGTTTATTCCTACTACTTCGTGGTGAAGAAGCCCAACGGCAAGTGGAGACCCATTCTGGATATTCGGGCGTTGAACAAGACTCTGCAACGCCTGAAGTTCAAGATGCTCACTCTTCAGGACGTCATTTGGTCGGTGCAGCCGGACGCATTTCTGGCGTCGTTGGATCTACAGGACGCATATTTTCACATTCCAATGCGGCGACGGCACCGCAAGTTTTTGTGGTTTGTAGTCTGTGAGGAACACTACCAGTTTCGGGTCCTCCCTTTTGGCTTGACGTCTTCTCCCAGGACGTTCACAAAGTGTTTGGCACCTGTGGCAGCGTTCCTCCGACGGGAGGGTCATTATGTATACCCGTACCTGGACGACTGGTTGGTGAGGGGTTTGTCACTGGAGAGGGCGCAAGACAGTCTTGTGGCAATCATGCGGCTTTTGCAACGACTCGGGTTCGCCATCAACTTCGAAAAATCATTTTTGACGCCGTCCAAGGAATTTGTGTTTCTGGTGAAGCCCTCCAGCGAGCATGTCAAGAAGTTGCAGCAGAAAGCAGGCAAGTGGAAGGAGGGCGCAGTGGTGTTGGTCCGAAGTTACATGTTGCTGTTGGATGGCATGGCTTTGTGTATCCCGCTTCTGCCAAATTGTAGTCTCTTCATGAGGCTGATGCAAGAGTTCCTAGCGGACTGATGGGCGCAGAGTTGTGGGTTATGGTCGGACAAGTTGGTGGTCAACAGAAGTCTGGTGGACGCTCTTCGCTGGTGGACATGCATGGCCAATCTGGTGCAGGGCATGCCGTTGCTGGAGCCGGAGTTCCAGTTTACGATTGTGGCAGACGCCTCTCAGACAGGATGGGGGGGCTCATCTTGCCGATTCGCAGGGACTGTGGTCTCGGGGGGGAGGGGGGGGAGGGGTGGGGGGGTGATCTATCTATGTTCCTCGAGTTGAGAGCGGTGCACTGGGCCCTCAAGTAGTTTCTGCCGCGCATACGTGGATCGGTGGTGACGATATTGACGGACAATACCACCACAATGTTTTATCTAAGGAAACGGGGGCACACATTCCAGGGTCCTGTCAAAGGAGGTGCAGGACGTTTGGCAGTGGGCTTTGGCTCAAGAGAGCAGCATTGTGGCCTATCATCTGCTGGGGGTGTTGAATGTTCAGGCAGACGCACTTAGCAGGGATGCCGGCCAGCTGCACGAGTGGAAGCTGAAGGAGCAGCAGGTTTCGATGATCTTCCGGCGATGGGGGCATCCTCCGTTGGATCTTTTTGCAACAGTAGAAAACAAGCAGTGTCAGGAGTTCGCCAGCAGAGGTGCTCAGCAAGAGTCTCTGGGGGATGCGTTTTCGTTCCTGTGGACGGGCCGGTTCGCGTATGCATCTCCCACTCCCCCTGGCCCCCCACCTGCCCATTTCCGCTCATTCGGCAGACCCTCCAGTGGATTCAGAGATACCAATGCCGTGTGATTCAGGTGGCCCCGTTCTGGCCCAGACAGACGTGGTTCTCTGATCTCCTTCATATTTCGATGGAAGAGCTGATTCGGCTAGGGGCGGCTCCGGATCTCTCAGCGTGACGGTTTGGCTCCTGGCCACTCAGAGTTCGGCCATTTAGGTGTTTCCTGGGACTGTTGACTGATTTTGGAGGCAGCAAGGGCACCCTCCACAAATATCTCATATGGACTTAAATGGAAAAGATTTTGCGAATGATGTAAGGCCCACCGTCGGGTTGAACCTTTGAACGTTTCTGCGGCACAGGTTCTCCCATACCTGTTGCATTTGGCAGAGGGGGGCCTGGCATTGTCATCCATTAAGGTGCATTTGGTAGCGATATCTAGGTACACTAGGAGGCAACATGCTGCTCCTCTGTTCAGTGATCGGTTAGTGAAACATTTTTGGAAAGGGTTGTTTCAAACCTTTCCTCCTATGAAGAGGTTTGTGCCGGTGTGGAGCCTTAATGTGGTATTTTCAGTTTTGATGAAACAGTCTTTTGAACCGATGTCGACGACTCCATTAAAGTTTCTGTCATTTAAGGTGGCTTTTCTGGTGGCAATTACTTCGGCCAGGCGGATATCAGAGTTGCAGGCACTGGTCATCGACCCTCCATACTTGAGATTTCTGAAGGACAAGATTGTTCTGGCCACTAACCCACACTTTACCCCCAAAGTGCTGACGGCATTTCACAAACTCTCTTCTATTGTTTTACCCTCGATTTCTGCTACGCCATCTACGCCAGCGGAAATGGCACTGCATTCTCTGGACGTTAAGAGGGCTTTAAAGTTTTATTTGAATCGCACTCAGGACTTTAGGAAGTCAAAGCAGCTGTTTGTGGCTTATGGTCCGTCCAACAAAGGACAGGCTATCTCCAAGCAAGGACTCTCATGTTGGGTTTCCTCTACAATATCGTTGTGCCACTCGAAATCTGGGAAGCCTTTGAGGAGAGTTCCTAAGGCTCACTCGACGTGATCCATGGCTTCGTTGGTGGCGTTATGGTCGGGTATTCCGCTGGTGGATATTTGCCAGGCGGCCTCCTGGGCGGTGCCGCATACTTTCATCCGGCATTACTGTCTGGGGCAGCAGCATGTGGATGATGTGCAGGTGGGGCGTGTAGTCCTGCAACGCCTGTTCCAATAATGTAAGCCTCGCAGCTTTGGGGTATTTATTTTGAACTTTTTCACTTGATGGGTTTGTTGTCTCATGGAGGTGATTAAGTGTTTATTGGTTTGCCTGTTACACTCCTCCATGCATGGGTGGTACTGCTATGTAATCTATTCACAGCATGTGAATCCATGAAAGATCCAATGCTGGAGAAGGGAGTAGTTTCTTACCTGTAACTCCATTTCTCCACCGTTGGTATCATTCATGGATTCACATGCGCCCGCTGGCCGCTCCTGTAGGCAAACCTGTTTCGGGTTTCCTCTACTTTGGAGCTTAAAATCTGGAGGGAAGCCATGGGACGGGGCTATTAATACCACACATCCTATTGGTGGGGCCTAAAGCACCCAAAAAGGATGTTGATAGGACACTAAAGTGTTGAAGTTTTCCATAGGAAAACGCTAGGTTAAAGTGACTGAGGTTTCCCAGCCTGACTGGGGATATTCACAGCATGTGAATCCATGAAAGATACCAACCCTGGAGAAATGGAGTTACATGTAAGAAACTACTCCCTTCTTGTAGTAAACAGTAAAGTCTTTGCCAAAGTTCTCAGAAGTAGTTTGTACGAAAAAGAATCATATGTTGGGTCACATGCTGATTAGGCCTGCAAGCTGAGAAAGTTCCACAAACTTTCACCGTGAGAGGCAAGTTCTCTCTATCGGGTTGGCACAGTAACTTAATATGAAGAAAAGATGCAGCTGAAGACGTTGGTTCCTGGCAGTTCCTGCAGATCTCGCTGTTCCTGAGCCTCAGTAGTGGGGACAAGAGGGAGGACGTTGAGAGACTGCTGCACTGCACAGGGACTGGTCAAACAAGCTGGCAAAATGGAAGATATTCGGTTTCAGTAGCTGTTGTCAAGCACACAAGCTGGTGTCCTTCCCCCTGGTTAATCCTAACTAGCTCCGAGAATGGTATCCAGGTTGCTTACGAGTTGATTGGTCCCACCAACTCAAAAGGAAGAAGTCGTCCTTGAAGGGGCTTCTCTGTCGAGATGAACTTTGCGATTCGGACCTGCTGCAGGGCTTCACCGGGCAAACTAACAGTCCAGGAGTTGCAGCAGCCGTCCTCTTCCAGCTCGTCTTCGGGTTATTTCGTTCCAGTGATCGACTCTGCTTTCCAGTCCAAGAGACTCGCCTTTTAAACAGTTTTCTCCCTTTCATTCCAGCGTAGCTGCCACTCACCCAGCAGGGTGGCTATCTTTGCCGGACAGTCAGCCAGCCAATCGCACCAGAGTGCATTTGGGTCTCCTAAGAGACTAAGCACAAGGAGTTTCGGGCACCTCCTTCACTTCCTGCCCACCCCAGACACTCAGGCACCAGAGGCGGTCTTCAGTCCTGAAGCCTGCCAAAGGCATAGAAACAAAGGGACCAACACTAGGACCTTCCCAAAAAGAAATGGTGAAAAAAGAAGACAGTGACCCGCTTAAACAAAGGGGCTTAATTAAGGCGCCATCTTCAAAAACATGGCTCCCGCGATTTTTGCCTACTGGTGTTCGCATCGGGAAAAATTATGGATGTTCGTTGTAAAACCACTACCACCAGCCATCTCGATAGGAAAGGGTAGCATTTGACTGCTACATGAGTTTCTAGACATAGGGGATACTAGGTAACCCCTCCAACACTCTATAGGAAGATAGTGTGTGCTGGGTCTAGGAATTTAAAAAAGACTAGTAAAGTCAATTTAACAGTACATTCTCTGGGAAACAGTAGTTTATCCCAGAAAAGGTATTTAAACCTTTGGGAAGTCTAAAAAGACATCCCTGTGTCACTGCACCAAGGGTGCTGTGTAACACACATGAAAAGATGCCTATGGAGTTATCTTAAAACTCCATAATCAAAGAACACAAGAGTAAAACACACATATACTTGAAAGAGTGGTAAAAAAAGGCTCACGCTCTTTCCAGGTAAAAAAAAATCAAGTCCTCAAAATCCAGAAAAGTTGCTGTGGGTCTCTAAGGTGAACGGATTAGCTCATTTATGAGAATTCTCCCTAACACTCTTTTCCAAAAAGCCAGGTAAGAACAGTAGCCCCATTAGCCAATGACAGATCTGCTCCACAAACACACCCCAGAAGTGGTCCAATCAGGACCACTGGAGGCAAAACTCATTCATTCCACCCAGACACACTAGCACCAGTATGTGGATTGGGACCAGACAGTCCCAGCCCACTTCCTGGCAGCAAACATACATAGCCCGCCAAAGGCCTCTGCTTTCCCTGGGCACTGGAAGTCCATATAAGGATTTTCCTGGCCTCACAGGCCAGGATGAAGGCTCACAGACACGATGGCCAAAGGACAAGTGCAAAATCTCATGACACGGCCATGTTTGGCCACTAGCCACACTTAGTAGCCTAACGCAGTAAGGCTAAAACTAAAAGTCCCAAAACGTGGAAAAAGTAACTTCTGCCATCGGCTTGTCCATTTAGCACACCTAGAGTAACCAAAAATCCTCTGAGTGCAAGTCTAGCGTAAAAGAAAAAGTGTACCCCATCGGTACTGCATTGTACAATGATAAAGTTACCACAAGTGATAACAAGTTACTGAAAGTAGTAACAAAGTAACTAGACTAAGGGAAACAATGTTTCCCAGTACTGACAGCATGAAGGGCATGTCGGTTTCCCCATAACAGATGAGAAAAAGCCAGTGTTGTCACTGCACTGTACAAAGAACAGGTCAGATTAAAAAATGAAAGCAAAGGTTTGGGGGTCCATAGAAATGAAAAGAAAGTAAAGGTGCAGTAAAGAGGAATCTTTCCTAACAGTGATGTGATTCAGGACCCTATTCACATCCTTTGATACCTGCCGTAATCACATTTGAGAAAGGCTAAGCTAGAGCACCCATTAACATGTCTAAATATATTTCTCTCTAAACGTCCTTATTTAGTCAAAGTCTTAGAATTATCACACTACTGCTTCACACACGCATACATGTGAGCGCTTGCTTATGTGTATATGTCGGGATAACGTCTAGCTCATGGCACAGAGGTGGCATTGGTGAAAAATGTTTAGAAAATAGGTGTGGTCTTGAATAAAGAATGTCCCGTGGTGGTGATCCTATTGGATCTCAGTGGTGTCTTTGACGCATTGGAACAGAGTACTTTGAAAGCAAACTGCTTTCAACAGATCATAACAATTCACCTGTTGTCAAAGCTGACATTAATAATGTTTTTTACCATGTGTCTGTCTATCTAGGAGTACACTTTGGGACCCAGATGGATTAAACCATCAAGAAATCCAAATTCCATCTGCACCTTCTAAGAATCCTAATGCCCTAGCCTTAAGTCCTAATGCAGCCTGTCACGCCCTAATTACTGAAACTTATTCTTTCATGCGCCTTCCTGTCAGCTCCTTCAGGAGCTCCAGATGATTGAAATTCAAATGTGTGGCCTTCTAGTTGGCTTGCCAAAAATGCTGGGGCCCTGCCCCCATGAGAAAGTCCGATCTGCAGCATTGAGCCTTTAGTTGTGTCCCACTTCAGACCTCAGCATTCTGGAGGTCAGTGTCCTTTTTTGTGGAATGCCTTCTCTGCAGTTGGTAACCTACTGAACCTTATGCAGGTCTAAAAATATCAATGGTGGTAAATTAACTCTGAAAATTACATGCAGTGGCATATGCTGCATAATATTAATTGCAGTACTTGGGAATGAGGGGCGGTATTTGAAAACCATTGTTGTAATGTAGTAGTAGCATTGAGACGTCCAGCTGTATTTATTTTTGACAGTGGAGAAATTCTTTATACAAATATGCATTGCACTACACATTTGGATCGAATTGGCTTGGCCTGTGGGGATAGAAGATGTGCAGGGTGGTCATGGGTAGGCGGCGCGGGTAGGCTCGGAGGTGTGGTACGAGTAATATTTAATGAATACTAAGGAGTAGACCAAAGGTAGAGGAGGCCAAAAGAGTGCGGCATGGTAGAATTATATTCCAAGTCTAATACCTTGATGTTATGGCTGTAAAAAGTCTCCAGATTCCTTGACCTAATCTAATCATTTAGCAGATGCATTCTTACTAAGGTTGGGAAATTCGGTTGTGACTTTATATGGCAGTAATTGTATTTTGGTTCACATTATGTAATATTTCAAAAATATTAGTAACACTTTGATTGCCCTATCGCAGTCCTAAATTGTGGAGCATGGACTGCATGTGCTTTGGAATCCCAGGCAAAATATTGTGTTTTTCTTTTTGTCCTGGCATTCTGGCCCTGAGGTAGGGGCCCAAGAATGTTTATTGCAGACAATGCACATTTTGACATGAAAACTGGTTTTACTTTCGAGAAAGTTTAAACCATAAGTGTAATGCTACATTGTTAGCTGTAGATGATGTACTCCTATATTGGAACCTTCTTGAACCTTCCAGAAGCGACCCATCTCTTTCACGGAGAAAGAGTGTCCTGCTCTCAGCCTCTCTCTGCACTCCCGCTCACCTCCCTTCCAATACCAAGCACAGACGGCGGTTGCTAGTTTGCATAGTTTTTTGTAGGGTTTTTAATATGTTTACATAGTGACTCCTTTTGGGCACCTATACATACAGCTAGTGTGCAATTGTTGGACAATACCTGAGAGTTGGGTGGGAGCACGATGCCGCAGGGTCATGGAATGCTTCCTGTATTGAGCCACCTGCACAATGACAATAACTGTGGCCAATGTTTATTCCGGGAAAATTGAAAGTGCTCTGACTTTCGTAATTTTTTCTTTTGACAGGTAACCAACACAACTACGACCACGTCGGGAAGCTGCAGTTCGGGAAACAATAGACAATTCACACGGCAAAGGATAACGCGGGTTAACCTCAGGGACCTTATATTTTGCTTGGAGAACGAGCGTGAGACAAGCCATTCACTGTTGCTATACAAAGCATTCCTCAAATAGTAATGGGAAAGATGAAGGCATTTTTGATGGAAACGCCTGGGGACGTTCTTTTCTACCTTTGCAGATTTTGCCTTTTTATAACTCGAAGATGGGATGTCGAAAGAAACCGAAACCTCTTTACACAGAACAGTTTTATATTCTGGTTTATAAACAAAAATCTTTAGCCTGAAGAGAGACAGTACATTTCTGTACCGGCGACTGAACTCAACAAAGGCCTGTGGATATTACTAAAGGACATTTGAATCTATACTCATCTCTTGAGTGGCCTTCTAGCCAAACAAGCCATATTTAAAGACTGAGAAGGATCGTTCAGCAAATAATTTGTCACCCTCGTTTAGATCTGTAGCAGTTGCAACATTTATTGTGCATTTTAGTTCAATTTTAACTAAATTTATTACATAAATATGTCTACAGCACATGACCTCATTTCATTTTACAGAGTTTTTTGTGTTGCGTTCAGTTGGCAAAAACAAACTGATCCCTGCCCTATTTATAACTCTTCCCTCTACCCCTTGTTCAAGCTCTTCAGTTTTTGCCACAAAGCCTTTTTTTATTTATTTTAAATTCACTTTTATCCTGAAATTCTGAACAGGAGGCCCACTTTTCAATATGCTGTTGCCATCTGTAAGAAAATATATATATATAAGTATATAAAAAAGGAAGAACAGCAGAATTTAAATTAGCTGCAGTTTGTAAAGCTGTAAAGTCTAAAAGTAAAGTGAAAAATCTTTTCAGCATCAATATATTTTACTTGCACTGTGTATTTTTAGCTGAAATGGAACCGTAGATATGAAATCAAAGTTTGAGAGGATTCATCTGAGAAACGTTTCTCAAGCGTATGTAAGTAAATCAAGTGTTGAAAATAATGGTTGGTGGTTTTTCGTCAGTAATTGTACATACATTTTTGGCACATAACAGATTGCTCTGTAAAACCATAATTATTTTGCTAAGACTGTATGCAAGCTGTGGGCCGACTTTTAAAAAGTCCCTTCTTTCTACCTATTTTTTTATTGCAAAATATACTAATTGGTTCTTTATATTTTCAGAGGTTAATGTATTAAATTGTCTATTGATAGTACTTTTATGACTGTAAATATTTTGGTTTTTCTTGCGTGAACTCTCATGTTAGAACTGAATTCTCTGGCGTGTAAACTAAAGGCTGATCAGTATTTTTATCAACACCTGACAAACTGTTACACCTTTTATTTGTCTTTTAGGAAATCCTGTCTTACCATTTTTTCATGTAAATTTTGCACAGTTACTTGTTTATATGTAAATATTTTACTTTAAAAAAATGAAGTTTTTAATTGCTATTGTTTTATATAGGATTGAAAGAAAAAAATAACTCCTTTATTAAAAACAAATTTATCTGTATTTTGGTCTGCCCACTGCTTTGTTAGTCATTCAATGAATGCTCTACCTTCTTTTCCACATGTTAGTCAACTCGCATTACGGCAGTATAGGTGCACCAGAGCAGTCCTTGAAACTATAGGGAAATAAGCCAAATGTATTCTAAGATTGTTCACTTCAGTGTTAGTTTCGGAGTCCAGATTGCTTTGACCATTTCAATTATGCTTTGGCAACCGTGTTTGAGGTTCATAAAATAAATGGGTACATATGCATTTTTCGGTAGCCAGACAACCCACTGTTTTATATGCGTTGCTTTGCAGAATGCACACTAATTGGTGAATTGCTTGGAATACATCAATTGCACACAGCACATGGAACATAGTTTACAACCTGCCAATTAACATTTGATCAATTTTAGAATAATGGTCGGCTTACCTCAATGTCGATTCAGGCAAAAGGTTACTGAATTACCAATTTCTTTCCAGTAAGGTCTTAATTTGACACTACCAAGCCAGGGCAATTGAAGCAAACTTTAGCCTCTCTCACCAGCATCTTACTGATCTATGGCATCTCTTCTAATTTAACAAAAGATTTGTTCCATAACTGCTCTTTTTCTGTAGATCATGTCTATTCCTAAAACATGGAATCAAGAACTAGCCCTTTTTCTATAGTCAAAAGCCAATTATACCATACCTAATCTTGTGGACTCTACACACTACATCGGTCTACACTTTCTAGGCCCTGCTCTCCGTCTGTCTAATCTAGTCACCACTCCGCTCCTAAGCAAGTCCTCCCCCATGCCAAACAATTCCAAGGCCAGCGGAGCCCTCTGGCACATCAGGAACCAGAGGCCCACACCTCTGCCTCCCCCTCTACCCCCAACAGTCCGCACTTTCACACCTCAGATTGCCCCCTACCTGTTCACCTTTGAATGACCTCTGTCACTCTTCCCAACGCCAACCTCCACCTTTCCACACCACCTTCTCGGTACTATCCCAACTGTGTCCATACCTGACCCACCTATGTCCACCCTTGCTCCTCTCGCCCAAACCCCTTCTGTCAAACACTAAATTTTCACTTGCCTGAGCGCAGCCTGCACAGCCTTGGCCAAACCTCCCCCCACAGCTGACGCTCTCCCATACACCCCTTGCACCTGCTGCTGGCCCTGGACTCCCTCTTCTCCCTCTCCACAGCTGCCCCACCCTACCCCCTTGACTCCCTCTTCCCTCTCTCCACAGCTGACCCCACCCTACCCCCTTGACTCCCTCTTCCCTCTCTCCAACACCCCTAACCACTCCCCCATCTTCCCAAACCTGTCCATACTCTCCATCTCTCCTTCCTACTCTGAACTGTTTGCCCCAGCCCCTTATGCCTCTTCCCCTTCTCCCGGCCCAATCCCCTTCTAGGCACTCCACCTTTGTTTCTTTCAGCGCAGCCCGCACAGCCTTGGCCAAAACTCTGGACTCTGCAAATTCCCCCTCCCCCCCCCCCCCATCGGCTCAGGCACAGAAGACCTTCTACTCACAGCCGCCGCTTGTCGCACACTCTGCCCCTGCAACCCCTTTGCTCACCACTCTGCTACACTATGACCCCATGCCCAACCCTGTCCATCCTCTGGCATTTCTCCTCTTTCACCCTCTCCTTCTTACCCCTCCCATGCCCTCCATCCCTACCTACAGCATTTCCCTCCATAAACCCTGATCCCTCTTTTAGGGCATTGCCTCTTTCACACCCTGTCTTGCATCCTCATCAACGCCAGATCAATCGACAGAAACAAATACATGATTTTTGACCTCATCTCCGATGAAAACCCAGACATCCTTTTTTGAGGTGCTCTGATTTCCTCCCCTCTGCACACGAGCCCCTCCACCTACCCCTCACCCCCCCAACTACCCTCCGGATACAACCCACAACAGATGGAATAGCCATCCTCCTCAAACCTCACACGTTTGTACGTGGAGAAACAACCCTGCAACAATGACTACAAATCCCTGCTAGTCAAATTCCAATCCTCTCCATCTTTCTCCCTCCGCTTCTTCCTGCTTTACAGCCACCAGACTATAGCAGAACCTTTGCAGTCTCCCCAAGTTAATCTATCAGCCATCCTGATTTCTCGTCCGACTTTCACTGTTCTTGGTGATTTAAACATCTGGTTCAACACCTCTGTCAGCCCCACGACCCATCATCTCCTTGAAAACATGGTAGCCCTCAATTTGACCCAACTCATAATAAGCCCTACTCACATTGCTGGTCAAACCTTAGATGTAGTGTTCAGCTCGTCCAACCTGATTTTTGTTCCCCTCACACACCCCTCAACTGCACTGTTTACTCTATCCTTTTCGCAACCCAGACTCTCGCTTCAAAACTACTACTAAAAAAGCCCTCTTGACCCCCTCCAACCCTTCAGTGACCGCCCCATCTCCTTTCCGAACCTATCCCTTTGCCACATTCATTAGAACCCACGCCCACTGCATCCCCCTCAGTCAAAAACATGGGATGCACTTTTAGCTCAGACCTGACACTCTCCCGTCGAATCAATGCATTGTCCAGATCATGCACCTTCCACCTGTGCATCCATAAGCATATTTTTCCTTATCTATCCTACCCCCATAGAGTTTCTGCAATCATGGCCATCATCCTCATCTCGCGCCTAGACTACTCTAACCCCCTCTACCTCGGTGCGCCTACATACCAACTCGGAAAGCTCCAACAAATTCAAAACTCTGCAAGTAGGCTCCTCCTCACACTCTTCCCTCAGAGAACACATCTCCCCCGCACTCCTGACACTTCACTGGCTGCCCATCAGCCGACAGGCCCGCTTCAAAACCATGTGCATTACCCACTGCGCCATTCACAAGATTGGCCCAGAATTCCTCCAAAACAAGGTTGCACGCTACCACCTCACAAGAATCCTCAGATCAGGCTGCACACACCACCTGGTAGTCCCCCCTCCCCCCTTTCAGGTTCTCCAGATTAGGAGGTGTCTGTTTTTCCGTCCTCGCACCCGCTTTCTGGAATTCCCTACTCCACGCCCTCTGCCTCAGAGGATCACCTCGCATCAGAAAAGCCCTCAAAACCTGCACCCTAGACTTCCTGACCCCCACCCCAGACTTCCTGATCCCCCCCCTCACCCCCGATTCCCCACGCCCACTCCCACACAAGTTTCATCCAGCTGCCCACCGCACACTGCCCCACCTATCCCTCTGTCAGCTACTAGCCTTTTCTTTTCTTTCACCCACCTTGCTTTGCCACCTCCAACCCCTCCTTGTGGTCTGCCAACATCATATGGAGAACTGATGAAGACATTCCAGTAATTTGGAATTGATACGAATCCTGACAGTGGCACGGATATTGCACTCATACGGGCTTGGAGGGTGGGCAATGCATCACACTTAAAATGCACCTCGGAAAAATCACGCTGGTCATCCAGGAAGAGGACAATATGGCACCTTGGATCCCTTGCTCGTGGTTGGCACGGCATGGAATACTAAATCACAGGAGGGTGGGCAATGCATGGGGACCTTTTATCACACTAGAAGGAATTGGGGACAGCAGTTTTTCACTCTAAAGGTCCTCTGAGGGTGAGTATTATGCATTCATCTAGCACTTAGATTGTGAAATGTAGCACTGCTCCGTTTAACAGTTGGAACCAAGGAAGTAGACATTGTTTCTACAGCTACCCCCCTGTTTCTCCTCTTGCAACCCCACACCTTTTCAATTTAGCAGAAGGCACAGGCTCACTCCACTCACCCTGCACTCACATATAGCACAAACACTATTGCACATCACCTCTGCCATAAGAAGGAAGCTACTTTTAAGGACAAAAATACATTGAAATTTTTCTTAATTATGTAACCATGCAAATTCTAAATATATCTTGCAAAAATGGGTACAAATTGCCGCTTTCAGCCTCCAGAGCATTGCCTATTTTTCCAAATTCAAATTTTGTGACTGTCAGTGACAAGTTTTAGCCCCATGAGCAGATTGTGTCTGGAAAAGGCAGCTGAAAATGGTTTTCTTCTAACTACCAAAGCTGTTTAGCCTTGTAATTGAGTTTTTACTTCAAATTATTCAAAAAAGTATTCAAAATCAGAATTTGGAAACATGTAAAGGGCCAATACTCTTACCTCCCGTCCCCTTTCCTCCATACTGTATGGGCGTCCCTTCTAAGGGACGGGAGACTGAACCTTTTGCACCAGAAAAAACCTTGTTCCCCTTTAAAGTTAGAGGCGCGCAGGGGTGCGGGCCAGGGAGCATGCACTGCCCTGACTCCGCCCATCGGTGCCACACCCTAGTCCCTTTTTCCGTGTCGACGGGAAAGGGCCGAATTCACCAGTGCTCCTGGGTTTGGCTTCGGCCATGTAATTCCATGCATGGATGATACTTTCTCTTCTTTGTTGTCTTTTTCTCATTCAGGTACTCGGTCCTCAAGCATCAAGCTCCTCCCCGGCGCAGGTCGACTTCTACAGGGTTCAGCAGGTGTCCATCCTGCAACAGGCTCTTCCCAACTTCAGACCCCCATGCCCTCTGCCGACGTTGCCTTGGCCCAGACCACGGTTGGCAATCGTGTTCAACGTGTGACTCGCTGTTCTCGAAAGCGCTGAAGACCAGACTAGCCAAGTGGAGGGAGCTCTTCCAGAAGTCTCCTCCAGAGGACCTCAACAACTTCGTGAAGCATCGAACCAGGCCCAAGGTAGGGCCGATACACTCCATCGCACCCCGCAAGGGAGACTCCTTCCCAGGGAGACTCCAGCACAGGAGGGCCCGGTCAGGTCCTTCTACCAGCGCTTACACCGAGGCTGCTGCAGATATCGTCCTCTGGGCCGAGGGATTCCCGGATCCTACCGCTGACAGTGATGAGGGACCAGAAGGTTCTTTTACTGGGTCTTCACCTGAGGGACTATGCCCTTGTACCGGCACCATGGCCGAGGGGCTACTCCCTAATACTGGCAATACGTCCGAGGGGGCGCCTAAATGCAGCTCTACCGACCCCCGGGTCGAGGGTGTCAACCTACCGGGCCTAGGCCCGAGGAGCAGGGTAGGCCTCGTGATCCACACACGAGTGTCCTGGATGAGGCCGGGCCCAGCGGGCTGAGCAAGACATGGCAGGCATGTGGCAGGCAGCCCAACAAAATGGCTGCAGCACCAGAAAGAGTAACCCGTCCGACGCCATTCCAGGAATTTGGCGAAGAAAGAGTGTCATGGTGGGACTGACTTCAACCGGGTACATGGCCTATAGCCTACCCCTCTTAGGCACAGGGCAGCTTTCCTTTGCATCCACATGGCCAGGGTATGCAGCGGCCTCAGCAGACCCCTGCTATCCTGTCAGCACCCCCTGCCACTGCTTCAGTCTGTGAGGAGGTTTTCTTCGAGAGGTTCCTCGACCTCATGAAGTCACCTCAGATGGGCGTTATCCTCAGACACGCCATCAGGGAAGTCATTCCTGCCATGCTAGCGGCACCACAGACGCCTCCATCGGGCCCCCAGACCCCAGTGCAGCCACCTCCTCACGCTCCACAGCCTCTGGCCACGGTCCCTGTACCCCAGCCTCCGGTGCCAACTACTACTCCTCCTCCTCCACAGGATCCTCCAGATCCACAGGATACGGATGAGGAGGAGGATCCAGACACGCCATCCTCAGCCAGGGCCTTCCATGAACGTCTTGCTGGTCTGGCGGAGTACCTGGGCCTACCCCAACCCCAGGTCGAGCAACCAGCAGAGGGGGTTCAGGCTGAACTCCTCACACGATGCCCCTCTGCCAAATCGGGGATTCCACCGCAAACCGATGTAGTCTACCTGGCCAAGAAGGACTGGCTCAAACCCCACACGGCCCAGCTAGTCAATCGACGCCTGGACACAAAGTACAGGCAGATGGAGGGGGATACACTCTTGCTCTCGGCCGATCTTCAGCCACACTCCTCGATGATCGCTGCGGTATCACTATACTCCAAGCCCCAGTCCTCAACCTCTTCCTCTGCGGTGCTGCTAGGCAAGGAGGAGATGATCTTGGAGGCGTATGGCAAAAAACTCTATTCCAGGGCCTCTTTACATCTGCGTCAAGCCAACCAAAGATTATGACGGGAAATTGCAGACTTCCTCCCGGAACTCCCTGCCCAGAGCAAATCACACTTTAAGGCGGGGCTAGTCGAGGCCAATCTGGTGGCGCATGACCTCATGGAATCCACAGTGGCCCATATTGATACCTCAGGCCGTGCCATCTGTATTGCCACGGACAAGGACAGTCTGGCTCCGAGCAACAAAGTTCAACCCGGACATCCAGGAACTATACTAGATCTACCATTCGAAGGGGGGGGGGGGTCTTTCACTCCTCCACGGACAAAGAGCTGGACAAATGGCTAAATCTTTATCCAGCCTTACAAAGACCACACCCAAATCGTACAAACAATCTCTGCAGCACTGAGAAAAGGGTTGTACATACGGAGGGTTCTGTGGCTTGCAGGAACGCAGATTCAGGCAGACGGACCGCTCGCCGTCTCAGAACTGGCACGAGCAACAAAAAGGGGGCTCGGCGGGGAGTAAGGGCTTTTTCCAGTCCCCCTCCTCAGTGACGGCCTCGGAGGTAAAGAAGGCATGACACGCCCCTTCGGGTCCATGTGTCTCCGGTGGGGGGGGGGAGGTTTGCTCTTCATGCGTGCGGGCCTGAGAGTTGTACTGGACCTTTCCACCCTCAACCTCCCCCTACCCCTGCAAAAATTCAAGATGGTTAAGCCAGCTTTTATAGCGGAGACATTGGACAAGGGAGACTGGATGTGCTCCCTGGATCTGAAGGATACGTACCTACACGTCCTGATTTGGCAGTACCCATCGTTCTTTCCTACGGTTCAGGATCATGGGCTACCATTTTCAATACAAGGTCCTTCCTTTTGGCCTCAACTCGGCCCCCAGGGCCTTTACCAGGCTCATGAAGGCGGTGGTGGCCCTCCTCAGATCGCAGGGCCTCCACATCTACCCATACTTCGACGACTGGCTCGTCAGGGCTACATCTCCTGAAGCTGTTCACCACTCTTCCTAGGCCATTATGAACACACTGCACGATCTGGGCTTCTGGCTCAATCTCGGGCTCACTCAGAATCTGACATTTTTGTGCCTTAACTGGGACACGTGCTCAGAGAAGGCCTTCCCTTCAGAGGACAAAATCTCAGCCACCCTATTGGCCGTTCTGCACACAAGACTAAGGAAGAGGAGGATTCAGCTGCACTTCGCGGCCTCATGGAACACAGAGCTAGGTTCTCAATCCAAGATGATCAACTTTCCTCCTTCTGTGCCCCCGTCCTCGCCTGGTGGTCTAGAGATTGCATCGTACGGACGGGCAAGCCCTTCCGGCCGCCCACTCCGCAGGCCACCATCACCACAGATTCCTCGATCGAGGGCTGGGGAGCCACCATGGACGATCTCTCTGTCCACGGCACCCGGACTCAGCTAGAGAAGGAATACCACAGCAATTGGCTAGAGCTGAACGCCATCTGGCTGGCGCTCAGGGCACTGCTACTACTTCTTAGGGGCAAGGTGCCCTCATCCAGACGGACAACTCGACCATGTACTATGTCAAAAAGCAGGGAGGCACCAGGTCCCCTCTGCTCTGGAAAAGACTAGCTATCAGCATGTGGGCATGGGCCCTGGCAAACGACATTTACAGCACGGCAGTTCACCTCCCCGGGGAATCCAACCTGGAAGTGGACAGGCTCAGCAGACTGGGAGCGGACAATTACGAGTGGCAGCTAAACGACCTTGTTATTCAGGAGGTTTTCAACAGGTGGGTTCACCCCCAGGTGGATCTCTTTGCCACCTGGCGCAACAAGAAGTGTCCCCAGTTCGCATCCTGGAAAGTTCAGGGCCCCGGCTCTCTAGGAGGCGCATTTCACCTTCAGTGGACCGGCTTGAAAGCCTACGCCTTTCCGCCCACTACCCTGATTCACAGGGTAATTTGCAAAATCAAGGAGTTTTGCCAGCTCCTCATTCTGATAGCTCCATGGTGGCCGGCCAGGCCTTGGTTCTCGGAGCTTCTCAGCCTCGTGGAGGTGCCCCTATTCATCTTCCGATGGGCCCAGCACATCTTTGCACGGTCATCCACCCTGCGCCAGAGAAACTAGCCCTCACAGCGTGGTACCTAAGCAGGTAATGCGTCGGCACCTTAGCCGCTCACAGGCCAATCTTGAGATCATACAGGGAGCTAGGAGCAAGGCTACCAGGGCCCAGTACAAAAGCAAATGGACCAGATTCTGCCTCTGGGCAGACTCCAAGGGAATAGACCCCCCAGGCGTGCACCTTGGATGAGATGCTCTCCTTCTCGGCGCACCTTGCCCACTCAGGCGTGCAGGTGGACACCTGCTGCACATACCTCGCAGCCATCGGGGCTTACAGGAACTCGGAGGAAGGCATCTTCGCCTCCTCCAATCCTATCGTCAAGAAACATCTGATGGGACTCGCAAGGCTCTACCTGCCTGTCAAGAGACTGCACCCAGTGAGGGACCTTGACATAGTCTTGGGCACCCTGGCGCTCAAACCGTTCGAGCCAATGGTGTCCGTGGACATCAGGCTGGTCACCATCAAGTCGGCCTCACCTCACCTCGGCTCGTAGAGTCAGCGAAATCCAGGTGCTGGTCACCTCAGAACCATATACTAACTTTCACAAAGACAAGGTAGTCCTACGGACACACCCAGCATTTCTGCCCACGGTTCCGTCTGATTTCCACTTGAACGAGGAAATAGTCCTTCCTACATTTTTTCCGGATCCCAAGGACGACATGCAGAGTGTGCTGCACTGCCTGGAAGTCGGGAGTGCCCTGAAATTCAATTCTACTTGGACAGGACCAAGGGCTACCGCAATTCGGACACCCTATTTGTCACTTTTGGAGGCTTCCATATAATGCTGGATGGTCTTTGCCATCAAAGAGGCGTACGAGGGCCAGCACAAGCCGCTCCTGGCCAACATGCATGCCCACCCAGTCACGGCCAAGTCAGTGGCCATCGCATTCCAGCGTCATGTCACTTGGCAGGTCATGTGGGCCTCTTCCTCGGCTTTCTGCAAGCATTACTGTTTGGATGCCAGCTCTAGATCTGATGCGGCCTTCGGACATGTGGTTCTCAGGAACCTATTTTCTTAAGGAGGGCCTCCTCTCCACCCTGGGGCTACAATCAGTTGTAATTGCCCATACAGTATGGAGGAAAGGTGACGGGACGTAAGAGTAATTAGAAGTTACTCACCGTAGTGACCAACGTACTCTTAGTGTCATGATGCCCGCTCCCGGGGAGCCGGTTCAAGCCCTTCGTCCCCGAAAGCGGACATCCAGCCCCAAGGAAGGACCCAGCAACCCCATATTGGGGCCCTTTGGACAGTGTCCTGGCGCCTATGGCGCCAGGCTCATAAAAGACATCAGTCCTGGCGCCATAGGCGCCAGGCTCATTATGGAAGTGCTTGGGTGCACTTACCTGATGCAGACCATGCTGCAGGATCCCGGCCTCCTTGAGGCCTGAAACGAACTACTTTACCTGTGGGACTAATTTACCATCCGGGCCTGGCCGGGGAAGGATACATACCTGATTGGAGGAAGGATACATACCTGGAACTTCTTCCAAGGCTATTTAAACCCCACCCGAACAGCCACACGTGCTTCGCGTTGTTCTGCATCTAGCAGCTGGACGCTCACCGTGTCTGCTCCTGCATCCTGACTTCTGCCACGCCTGCCAGCATCCTGGATCACCTGCAAAGGAAGAGAAGAAGAGAACAGAAGAAGGAAGAGTCCTTACCTGCTAAATCCGCATCCCGGAGACATCTTGCAGACAATCCTGAAAAGGAAGACTTTTATTTAAAAGCTCATCGCGTCGATCGCTGCAGCGCCGCATTCCACTCACTCACCTTTACAGGGCGCCTCCATGTTCAGCAGCGATCATCCGGATTCGCAGTCACGCCCCAGCGCCTAGGGAGAAAAAGACCCGAACAAAAGGTGAGAGAGAGAAGGGAATAAGGAAAGCTAAATCTCCATGTTAAGACTTACTTGTTGATTCATTCCCTCTTCATTTCGGGTCCGCGCCGCATCCTGGAATTTCCGGCCCCCGGCCCCTAAGGGGAAAAGAGACATCAGCGTTAATGAGCGAATGAAAAGACATTACCAAAAAAAGCTCATTAAAGACTTACCTGATTTCTACAAGGATTTCACCTCTCATCTCGGGTCGGTGCCTGTTCCCCGGCATTCCGTACCCCGGCCCCTATGGGGAAAAAGACACTAGCATTAGTACATTAATGCATGAACACAAGGGGAACCTCTTATCAAAAATCTTACCTGGAAGCCAAGCAAGTTTGGTTCTCACCAATCCGAAAATCCAGTGAAGTAACTGGATACCAACGCGCCCCTGCATCAGAAGCAGGATGGAGAGCTCTTCCTTCCAGACCCTAAGGTGAGACGCTACGAGGAATCACAGAAGGGTTTCGAGGAGGGTGAGAGGGGAAAGCGGGAGGCTGATTGCATTACCCCGCAGACAGTTAATCCCCTACTTTCGCCTACAGAAGGATACTTCTGCGAGCCAGACAAGCCAGATTTGGGGGCCCGGTCCAGTCCGTCTTCCGAACCCTGCGCATCACCTTAGAAGAGGTCACAGCAGCGCAAACCAGGCCAGCGCCTCCGTGGGAGTCAGGTGAGCGTTACAGAACGCGAAGCCTTCCTACAAATTCTCACCCAGGCGCTATGGAAAGTTCTGAGACTGATCAGTTGGCCCAATTACTGGGGGAATTACGGGCCGAAGTACATGCTGCTCGTCAAGAGACTAATGCCCTCAGGTGGGAATTAATAATATCAAAGGAAAGAACTGATGACCTGGCCAGACAGCTTTTGCAAGGTCAAGCTGGGCAAACTCCTCTACCCGGTTCCGGAGGGAACCCCGCTCCTGTGGTTTCCAGTAACCCTGTGCAGATGAATCTACCTGGAAACATGCCGCTGGCCCCACCCGAACGCTTTGCTGGGGACCCCAAACGATTCGCTGTATTCATGAATCGGTGTCGTTTGCACTTCCTATGCAGACCTGGGGCCTTCCCTAATGATCAGACCAAGGTAGCCTTTGTATTGTCATATCTCAGCGGCTGCGCTGCCGATTGGTCAGCTCCACTGGTTACTCAAGATGACCTGATTCTCCGTGATTTTCAAAGGTTTCAAGCAAGCATGGAAAGGTTATTTGCTCGACACTCTCAGGGGCAGGCTCTGGATGACTAACTTCTATCCCTGCGACAGGGCAATCAGGACCTCCTATCCTATATTGCAACCTTTAATAGACTAATTGTGGAAACGGGATGGCCAGAGGATAAGAGTCACGTTGTTTTATCGAGGCCTACGCAGAGAACTTAAAGATGTCTTGGCCAAAGTTGTAAATCCGCCCCAAGAATGCACAGAGTATATAGACTTGGTGGTCCAATTGGATCACAGACTTCAAAACAGAAAAGCAGATCGGTCCAGGTTTGAGACCCGGGTGTTGGTCAAGACCCATGCTAATCCCAAGGGAGTTGATGTCTCTGAGCCTATGCAAATCGGAGGGGTTAAAGGACCCTTAACTCAAAAGGAAAGTGAAAGGAGGCGGCAGTTAAAATTATGTCTTTATTGTGGGAATTCTGGACACTTTCTACCAGATTGCCCGGCAAAGCCGCCCCGAAAGGCGGTAGGAGCCGCTGATAAAAACCATGAAGACTCTGTTTCGGGAAACGACTCAGCCCGACAAGTGTAGGGGTCTGCTTGCCGAGCTTGAAAACTAACTCTCAGACCTCGCATTTCATTGTGCCAATGGTTCTCATAGATCCAGAACAGCCTAAGCGGTTGCATGCAATAAAGGCATACATCGATAGTGGGGCTATTGGAAACTATGTGGATCGTGAATTGATCTCTAGGATTAACCTCCCTCTCCGTCTTAAAACCAGCAAAGATGTCATCACCACAGTCGATGGAACTGAAATTGCCTCTGGACCGGTAACACATTCCACTACTGAGGTGACTCTTATTGGTCCCGACGGCCATCGGGAGGGTGTTGTGTTTGATGTAATCAAGGCTCCACAGTTTCAGGTTATTGTTGGAATCCCTTGGTTAGAGACACATAATCCTCGAATTGATTGGCGAGCTAAGAGAATAACCTTCCCGGATTGTACACAAACCTGCTACCCAGAAAACCTGAAGATTAATCTAGCATCTGTAACCTCTGCCTCCATGCAACTACCTCCGGAATACCAAGACTTTCAGGACGTCTTCCAAAAGGAACAGGCCAACACGTTACCTCCTCACAGATCGTACGATTGCCAAATCGATCTGGTGCCCGGTGCACAACCCCCTTGTAGCAGGATTTATGCGCTTACCGAACCTGAGAATCTGCATTTGAGACAATGTTTGGATCAATACCTAGCTAATGGTTTTATTCGCCCGTCAAAATCCCCGGCATCCTCGGCTTTGTTCTTCGTGCCCAAAAAAGAAGGCGACCTTAGAACTTGTATCGATTACCGTGCATTGAACCAGATAACGGTTAAAAACCGTTATCCTCTGCCTCTGATCCTTGAACTCCTTGACCAGGTGAAGGACGCTTGCATATACACCAAGTTAGATCTCTGGGGGCTTATCTGGTACGAGTTAAAGAAGGCGATGAATGGAAAACTGCCTTCCGTACTAAATACGGATTATTCGAGTACCAGGTGATGCCTTTCGGATTGTGTAACGCGCTGGCTGCCTTCCAATACTTCATGAATGATGTCCTTCGGGAACTCATCGATGTTTGTGTTGTCGTATAAATCGATGACATTCTGGTGTACTCCTCTTCGGAATCTGATCACAGAAAACACGTCAGGGCAGTACTTGAAAAACTGCGCCAACACAAACTATTTGCTAAATTGGAGAAATGTGTTTTCCATACCACAGAAGTCGAGTTTCTAGGTTTCATCCTGACACCCAAAGGAGTCCGAATGGACTCAAGAAAAGTGGATGCCATCCTCAAATGGCCATCACATAGCTCTGTAAAAGGGGTTCAAAGCATGCTCGGCTTTGCCAATTTCTATCGCAGGTTTATCCCAGAATTTTCACACGTGGTACAACCCATTACTGCACTCTTGAGGAAAAATAAACGTTTTGAATGGTCTGAAGAAGCCGAGCAGGCCTTTCAGGATTTAAAAGCTAAGTTTACCTCCGCACCTATATTGAAACACCCGCGTCCAGATCTCCCTTATGTCGTCGAGACTGACGCATCAAGCCTTGCCATGGGAGCTGTCCTGTCCCAAAGAGATCCCGAAACCAACCAACTGCATCCCGAAGCATTTTGGTCCAGAAAATTCTCGGCACCCGAGGTTAATTATGCAATCACGGACAAAAAACAGTTAGCCATTAAGTCCGCTTTTAAAGCCTGGCGGCATTATCTGCTTGGCGCTCAACATACCATCACGGTGATCACTGATCACCGGAATTTACAGTATTTGAAAACCGCCAAGGCTCAGTCATCACGGCAGCTCCGATGGGCTTTGTTTTTCCCTGAATTTGATTTCGTGATTACCTATCGACCTGGCTGCAAGAATGGCAAAGCAGACGCCTTATCCCGAATTGGAATGGGAGAATCTGATACAAACTCAGAACCAGTACCAATAATTCCCGAACAGAGGATTCTAGGCATGACTTCGTTACAGACGCTTGAAGACATTCAAGCCAGAGTGAAACAACTCCTGGACCCTACAACCTTACAGGATTGGATACAAAAGGGATCAGACTTTACTATAGATAATGGTTTACCTTATTTCCAAGGACGCTTATTCCTGCCACATAAGGAATTACACGAACTAGTTATTTCCGGTTATCATGATGCATTAATAGAGGGACACCCCGGTATTGCCAAGACAGAGGAAAAGGTGAAACGACAATTTTGGTGACCCTCTTGGCGAAAAGATGTTAAATCTTTTGTGATGTCCTGTGGTGTTTGCGCCCAAAATAAAAGTCAAAAGAAAAGACCAGCCGGTCTCCTTCAACCTCTAGACATACCGCCAGCACCCTGGCACACCCTATCAATGGACTTTATTACGGACCTGCCTCCTTGTTCGGGGTATAATACTATTCTGGTAATTGTGGATTTGTTTTCCAAAATGGCCCACTTTATTCCTTTGAAAGATTTACCTTCAGCTTCTGTCCTAGCCAAAGAATTCCTCGAAAATATTGTTCGGCTACATGGATTCCCATCTATACTAATCTCTGACCGGGGAAGCCAATTCATTTCCCACTTCTGGCGCAAATGTTGTAAAATGGCACAGATCGACGTAAGATTATCGACCAGTCACCACCCCCAGACCGATGGTCAGACCGAGAGGACAAATCAGACCCTTGAGCAATACTTACGGTGTATGTTACAGCAATCTGAAAGCAACTGGAAAGACATTCTTTGGATAGCCGAATACACATATAATAATTCGGTACACTCTGGAACTGGCCACAGTCCTTTTTATACTTTGTTTGGGCATCACCCTCGAACCTCAAACCTTGACTCACCTCAGAACCTCGGAATGCCTACAGTAGAACATCTGCATTCTACAATTACCCAAGCCTTTAAAGAGGCAACTACGCATTTACAACAAGCCAAGAGAAAATACAAGGAGAATGCTGATCTACATCGGAGTGAAGCACCTCCGTATCAGATTGGGGATCAAGTGTGGTTAGCTACCAGACATTTACCACTCAAAGGGCCTCAAACATTTAACCCAAAATATCTGGGACCTTATTCTATTACGGCAATAATTAACCCAGTGGCTGTTAAACTTGATTTACCAGCTAGTATGCGAATTCACCCTGTTTTTCATGTGTCACTTCTGAAACCAGTGGTAGCCGGAACCCGACTACTCAAACCTCCAGAACCTATTCTAATAGATGGGGAGCCCGAATTCGAAGTGAAGAACATTTTGGACTCAAAAATGTTTAGGTCAAAACTGTTCTACCTAATTGATTGGAAGGGGTACGGACCTCAGGAGAGGTCGTGGGAACCTAGCGACCATGTGCATGCACCTCGATTAGTCAGGAAATTCCACCGACTCTTCCCAGACAAACCAAAACCCCCGGAGGGAACAACCTTGGGTGGGAGTGCTGTCATGATGCCCGCTCCTGGGGAGCCGGTTCAAGCCCTGCGTCCCCGAAAGCGGACATCCAGTCCCCAAGGAAGGACCCAGCAACCCCATATAGGGGCCCTTTGGACAGTGTCCTGGCGCCTATGTCGCCAGGCTCATAAAAGACATCAGTCCTGGCGCTATAGGCGCCAGGCTCATTATGGAACTGCTTGGGTGCACTTACCTGATGCAGACCATGCTGCAGGATCCCAGCCTCCTTGAGGCCTGAAAGGAACTACTTTACCTGTGGGACTAATTTACCATCTGGGCGTTGCCGGGGAAGGATACATACCTGATTGGAGGAAGGATACATACCTGGAACTTCTTCCAAGGCTATTTAAACCCCACCCGAACAGCCACACATGCTTCGCGTTGTTCTGCATCTAGCAGCTGGACGCTCACCGTGTCTGCTCCTACATCCTGACTTCTGCCACGCCTGCCAGCATCCTGGATCACCTGCAAAGGAAGAGAACGGAAGAAGGAAAAGTCCTTACCTGCTAAATCCGCATCCCGGAGACATCTCGCAGACAATCCTGAAAAGGAAGACTTTTATTTAAAAGCTCATCGCGTCGATCGCTGCAGCGCCGCATTCCACTCAGCTTTACAGGGCGCCTCCATGTTCAGCAGCGATCATCCGGATTCGCAGTCACGCCCCAGCGCCTAGGGAGAAAAAGACCAGAACAAAAGGTGAGAGAGAGAAGGGAATAAGGAAAGCTAAATCTCCATGTTAAGACTTACTTGTTGATTCATTCCCTCTTCATTTCGGGTCCGCGCCGCATCCTGGCATTTCCGGACCCCGGCCCCTGAGGGGAAAAGAGACATCCGCGTTAATGAGCGAATGAAAAGACATTACCAAAAAATGCTCATTAAATACTTACCTGATTTCTACAAGGATTTCACCTCTCATCTCGGGTCGGTTCCTGTTCCCCGGCATTCCGTACCCCGGCCCCTATGGGGAAAAAGACACTAGCATTAGTACATTAATGCATGGACACAAGGGGGAACCTCTTATCTAAAAACTTACCTGGAAGCCAAGCAAGTTTGGTTCTCACCAATCCGAAAATCCAGTGAAGTAACTGGATACCAACGCGCCCCTGCATCAGAAGCAGGATGGAGAGCTCGTCCTTCCAGACCCTAAGGTGAGACGTTACGAGGAATCACAGAAGGGTTTCGAGGAGGGTGAGAGGGGAAAGTGGGAGGCTGATTGCATTACCCCGCAGACAGTTAATCCCCTATTTTCGCCTACAGAAGGATACTTCTGCGAGCCATACAAGCCAGATTTGGGGGCCCGGTCCAGTCCGTCTTCCGAACCCTGTGCATCACCTTAGAAGAGGTCACAGCAGCGCGAACCAGGCCAGCGCCTCCGTGGGAGTCAGGTGAGGAGCGGTTACACTTAGTCCATAGTCCCCTTTCCTCCATACGTCCCACCAACCTTCCCCCTAGTAATACTGGTGTCATTAGGCAATGTTAAATCTATTGTCGACGCATCAATGGGGACTGAGGTGTGGCACAGGAGTCAGGGTAGCGCATGCTCCCTGGCCGCACCCCCGCACGCCTCTAAATTTAAAGGGGAAGGTTTTTTTCTGGTGAAAAAGGTTCCGTCTCCCGTCCCTTTGAAAGGGACGCCCATACAGTATGGAGGAAAGGGGACTATGGATTAAGAGTATGTTAGTCACTACGTTGAGTAATTTATAATTTATACTCCCATAGACAAGGACTACAGTAATTGCCCCAGCATTAAATTAGCTGGTTGCTCCATCTTACCTAGGCAGTCAAGTCCTGTGGGATCAGCTGGGTCTTCCAAAATCAGCCCCATCTGGCTTCGTGAGTAATCTGGCATCCGTCTGGATCTTGGCTCTCAGATGTACAGCTGATCTATAAAGGCCTAGGCCCACCCTGTCATGCTAATCTAGACCATCCCTGTTTCCTTGCTAGCCAGCCCTAGCAAGTGGGAGGCATTCATTTAATCAATTCAATCACCTCCTCCGTTCCTTTTGTTTTAAATTGAGAAAACGTTAGCTTAGATAAATGTTTACAATTCAGACTGTACTCATCACGGATATGCGTCCCAAGGCCAGTGCTGTCCCATCTCCGGCTTCTCTCTGTTAATCACATAAACTGTGCAATTGAGTTCTACTTCGAATGGATTGTGTCCTCCCACGTATTCCTCATCTTGTGATAATTCGTTATCTCCAGCTTTGCTGCTTCGGAAAAAAAAATTCTCGGCAGAGGGCGCTGTGCTCGAGGTCGTGGCGTCGATTGTCCCTCGACGGACTCCGTACTCTGTCGACATCACCAATGGTATAAATAGCTTGAGCCGCGCCCGTTGCTTCAGTTCTGTTTTTTCGATGAAACATATAGGAGGAACACCCAGGCGTGCCCCATGACCGATACATTCTTCGCGAGAGGAAAGTGTAAGAAAACGTAAAATGTACTGTGGGGTAGGATGGGAGGGTCAATGAGGAATACGTGGGAGGAACATCCAGTCGAAAGAATGTTACAGTTGGTAAGTAAGTTGTTCTTCGAATGGATTGTGTCCTCCCACGTATTCCTCATCTTGTGATAGGCTCCCATAGCAGTAGCAATTTTGGAGGCGGGAGTACTAATTTCAGTTTTCCTGGACAGAATGCAGAACTGCCTTAGCAAATGAACCCTCATTAGAGGGGGCAGTATCCAAACCATGTTTAACAAAAGTATGCATTGTTTTCCAGGTTGCAGCTGCACAAATATCTGCTGCCGGGACTCCCCTCTTTAGAGCCGCAGAAGTAGCCATTCCCCTTGTAGAATGGGCACAAAGCCCATCTGGTGGTTCTTTTCCTGTTAATCTGTAGCATTCAACTATGGCTAATATGATCCAGCGGGAAATGGTCTGTTTTGTTACAGATAAGCCTAATTTATGACCAGTATAACCCACGAATAGTTGGTCATCTTGTCTCAATTTAGCCATCTTTGAGATGTAAAAACTAAGACCCTCTTGGGATCTAGTCTGTGTAATCTCTCCTCTTTCTTGCCCAGATGAGGAGGAGGATAAAAAGTTGGTAGTACTATTTTTTGTGACAAATGGAAGTCCGGGACTACTTTTGGTAAGAACGAAGGTCTAACTTTAAGGACTATCCTTATAAAAAATAGTATATGGTGGTTTGCATGAGAGAGCCTGAAGTTCACTAACCCTGCGGGCTGATGATAGGGCCACAAGAAGGACAGTTTTTAGAGTTAAAAGCCTCAATGGACATGAATGCAGAGGCTCAAAAGGTATGCAAGTCAAGAATTTTAGTACTAAATTTAAATCCCAAGTTGGTACATGAAAAGGTAGTGGAGGGTATACATTAGTAAGCCCTTTTAAGAATTGAATGATTAACGGTATTTTGAAATATGAAACCTCTTCCGAGGAGCGCTTGAAAATGGACAGTGCAGCAAGGTAACCTTTGATTGTTCCTATCTGGAGCCCCAGATTAGCTAGATGTAATAGAAAAGAAAGCACCATTAGGGTGCCACACTAAAAAGGGTCCACATCCTTGTCTTTGCACCTGTTACTAAACCTGTTCCAGCGACATCGGTACAAAGATTCTGTTGCTGGTCTTCTGGCCAAAAGCAAGATTTCCATTACGTCATCCGGAAGATCCCAATCCTTGTATCTCAACCTCTCAGAAACCATGCGTGAAGGTTGAGTGTATTGACCTCTGGATGGAGAACCCGACCTTCCTCTTGCGAGAGAAGATCCTCTCTTTGTGGAAGATGTATTGGAGGGCAGATGGACATGTCCAGAAGGTCCGGGTACCACGGCCTCCTGGCCCAATCCGGGGCAATTAGGATCATGGTTTTCCTGAACTTTCTCAACCTCCCGATTACGTGAGGAATCACGGTGACTGGGGGAAACTCATACAGCAGTGGAAACTTCCACTCCACTACGAATGCGTCTCCCAGAGCTCCTCTTTGAGGAAATTCCCTTGAACAGTACTGATCACACTTCCGGTTGATCGCGGTGGCGAACAGATCCACTTGAGGGGTTCCCCAAAGGGCGAAGATCTCCAGAAGGACTTCCTGGGCTATCTCCCACTCGTGAGAGACCGTGCTCTGCCTGCTCAGAGCATCTGCCGCCGTGTTCTTCTCTCCGGCTAGGTGAATTGCCGATAGAGAGATTCCTTCTCGTATTGCCCAGAACCATAGCTGCATTGCCTCTCTGCACAGTGGTAGTGACCCCACTCCTCCTCTTTTGTTGAGGTAGTACACGGCCACCGTGTTGTCCGTCATTATCAGGACATTCTTTCTCTGTACAGAGGGCAGAAAGGCCTTCAGAGCTAGTCTGATTGCCCTCAGCTCCAAAAGGTTGATGTATAGTTTGGACTCCGATGGAGACCAACGACCGCTGATTGTCAGATCGTTGGTGTGTGCTCCCCACCCCGTGAGTGAGGCATCCGTCACTACTGTTATCTCCGGCCATGGTTGCCAAAAAGACTCTCCCTTGAGAATGTTGTTGTTGCAAGCCCACCATAGAAGATCCTGAGCAACTGCGCTCGGGACTTGCAGAAGATCCAAACTATTCCTTGAGAACTGGGACCACTGAGTTCTGAGTGCCCATTGAAGGGATCTCATTCTCAACCTGCCCTCTGGTACTAGGAAAATGCAGGATGCCATGAGGCCGAGCAACCTGAGAAAATCGAAGGCCGGTAGACATTGGGCATTCTGGAATTTTGTTACCATTTCCTGGATGTGTAGAGCTCTGACCTCGGGAGGCGGGGCTTTTCACAAGGAAGTGTCCAAGACTGCTCCGATAAACTGGAGCTTCTGGGATGGTATCATGTGGGACTTCTTGAAATTGAGGGAGAAGCCCAATTTGTGGAGGAAGTGGCAGGTGATCGAAAGATGTTCCCGAGCTTGTTCTGGAGAACTTGCTCTGATCAACCAATCGTCCAGGTAGGGGTAGATGTGAATGCCCCCTCTCCTGAGACTTGCTGCCACAACTGCCAACAGTTTGGTGAAAACCCTTGGGGCAGAGGTCAACCCGAATGGCAGAACTCGAAATTCATAATGAGAATTGCCAATCGCGAGCCTCAGGTACTTTTCTGTGCTTTGGATGAATTGGCACATAAAAGTAAGCATCCTGAAGGTCCAATGATAACAACCAATCTTGGAGTTGGAGAGCCTGAAGGATCTGAGAAAGAGTCACCATCTTGAACTTGTCATTCTTGAGAAACTTGAACAAGTTCCTAAGGTCCAAGATGGGTCTCAGTCCTCTGTCCTTTTTTGGGATGAGAAAATATGGGGAGTACGAACCCCTGTTCCTCTCCACTACAGGTACCAGTTATATGGCACCTTTCTCTAGCAGGGTTAAAATTTCCTGCAACAGGAGCAGGTCCGGAATTTTGCTGGAGTTGGCTCCCGGTGGATGATTCTGAGGCCTTTTTTAGAAAAGGAAGACAGTAACCTTGGGCTACTGTTTCCAATGCCCAAGCATCTGAGGTAATGCCCCACCATTCCTTCAGATGTTGAGAGATCCTACCTCCCAATGGTGTTTTGTGTAACAAGGTCTCAGAGGGATTTGGAGGCGGCTGCAGGAGTGGCTGAGGGTACAGATGCCGCTCCTGAGGCTGATTTTGTATCTCTTCCTAGTGCTCCACGAGGGAAGTTTCGTTTGCCCCTTTGAGAAGCCTGTCCTCTTCCTCTACCAAAAGAGGAGTAGTATCGAAAAGAACGACCCCTCCAGGAAGATGAGCCGGAATAGGGTTTTAGAGGCTGGCGCAAAGAGGCGCTAAGTGATTTAGCTGCCGCTCTCGAGGTCTGAAGTATTTCTAGGCTTTCGTCAGCCTTTCTGCCAAAGAGCCTCGAGCCATCAAAGGGCATGTTGAGGAGTCTAGCTTGCACGTCTGGTGCACACCCCGACTTCCTCAACCACGCAAATCTGCGTAGCACAACGCTTGCAGCCATGGATCTGCTGATACTATCAGCAGTATCCAGTCCAGACTGGAGACATTCCCCCCCATTGCCTCCTTCCCGTCTTTGACTATATTCAGCAAGCCTTCCCTTTGCTCACCTTCCAGAATATGATCAGCCGCCGCCGAAATACAGTCCCACAGGGTATGAGTAAACCTGGCTAGGGTACAGGTGACATTTGCCGACTTAAGTGCCATACTGCCTGACGTGAAAACTTTACGTGCCCAGGCATCAACTTTTTTATCCTCTCTACCTGTAGGGATAGTTGGATAAGCAGTTTGTTTTGAAGTGAATGCTGCCTGAATGACTAAACTCTCTGGAGTCGGATGTTTACTCAAATATTCAGGCCCCGTTCCAGCTGGCCTATATTTTTTTTGGAAAAGTGCTATCTGCAGCAGCAATACTCTCTGGTTTCTCCCAGTTTTTCTCCACAGTCCTTTGAAGGGCCTTGTGGAAAGGGAGAACAGGATCTTTCTGAGGTCCCTTGATGATTATATCCGTCATGTCATCTTGTTCAAAAATGGGTGAAGTATTACCCCAACCCATATACTCAATTACCCTGGTCATAAGACCCCTGTACCCAGCATCTGCATGCTCTGCAGGATCAGGTCTGGTGAACTCTAATTCTGGGGATGTGTCAATTCCACTGGCAGAATGTAGAGTATCACTCAAGTCTCTCATTCTAGATTCCTGATCAATAAGTTCCTCAGGAACTTGTCTTGTACCATAAGAAACTCCAAAAGGAGTAACTTCGTCCTCTTCTAAAGCATAAATTGCTGACATAGACTTGAAAAAGTCTGATCTGGGCAATGGAGTGAATCTCCTTTCTTCCTCTACTGTCTACGTCGAAGGAATTGATAAATCCTTCAATGTCTTCGAAGATCCCTTTGACAATTTCGAAGACTTCGAAGATGACTTCGATACTGGCATCGAGGATGTTTTTGGTTTTGGAGTCGAAATTATCTTCGCCGACTTGTGTTTTTTGCATGGCAATGGAGAAGTGCTCGACTCTCGAAGAGTCTTCGACGGATTTACGTCGACTCGAGTACTTTTAGATTCCTCGACGCTACCGGTCTTTGCCATGACAGTCTTGGACTTCCCTTTGTCGTCCAATGGAGTGACTTTAGGGGCATGGGGTATTTGCCGAAGCAGCGAAGCTGGAGATAACGAATTATCACAAGATGAGGAATACGTGGGAGGAACATCCAGTCGAAAGAACGTTACAGTTGGTAAGTAACTTGTTCTTCTCATTAACAAACAGATTCTTTCAAATGTTTACATAAGCAACTTCAGATTAGGACCTGTACAACCCTTAATTATAGTTGCAGCCAGTTAACATCTGCTTCTTTTTACTGACATTGTATGACTAAGCATTTTTTCTTTCATGACACCATGTTTTCAATATGGCAGATTTCTCAGGTTTTCTCTACCATTGATCTATAAAAATGAGAATAACTGCCCATGTTACAATTTAGTGAAAAGCAAAGTTCAACTCATGTTCACAGGGGGAAAGTTCAAAGTTCATCTCGTTAGTCCAGTTTTAAACTCACAAGTTGCGGGTTTGTATACTTTTTTATGGAACTAACTGAAAAATACTCTGCAGAGATGGAAAAATGCATTAGCTTTCGAAGTCCCACAGACTTCATCAGATGGTGCAGATTGAAGTAATTGGTAAACTAGAAATCCCACAGGACAATGCATTCCCAAAGCGAAGGGAAAGCATTAGCGTTTTAAACTTCATTTGCTTAAGGAACACTATGCATGTCTGGAATTGTGGTCTTATCTGAAAGACCATTAAAGCTCCTGGAAGCAGTGAACACATGTACATGTTTGAAAACAATCCTCATTTCTATTTGAGTTGCATTCTAAGAAAACAAAAATGTTCACATATAACTGTTGAATGGAATAGGTTTGCAAGGTTAGACACAGGTAGTCTTTAAGTGGGACCTAGTAATTTCTTAAACATTACTGATATTTTAAAACACCAATTTAAGTAAAAAGGTTTAAAAGCACACTGTTTAAACACAGTCAGTATTGTATTTTCGCTCACAGTGAGTGGTAAAGTGTCCTTTTCAGCTTGTTTGTAGTGTTCAAGACATGGTAGTTATTTCTATGCCGCTGCTAAGGTTTCATGATTGGTATACAGTGTGACACTAAAGAACGTGCTCTTGAGGTTTACCAGCTGCAGTCTCCAATGTTACCTCAGCATACCTCAAGCATCACAATGGTTTCCTGGCCTTTATACTTTATGGCAAATTCAAAATATACTATCTATGTTGAATTGGGCAATGTCTGTTTCAGTGTGTCTCATGCTCTGTAATGGGTGTCAAACATTTGTGCTTACACATCCATAGTTTGTGTCCTATGCCCTCACTATACGGGTCCTGCCAACAGTTGATAAGAGATGGTACTGGAGGGTTGTCTTTTAACTTGTTTTGAATGCATTGCTGAGCCTGGCCCAAAGTTGGCCATAGTGTGTCATAAAATCTGGATCTGTGTTCAGACCATTATTTTTGAGGTTAAGCATCTTCAGGTACTTGAATCCCAACATTCTTCGGTGTGGGGTATTTGCAAGGTCACCTTTTTAAAGCCATCACCGACCAATACTGCAATGTGTACCCATTCTGTGTGAAGTGTCGACTCACTGTTTGCTTTGTGGTTGTATGCAATAATTAGCTCTTTTTGCTGGATTTCTGGATTTTGTGGTCTGTCTCCTGAGTGAGTGGGAATGTTTTCTTATTTATACTTTTTCCTTGCAGTCATGTTTCCCTCATGTGCCTATGGCATCTGCAATTTATTTTTGCAGCACACCGCACCTTTCGTGCAGTGTTAATGGGAGCCCTTTGGGCTTCCCTTTTTTTCCTTGTGTGAACACTTTTTATCCTTAATTTATTTTAGCTTGTGAGATCAGCACACCCCACCATATGTGGATTGCTGAGGGGTTACTATGTATCCCCTTTCTCGCTGCTCCTGTAACAATTTTGTTACAGTGACAATCGTACCTGAATGACTGGTGGCAGCAGACATGTTCTACCAACTTTTGTATAATTGTAACCCACAGGCTGTGCTCACAGCCCTGGTAATGCACAGAAGGGTCACCATTTACCCAACATGGTGTATTCGAGGGGATTGGGTCCTCCGACGTATTCCATATCTATGACATGTAATCACCACAGCTGTGCTGCTTCGGAAACTTTTTTCGGCGTCTGCGTCCTGCGTCGATGACGTCGATGCGCCGTCGTCGAGGACCTCCTCCGACGTCATCCGATGTGATAAGTAGGACGCACGACGCCCGTAGCCTCAGTTCCGTTTTTTCCGCGAACGTGTTGCTTCGTGAATCTCAGTTAACGCCTCGACTCTTTGGAGTTCTGTTCTTCTCGGTTCTTCGAACCTGTTCGTTTTTGTGAAAATCCTTCGTGTGAAGATGTCTTCTACTTCGTCTTCGACCCCGCCTCCGGGCTTCAAGAAGTGCGGGGAGTGTGGGTCCAAGATGTCGGTGACGGACTCGCACAACGCCTGCCTCTGGTGCCTCGGGGAGGCCCACGACATGGATGACTGTATCGACTGCCAGTCGCTCACGTCCAAAGCCTTACGTGAACGTAAGAAGAAGTTGTCGGTAGGTCGGGTGTCCAAGCCCCGGAAGTCGAAGTCTGCGGAGCTTTCGACGGATGATTCGAGAGGTGACTCTCCGCGTCATCGTCGGAAGTCTCGTGGGTCTCCTTCTAGGAGTCGGTCTCGCCACTCCTCAGCCTCTTCGAGGCATTCTCGGAAGCGCTGACACCGGTTGTCTTCCAGGTCCTCTTCGGAGGACTCTGCCCGGCACATCGCTTACCCTACCAGCCGTGCGACGCCGGAGGAATGGGCTTCCTTCGGGAAGAAAATGCTGGCGATTCTCGAGTCACAGGGTACTAAGCCGTCCGCGCCTCCGAGTGGGGTCGGTCGTGAGAGGTCGAGAGACACCGCTCGCAAGAGTGGTCGGCACGAGTCACGGGAGAGGTCCCGTTCGGACAAGGAGACTCGTTCTCGACGTACCCGTTGTGCTCGACGCGTTCGAGACCGTGTGCACCTGTGAGGTCTTCGAGGAAGACATCGAGGTCTGAGGCGTCGAGGGCGTCGACAGGCTTTCTCGAGGCTCCGGCTTCGAGGAAGCCGTCGACGCTCAGGTCGTCGAAGGACACGCTCGGGGCTCCGGCTTCGAGGGCTGTGTCGACACCGCCGATGCTGGCGGCGCTGCATCTGACGTCTATGCCGATTTCCTCGACGCCGATCCTCTCGGCGCCGATGCCTGTTCTCTCGACGCCGGCACTGATTCGCTTGACGCCTTTCATGTCGGAGGTACCCCGTGGCACGGGGGAACCCCCTAGGAAGGCTCTGGTTAAGAGCAAGCACTCTCGGGTGCCTTCTTTTTGCCACCTGGAATATATTTCAGAGGCGGATGAGGATTCTGATGGCCTGGTTCCTAGTCAGGTTCCAGATGAAATTGTCTCGGGCCATAGTCAGTTTGACGATTTGAGGCAGTCACTGGATGATGCCAGTGGACTGGACACCTCTCCGGAGGTGGAGTTTTGTAGGCCTGAGCCTGGCTCTCATGCCGATTCCTCGTACCGGCACCTTATGGCTAGGGTTTCTGAGGACTTGGGATGGTCTGCTCCCCCAGGGGAGTTTGTGCAGGATGATCTTACGGACATCCTTGATGTTGGTCCCCCAACTGACCCGGTACTGCCGTTCCATATGGCTTTACAGAGAAGGGTGGCGGCGGCTTGGACTGCTCCGGAGAGTCTCCCGGCAGTGGGCAGATCCTTGTCGCGAAAATACCGTCCAGCCAGTAGCGACCCCTGCTACTTGACCAGGTACCCCACTCCGGAGAGTTTGGTGGTGCAGGCAGCCACGACCCTGGCAAAGCAGGCGTCGTACCCTACCATCCCTCCTGATAGGGACGACAAACGTTTTGATGGCTGGGCGAAGAAAGTGTTTTCTTCTGGTGGTATGGCGCTTCAGGCGGCCAACTCCATTTGTGCCTTGTCTCGTTTCACACACACTCTGTGGAACTGTGTTGCGTTAGCGGCTGAACATATTCCCGAAGGGGACGAACGGGATGGTTTCCTTGCTATGGTCCAGGATGGTAAGGATGCCATGTGTGAGTCCGTTCAGTCAGGTTTGGACTTAGCTGAATGCGTCAGTAGGTCCATGGCGGCGAGCACCGTGATACGCAGGTTTGCGTGGTTGCAGAAGTCGGGGTTTGCTCCTGATGTGCAGTCCCGGCTCCTCAACATGCCCTTTGACGGTGAACAACTTTTTGGCAGCAAGGCTGACGAGAGCCTTGAGAGGTTGCAGACCTCAAAAGCTGCAGCGAAGTCGTTGGGCGCTGCAGTTCGCCAACCTCCGCCTTTTCGTCCTAGGGAACAGCAATGGAGGGGTGGTTCCTTTCGCTATTACTCGTCCTTCAGTAAAGCGAGAGGAGCTGGCAGTCAAAGAGGCCAATGCAGGGGTACCAGAGGTGGACGACAGGGTACCCGTGGTGCCAAGGCCGCTCGGGCAGTTGCCTCTTTGCCCTCCGGTAACGCCGCAGCCGCTCCCACTCAGTCATGAGGCCATGTCCCATGGTTCGCCGGTTGGGGGAAGGCTGGCGCAGCATCTTGTAGAGTGGCAAGCCATTACTTCAGATGTGTGGGTTCTGGAGATCATAACCCACGGCTACTGTCTTCCCTTTCGGCACGGGCCTCACGACAATCCACCGGGGAACCTCTCTTTGCAGAGTCCGGATCCACTACTTGCGCAGGAAATTCAAGCCCTGCTGGAGAAAGGCGCCATAGAAATTGTGCCTGTAGCGGAGAGGAACAAGGGATGGTATTCACCTTACGTTTTGATTTCGAAGAAAGACGGGGGATTGAGACCCATCATGGACTTGCGCGGTTTGAACAAACTCCTCAGGAAGGACAAGTTCAAGATGGTTACTCTCTCACAAGTCCTCCAGGCCCTTCAGCTTCAGGACTGGTTGGTGTCACTCGACCTCAAGGATGCTTACTTCCATGTGCCGATCCATCCCAAGCACAAGAAGTACCTGAGGTTCGCGGTTGGCGACTCGCACTTTCAGTTTCGGGTCCTGCCGTTCGGATTGACCTCCGCCCCGAGGGTTTTCACCAAGCTCATGGTGGTGGTGGCAGCGCATCTCAGGCAAGGGGGGGATTCACGTCTAGCCCTACCTGGACGATTGGTTGATCAGGGGGAGCTCTCCCGAGCAAGTCCTGGATCATCTGTCCGTCACCTGCCACTCCCTTCACAGGCTGGGCTTCTCCCTCAATTTAAAGAAGTCCCATTTGACGCCAACACAGCGGCTCCAGTACATCGGAGCAGTGCTCGACACTTCCCTAGGGCAGTGTTTTCCTCCCCAGGTGAGGGCTCTTCACATTCAGCAGATGGTGCACAAGTTTCAGCATGCCCAGACGCTCCCAGCGTTCGAGTTCTTGAGGTTGCTCGGCCTCATGGCATCCTGCATTCTTCTGGTGCCAGAGGCTCGCCTGCAGATGAGATCTTTGCAGTGGGCACTCAAGACGCAATGGTCGCAGTCCTCCGGCAGGATGTCGGACCCGGTTCAGGTGCCGCCCTCGGTCGCCCGGGACCTTCTGTGGTGGGCCGTCGAAGGCAACTTGATGAAGGGGGCTCCATTTTGGCTTCCCTGGCCGGAGGTGACGATCGGGACGGATGCATCCCTCACGGGATGGGGAGCTCATGCCAACGGGCTGACAGTCAGCGGTCGTTGGTCTCCGTCGGAGTCCAGACTCCATATCAATCTGTTGGAGCTGAGGGCCGTCAGGCTAGCCCTGAAGGCTTTTCTGCCGACTGTGCGAGGAAAGAGTGTCCTGATCCTGACGGACAACACAGTGGCCATGCACTACCTCAACAAAAAGGGGGGGGGGGCAGGGTCACTTCCTCTGTGCAGGAAGGCGATGCAGCTCGAGTTCTGGGCCATTCAGCAGGAAGTTTCGATCTCGGCAGTTCATCTGGCCGGAGACGAAAACGTGACGGCGGACGCTCTGAGCAGGCAGAGCACGATCTCTCACGAGTGGGAGTTGGTTCAGGAGATTCTCCTGGAGATCTTCGCCCTTTGGGGGTTCCCCTCAAGTGGATCTCTTCGCCTCCAGTGTCAACCGGAAGTGCGAAAGGTTTTGCTCGCGGGAATTTCCTCCAAAAGGAGCCTTAGGAGACGCGTTCGTGGTGGAGTGGTCATTCCCGCTGCTGTATGCGTTTCCTCCAGTCCCCGTCATCCCGCAAGTGCTGCGGAGGTTACGGAAATTCAGTTCCAGGATGATCCTCACTGCTCCGGCGTGGGCTCGGAGGACGTGGTACCCGGACCTTCTCGACTTGTCCATCTGCCCTCCACGTCGTCTTCCCTACCGAGACGATCTGCTCTCACGGGAGGGGGGTCAGGTTCTCCATCCAGAGGTCAGATCCCTCAACCTTCACGCTTGTCTTCTGAAAGGTTGAGGTATAAGGATTGGGACCTCCCTGAAGACGTGATGGAGGTGTTGCTTTCGGCCCGAAGGCCAGCAACAATGTCTCTGTACCGTTGCCGTTGGCGTAAGTTCTGCGACTGGTGCAGAGTTCAGAATGTGGATCCTTTTGCATGTGACATCCCCATGGTTCTGTCCTTTTTACTTTCTTTGGCCCACAGGGGCTTGCAAGTGTGTACCATTAAAGGTTACCTGGCGGCGCTGTCCATCTTTAAGCGCTCGTCTGAAGAGTGTTCTTACTTTAAAATCCCTTTAATTTCACAGTTTCTGAAAGGGCTCACTAATGTGTTCCCTCCGTCTCCTTTCCTGGTGCCCGGTTGGGATTTAAACCTTGTTCTTAAGTTTCTTATGGGTGCTCCGTTTGAGCCTTTACATTCTTGCCCTTTGAGGCTGTTAACTCTGAAAACTGTGTTTTTAGTTGCGGTTACTTCCGCTCGCAGAGTGAGTGAGTTACAGGCACTTTCAGTTAAGCCACCCTTCACTGTATTTCACAAGGACAGGGTTGTCCTTAGAGTTCGTCCTTCTTTTCTTCCGAAGGTAGTGACGGAATTTCATTTCGCCCAGAAGGTTGTTCTTCCGGCATTCTATCCTCCTCCGCATCCTGGTAAGGAAGAGGAGAGGCTCCATAGGCTTGATCCTAGGAGAGCTTTAAGCTTTTATGTTTCACGCATGTCCCGGGTCAGAGTGGACGATCAACTCTTTATTGGTTACGCTGGAAAGCGTTTGGGGCAAGCTGTGACGAAACAGACTTTGTCTCGCTGGATTATTTTGGCCATCTCGGAGGGTTACCGCTTGGCGGGTAAGGACCCACCGGCTGGCTTGCGGGCCCATTCTACCAGGGGTATGGCTGCATCTACTGCCCTGCAGAGGGGTGTTCCTATTGGCAACATCTGTGATGCAGCCACCTGGGCTTCAGTACATACATTTGTATGTCACTATTCCCTCGATTCCATCCGAGGACAGGATCTGGCCTTTGGCAAGGCGGTCCTTTGCTCTCCTATTTGATTGGCTATTCTAAATTTTGATTCTAAATTCTTTCCCTCCTCCTTGCTCTGGTACTGCTTTGGGAGTCTGTCATAGATATGGAATACGTCGGAGGACCCAATCCCCTCGAAGAACAAGTTACTTTCTTACCTGGTAACGTTCTTTCGATGGGATGGTCCGACGACGTATTCCATATCGCTCCCGCCCTGCCTTCCCCGCTGCAGAATTTCTTTTGCGATTGCAGCTTACGTTCCGCAAGGCTTTGTGTCTGACTGGCAGTTGACTAATGTCACACTTTCTGGGGGAAAAAACTACAACTGAGGCTACGGGCGTTGTACGTCCTACTTATCACATCGGATGACGTCGGAGGAGGTCCTCGACGACGGCGCATCAACGTCATCGACGCAGGACGCAGACGCCGAAAAAAGTTTCCGAAGCAGCACAGCTGTGGTGATTACATGTCATAGATATGGAATACATCGTCGGACCATCCCATCGAAAGAACGTTACCAGGTAAAAAAGTAACTTGTTCTTCTTTCTTCAGCATTCTGAGGGGTTACTATGCATCCCCTTTCTCACTGCTCCTGTAACATTTCTTTTAAAGTGATGAGCATACCTGAATGGCTGGTGGCAGTGGACATGTCCTATCGACCTTTGTGTAATTTTTACCCGCAGGCTCTGTTCACAGCCCCAGTAATGCACAGAAGGGTCACCATTGACCCAAAGTGATGAATATATTCTTGCCATTTCTTGTGTGCTTGTCATTTCTTGGTTCTTTTGCCATGCTAGGTGGGGAGGTTGTGGTTTGGTTCTCGTCTTCAGCAGGAATCCTTTTTGAAGCCTGCCAATGCTCCAGAGTCTCTGTGAAAACGGGAAATGAGGGTCGGAGCCCAAAACTCCACAATTCTTTGTCTTCTGGAATGCCTGCCTGGAGCGAGTTCCAGTTGGGAGGCGGGCTGTCCTAAAAGGACAACCACCCCCCAAAGGTTGAATTTTGCATGAGTGCGGATTGCCTGGGTTCCTGGATAAATGGCTTGGATCCTGAGGCTGAAGACAAGCTGACCACTGGAACAGAAGAACGGACTAGGGAGGAGATTGGTAAGAGGTCTACAGCCACTTCCAGTGGACCAGAGAGGCCTGCTGTGTACCAACTGCTGCACGACCCCACCTTCACAACCCCTCCTTCCAAGCTCCGAAAAGGATGACTCTCTCCTTTGGGTTGGTGGGACCAATCAGCCTTAGGACGGCCTGTAAAATGAACCATCCCAACATGTGCTGTGACCTTCCTGGGCTGCAAAGCACCAATACCCTGGGACCTCCGACCCAGGTGCCGTGCATCGTCTTCTGAAGAATGAACTCTCCTGGAACTTTGGTGGACTCCTGCTGGACCTACAGAAGCACGATTCCACTCCTCAAAAGCCCCTCACCAGAGTGCTGGACCGAGCTAATGAAGCAAATCAACCAGGTGGTATACGTTCTTCACCTGGTGTCTCTGAAAAGGCGCCAAAACCACAGATGTGCGTTGGAGCATGAACAATCCTTTGCTGAGGGTCCCTTCTCTTGACTGCTGCTGCAAAATCCCTTCCTGTATCCCTCCTTTCGTCCCTGCGACCAAGTAACGTGCGACCGGGTTTACAGCTGCTGCATCATGAAGGCATCCAACTTCATCTTTATCACGCTTCAGGTACTGTGTGACTCTGGTTAATATTTAACCTGAGTAGTTGTCCTGTGTTTCTGGAGTGCTTATTCGTGTAGTTGGGAGTTCGCCAATGCACGTTCGCTAAGGACTAACGCTTGTGCGCATGCAGGGAGTCTTCTACAAAGTCCCTGATCCCTTTTCTTCACAAAAACTGTTACTTGTTACAGAAGATTGCCACAGGAACTCTTGACTTTTCTACAGCTTGTGCCTGCCTTTTTCACCTCCATTTCGACCCTAAATGTTACTCAGAACTCAATAGGGAAGGACTCCTAAAGCCTAGGCTCTGTGAAAAGATTGCCTTCAAAAAGAGGTCAGGGTGCCCCTCTGCAAGAAAGAACACAGCATGATAACCTAAAATGTGGGAATGTACCCATTCTGAGTCTGCAGCCACATGTTCTAGCTCACTTTACCTTCCACAAAGGAGAAATATCTATTTGCCTATCAGTCTTTGTCCCGCCCACTTGAGCAGTCCCGCACTGAAATGCTATGGCAATCCTCCTTTGAACAAGAGTATCAACAGCAACCCCAGACACGTGTTTCGGCCTAGTCTGGCCTCATCAGTGAGGTGGAGCTCTGCCTCTCTGAGCACAGTGAACAAGGGGTCCACATCTGGATAACCATAAAGTAACTTGGGGTGGCCAACCCCAAGTTCCTTTTACATACAACTAGAGGTCAGGGCGCCCCTATGCAAGAAGGACACGGCATGATAACCTGATCTTTGGGATTGTACCCACTCGGAGTTCACAGCCACATGTTTTATCTGTCTAGGGTTTCTGTTGGTACTGTTGTTCAAAGGAGGATGGCCATAGCATTTTGTTGCTGGACTGCTCAAGTGGGCGGGACAAAGACTGATAAGCAAATGGATATTCCTTCTTTGTGAAAAGTTCTGTGAGATAAAACATGTGTCTGCGGACTCCCAAGTGGGTACATTCCCATAGAACAGGTTATCATGCCGTACTCTGAAAAGTAATTGCTAAGTTCTTACTTGCTTTTGAATTGTTGATACCATTCCAAAAAGTCACTATAAGCTCTGATATGGGCTTACCTGTTTATCTAGGACTTGTAAACTAATTTTATTTCTGAAACAGAATGTCTTACAAAGTTTACTATAACAGTGGTTTTACTTACCTGTGAATTGCAGAAGGCCATTCTATACGTTTTTACACTGTGGTATACTTACAAGAAATATTGAATTGGTTTTCTGTTGTGTTTGGCGTTTATGAATAGTACTTAACCTTCGGAAGATTTCTTTACCCGTGTGTATATATTGTATTGTATTTGGTTATTTAAATAAACCATTATTTTTATATAACTCTGTGTATGTGTTTCTTTGGACCATATGTATACTACACTTTCTTTGTACCTTTCTACAGCCCTCTCTCCCTCCTAAGCCTGGCTACTCTGGCATTGCTACCATTACCCTGAGTGGTACAGACCTATACTAGTAGTTGGAGTTCTGTATTGCCAAGTAGAGAGTCTTATATTATATCTCAGTGGTGGACTTGGGAACACCTCCCTAACACTGTCTGCATGCAGTCGGATTCATATGCTGAAACCCCTTAACTGGAGTTACAGCTGGTGTGAAGTGTAGAGTTGGATTACATTGATTCTGTGGATACATATGTCCAGAGAAACCAACCACTGGGTTGGTTTTACCCTGAAAGTAATCTCATATCTATAACATGATAAACTTAAAACCTGATGCCTTCTTAGATGTGCCAATGGAAAGGTTAGTCCCATTTTGCCAAGAATATGGCATCAGCTGTAAAGGATGTAACCCTAACCCTAATACATAGATTGTGGGCTAACAGACTGTTCTCCCAAATGTCTATATCCCCTACTAAAAATAATGATTAGAGTGAAGATGAGAAAGATTTGGAGAAAAGTTAACACTTCTCTGAGAGAATGATGAAGATTTGGACACAAATCCCAACTTCTCAGAGGATGACGACGATTTGGACTCAAATCAGAACTTATCTGAAGGTGAGGATGAAGAAGATTGGGAAGACTTTAGACCTAAGCTAGTATTCCAACCCCTCTCCTTCTCGAATACATGCATCCAGACATGCATCCCCTTCTACCAAGTCTATGGAAGTGTATCTTGAGCTGGAGAAAAGGAAGCTCCTTATGGGACATAATGAGAAGATCAGAGAAATGGAAAGGAAATGTCAGAAACCTATGGAAAGGATGTCTCTTGATTTTTTCTCTTCAGGGTCTTCTTTGTTTGAAGCGTCTGGGATCCAAGAGCCAGAACTACCTTCTGATTTGGAAAGTCAGTATGATCTGGAGTGTGATATTTTATGGCTGGAAATGACGTGTGATCTTGATTGTAAAGAGCATGGTAACAGAGTGAGCAAGTACCATGGGTTCTCTTTAGACTTCCCAAGGGATGACTATGATTGATCTTGGATATGAGTAATGATGAAAGGAGTAGTTATCCTGTGGTGAGACAAGCTCTTATATCTAGATATGGGAAGGCCCATTCCCACTATCTAGACCCCTTCAGGGAACATAAGAAAAAGGATGGTGTCCTTTAGATCAGCTGGGTAAATTAATGTCTGAACTTCTTAGAGAGCTGGGAAGAAGGCCAGAAGGTGAGGTACTTTTGCTGGTAAGAGGACTTGCCTCCTACTGGACATTTTTCTATGCCATTTGAGATGGCATCTGGGTGACTCGAGGGAAACTGACCCCAAGAAGCTAGCTGCTGCTGCTGGCTTGTGGGAGGCCAGAAGGGACCCTCCCAAAAGCTAGCTGCTGCTGGCTTGTGGGAGGCCAGAAGGGACCCTCCCAAGGATTCTGGTGCTCCTCATAAAGAGTGGAGGGAGCATAGAAATGAGGGATAGCTTACCTAAAATTAAACCCCCTCAACTCCCCAAAACGCTATAGTGTAAGACCCCTGGGACACAAAGAGGGACTGAAGCCCCCATCCGCAGGAGCCTCCCTCTGGAATGGTCTTCCTGCCCATCTCAGGATTGAGCCGGATCTCCTTCAGTTTTACGGAAGCTCCTCAAGACCCTCTTTTTCTCTTCTTCCTTCCCTCTCCTCTGCCCCTGCTAACGCCCCGTCTGCTGCAGTAACTGGCTGCTTGGTTCTACAGGACACCAGGCCCACCCAAACTACCCCCTTGCTTGCACTTAACATGTGGACGCTCACCACATTCAATCCCTGGCACTTTCCCACCTGCCCCCCTAATCACCCTCCTATCCCCTGTGGCCCTCTTCTCTTCACCCCCACACATTAGGAGACCTTTCCCCAGAGACTAAAGGTAAACTATGCCACTCCGGAGGGCACCTGGGTAACAACCCCAAGATTACTATTGGGACCAAGCCCCCAGGTCCAACAGGCTTCAGACCACTCCTGCGACTGTTGAGGAAATTGAACCCCCTGAAAACCCACTTACAGTGGAGGTGGTTCAGCAAGTTGACTAGAACTTAGATGTTCCTGGCAACTCCCTAATATGGTGTAATGCCACTGCCACTGCTGTGACCCCACTTCCAGAAGTGACAGAACTCACAGAAGATCCACTTACACTAGTGGAGGAAGTTCACCTACATGGCAAGGAGTTACATCTCTCTGCCATATCTGAAACTGTACCCCCTTAAAACCCACTTACAGTGGAGGAGGTAAAGCATTTTGACCAGAACTTCAGTGTTCCTGTCAACCCCCCAATATGGTGTGATGCCATTGTTACTCCTGTGACTACACTTTCAGAACATGCTGAAGTGTCTGAACCGGTATCCAGTGATAATAGAGAATACAATTACAGAGAATGCTATAACGAGAATCTAAAACAGCAATAAAAACATTGAATATTTTTCAAAATATATATAGGGGCGGCGTAAGGGGGTAAAACGGGTGGGAATGGGGTTGGTTTAAGCACATGGAGAAACAGGGGGCGTGACCCCCCAAAAAACTTCAAAAAATCCATAGACAATGGAGATGGTTCAGAAAACCCAAAAACTGGAGTCTTCGTAAAATCCACTTAAACTAGTGGAGGAGGTCCAGAAAGCTTCCAAGAAATTATGCATTCCTGCCAGTTTACCTGAGGCCCCTTTTAGAAAGGTGTGGACTCAAACCTCACCTCCAGCACCTGATAAGGTGACTGGGTCCCCTGAAAATCCACCTATGGTAGATGAGGTCAAGCAAACTGACCAGAAATGAAATATTCTTGTCAGTTTAACAGTCACTTAGTCAGAGAACTAGTGCTCACACTGTGGAAGCCAGAGAGGCCTCCCATAGGGTCCTCTCTCTAGAGATAGAGAAAAATATTTCTCACTCTATAGGGCACAAGGACTTGCAACCTATTGGTTCCCCTAGGAATCCCACTCCTATGCCCAAAAAGGTGGTTGTCATTCCAATGACCCTACCTTCAGCTGATGCTAAGGTAACTGGACACCCTGAAAATCCACTTATAGTGGAGGAGGTCCAGCCCACTGAGCAGAAATATTCCTGTCAGTACACAGGCTGAAAAGCCTGAACCTGTGTTGGGCAATAAACTTAAAATGCTAAGTGTTATCTCTGACACATTTGAGCCCCCTTGCAAACGTATTGGGGTTCTCCCCGAATCGCCAGAAGAACCACTTATCCAAGTGGGGGTGATTCAGAAAACTGAACAAGAAGCAAGAATTCTCCAGCATGGATTCACATGCTCTGGAATATTCCCTGTTGTTGGGGTGGGATTCCTCTGTAAAAGAAAACTGTGTCACTTTCACTTACAAACTGTATTTCTCCTTTAAACCAATCACGAACCTATGGCTCATACTGCCCCCATCCAATGACTGTCCTCTCCCTAAGCCACTCCTCCGGATTTTTACCGCACGCTTCAGTGTTGGGAGTCGTGTTTTTGGACGGAAAAAGGTTCTATTTTTGTTTTCGAAAGAGCCCATGTGCTCTTTTCTCCATCTCTGTGAATTTCAGCGCCCCTCAAGGGCGAAGATTGTCGAAGTTTCCAGAAGGCCATCAGGCCTACTTCGCGCCCTCCGACCAATACAGAGGAGAAGGAAGGAAGGAAGATCCCTCTTCAAGCCATGCACCAAGTACAGGCTACAGAATGTGTTTGTGGAGGATAAGCACCTGCAATGCCGCTACTGCCTGCATCCAGACCACAGGGAAAGAGACTGTGAGATCTGACTTGGCTTCTCCAAAACGAAGGATAGGCACAGTAGACTGGCCATGTGGCTGAACGCCAAGGCCTCTGCTCCGAGCAGGATCATGCCTCACCCAGGACCGGCCGGTCCGAGGAGCGGTCTTCTAAGTCCTTTGAGGGCGCCCCATCAGTGGGGGCCCAAGTCAAGGCCAAGAACCACAATTCCTGGTCCACCGGGGTTGCTGCGCAAGTGGGTCCCGCGATGGACAGTGCGCGATCGACATCACCATCTGCCTCCATTGCCAACCGGCAGGATCGTTGTCTGTCTCGCCCCTGTTTCCCCCCCCCCGCCTCGTCGTGCCTTGAAACACTTGTGTATAGGCGTTACAAATGCCATACAAAGCAAAAGCAGAAAACACAATTTAATTTTGTTAAAGGAACTTTTGTTTTATTTGAACACCTCATGCCCTCGAAGGCAAGAGACTTCCAAGGAAACAAGCCTTGCCCATTGACGGTCCTGATAGCTGCGAGGGATACTGTCAACTCATGGCGTGAAAGCTAGTGTGTGTGTGCTGTGCTCCAACATCCTGCCTTACCCCGTGCTCAAAACGCAGGGAAGGAAGAACCAAGCTACCGCATCCATCCTGACATATTATTTGAGATCACTTCTTTGTTTTCTTGAAAACCATCCCACACCCTTTTTTGTATTATCTGTAAGGTTTGGCAATAGGTTTCTTGGCATAGGCCCTTTTTGTTTTGACACAACACCACAAGGACTGCATTATTTTCATTTGATGGTTGACGCTTGCTCCCATCTTAAATTTAGGTTTAGATTAGGTGTTTTTCCACCTGACATTCATTGTTCAATAAACACACTTGAACTGTGATCACTTGTCTGTCTCACTTGTTGCCACCATCAGTTCCTCCAGTGCTCACGCAGTGCCTGGCACCTGTGGTGGCCCATCTGCGTCTATGGGGTATACCCGTGTACCTGTATCTCGATGACTGGCTCATCCGGTCCCGCTCACAAGAGTCGGACACATGGAGATGACCGTCCAGCTGTTCACATATCTGGGATTCTCCATCAAGTATCAGAAATCCCTCTTGACATCATCGCATAACGTGCTGTTCCTAGGAGCCAGACTCAATACGGTCTCCTGCATAACGTCACCCTCTGAGGAGAGAGTAGCAGCCATTCAGGGAAAGTACAATGACTGTTGTCAACGAAGACTGCCATGGTGCAAACCATCAAGTCGTTGCTCGGCATGATGGTGTCTTGCATCTTTCTTATCTGGCTCTGCAGGTTACGGATTCGACCTCTTCAGGAGTTCCTGGATGCTCGTTGGGTACAGGTGTCCAAATGCTTCGCAGACAAGATCCCGCTGGAGGAGTTCCGTCATGCGATAAGGTGCTAGGGCATCGCCCGGGCATAGGGTTTCAAACCCTCACATACCAGGAGACAGCGAACAAGGCTGCTTCTGGAAGGCTGGGGAGTCCACACTGGACGTCTGCATGCCAGCGGCCTGTGGCTGTCGGACGAGAAGGATCTCCATATTAATATCCTGAAGCTACGGGCAGTGTTCTGGGCCCTCAAGTCATTCCTTCCATCTCTTAAGGGCAAGGTGGTGAGGATCTTCATGGACAACACCACCACGATGTTCTACCACCACGATGTTCTACATCAGGAAGCCGGGGGGGCACTCTATTCCAAGCGCTCTCCTAGGAGGCGCAGGACTTGTGGCACTGGGCCGTTGGACAGAAGATGTTCCTCTTCACCTGACAGAGAGTCAAGAGCACCATCGCATACTCCCACAGCAGGGAATTGCGCTCATGCCAAGTGTGGGAACCAGGTGGACTGCATCGTCGTCAAGTGGGGCAGGCCCCAGATTGATCTGTTTGCAACAGCAGTGAACTCCAAATGCCAGAGGTTTGCCAACAGATTCCACCAACCGAGGAACCTGGGGGATGCATTCTCCTTCCCGTGGGAAAGCCTGTTTCTGTACGTGTTTCCTCCATTGCCTCTTCTGCTAAATCATCAACACACTCACAGTGCCAATGCAGGATGATACTCATCGCCCCAATGTGGCCGAGGCGGTTTTGGTACCTGGACCTTCTCAGCATGTTGTCATCGCCTCCGGTCACGCTGCCAGTAGTTCCGAATCTTCTCACCAGAGCACATCTCTGCATTTCTAAGCCTCGAGCTGAGCAGGTGAGTTATCCTGCGTGGAAGATCCTCCTGGGCCTTATTCTAACTTTGTAGCAGTCTGTGAGCCCCTAGCCCAGCTGTTTCCTCCCTCTCCCTCCCCTGACTTCCATTGCCTCGTTGTGTTCCCCTCCCTCCCACCATCCCTGATTGGCCATCCCTCCGGTCATTACTATCCCTCCCAGGGCAGCCATCTGCCCGTGCAGCCCCTGCGGCTAAGGGCCCCTAGGCAAAGGGCGGCTCCTACTGAGGCGGCTCCAGCTAGTGTCTGCAGGTGTCAGCAGGGGAAGCCACTTAGCCAGTGGCCAGCCCTCAACCAGCAGCGATTAGTAAGGTAGGAGTGGCCCAGGTAAGGAATAGAGCCACACTCTACCCTAATACACTGCCACATAGCAACCATATCTACCATATCTACACCAGATTAATACTTTGACTATTAACCTGTGCCACTCTGAGATAACACTACGGTTATTGGCCATACTTAAACTGCATTGTGAAGCCCCACTGTGCAGGACTCAGACCTAGGTGTGTTTTTTCTCTGGTATTTAAATTGCATTGTGAAATATTTAAAGTGCATTGTGAAAGTAGTGCTTTCCTTGGTCTTGCCTTCTTAGCAAATCATTCATCCAGAAACTGTTCTACTATTGTCTGAGCTCTTGTCGTTTGCTGAATTGTCCACTATTGTCTTGTCGCTCCTTGTCTACTTGCGCGCCCCTCCCTGTGTCCTTCCATAGTGTTCTACCCTTCCCTTCCTGTTCTCTCCTCTCCCCACCCACTCTATGGTTCTCTCTGTCTCTCCTATCTTTTCTAACTGCTTCTCTATCGACTATCCTGCTCTCCTCACTAAATCTGGTAGGAAGAAGTTTAAAAAGGACATCCTGGTCTCCAACCCAGCCCTCCCTATCGCTGTCACCTATACCAGGGCCACCTCCAGGCAAACCCTCACTGACATCCTCTTTGTCGGTCCCTCACCAGACCTATGGATTCTTCATATAGCCTGTGCTTTCTCCTTTCCTCCCATCTCACTCTCTCCACCCCTCGGGCCAAGCCAACTCCAGCACTGCCACCTACCTTCTCAGTTATCCGACCCATGAAGCGTGTATCAGTTGAGGCTTTTGCTGCCACTTTCTCAACCCACCCCCCCACCCCCTCGGCTGACTCACACTGACACATCCCTCTCTATGCTCCACACTGCTATATCTGATACGCTGGATGTTCTTGCCACTGTCCAGAGGATCTTCTTCAAGCTCAAAGCCAAGTGCAACTCCGGGTACGACTTAGACCTTTCAACCCTTAAACGCAAGTGCATGGTGGCTGAGAGAAAATGACATGCTTCTTGTACAGTCTCTGATAAACTGGCCTGCCGCCTGCTCCGAAGGCAATACCGGCTCTCTGTCTGTACCAAGAAGAGAGCCCTCATCCAAGACTGCATCTCTGAGGCATCCAACAACTCAGCCTAACTCTTTAAAATGTGCAAGAAGCCAGACAATCCTGCTGCAGTTTCTACTTCTCCTGTCCTCTCTCAGGCTCTCTGCACAGCCCTGGCTTCATTTAATCTCTAAAACTAAGGACATCCTGTCCCCTCTCTCTGTTCCTCTCCTCCTCCTGCCTCTACTCCCTGCTCTTCCTCTCGCCTTTCTACAGCCACCTCTCCTCCCTCCTCCTCTGCCTTTCCCCTGTATGTATCCCCTTTCTCACTGTTCCTGTAACATTTATGTTTCAGTGACAATCCTACCTGAATGGCTGTTGGCAGCAGACGTGTTCTATCGACTTCGGTATAGTTTTTATCCGCAGGCTGTGTTCACAGGCCTGGTAATGCACAGAAGAGTCACCATTCACCCAAAAAGGAGGCTGTATTCTTTCTCCAGCAAAGGGTCTTGCATGGATTGTCATGCACATGAATATTCCCCATCTTCAGGCTGGGAATCCTCAGTAAAAAGAAAGCAGTTTGGCTTTAAACTCAAAACTGCGTGTCTCCTATATGGCCCGATCAGTGCCTTTTGGGTCATACGTCCCCAGCCAATGGCACTTGTCCTCCTAAGCTCCAACACCGGCACCCATCTTCAGATTTTTACTGCATATTTTTAGTGTTGGGAGTGCTTGTTCTTCGCTCCTTGAAAATCATACATTATTTGCTTTTTTTGGCATTTTGTTGAAGAAATGTTCAATCTAGTCTGTCTACCATCATGCAGCGATTACCGGCAGCGGGGAGCTGTTGTCGGCAAAAACCTTCTATCCATTGTTGGCTCTTCAACCTATGGTGCCCACAGGCCCAGGCTTGAGCCTACATCTCAAAACCCCCTGTGTCCTCATCTTTCTTGATCTCCCCTCTGCCTTTGACACAGTCAACCATGCCATCCTGCTCAACCGTCTCCGGGATAACCTGGGTATCACCGGTCATGCCCTGGCATGGCTGGCTTCTTTCCTCTCTGATCGACCCTCCCAGGTCCAATTTGGTCCTTCCTCTAACTCTACCTGTGGTGTTCCCCATGGGTCTAACCTCTCTCCCTGGCTGTTCAACCAATACCTGGCACTTCTTGCCCACCACATTGCCGCTCTCTGCCCCAACTTCCAGTGCTATGCGGATGACACTCGGCTAATTTTCAGTCTACCTTCAGCCACCTCTTCTCCTTCACTCAACTCTGACTGTCTGCCATTTAGCAGTGGTGCGCTGCCAATGATATCTGCCTTAATACCAGTAAGACTGAGATTCTACTCATCGGCACACCCGTCCCCTCCTTTCTTGCCACTCTGGCCGGCCTCTCTTGGCCCTCTCCCTGCTCCCACTTGCAAGGCCAAATACCTGGGGGGTCATCTTCGACTCCACACTCTCCTTCTCTCCTCACATCTCTGATGTCTCCAAGAAGTCACACTACCAGCTGCACCTCCTCAGAGGTATTCTTCCTTTCCTCTCCTTCCCCCAGAAGCTCACTGTCTCCAGAGCTCTGGTTCTTTCTCGGCTGGACTACTGCTACAGCCTCTTTCTAAATCTGCCTGCTTCTACTCTCCGCCCTCTGCAACTCATCCAGAACAGGACTGCGAGACTTGTCCTTGGCCTCAAGCCCAGGGATCGTATCTCTCCAGGACTGAAATCTCTGCACTGGCTCCCAGTTTCTGCGAGGATTAAGTTCAAAACCCTCTGCATTGTCCACCAGGCCTTCTGGGGCATGGGACCTCAATACCTCCAACTCTCCCTTCCTAAATATCTTCCTTCTTGAGCTCTTCGCTCATCCACCTCCAACTCCCTCAGGGTCAGTTGCTTCTCCAAGCACTGAGTTGGTGGTAGATCTTTCTTTTCGGCTGGGGCCTCCCTTCCTTCATGAAACTTGGAGAACCATCTCTGGTTTCGGAAACACCTTAAAACGTCCATCTTTGCTTCTGCTTTCTCTCCCCCTGTCCGATGCTGAATTCCTGGCTGAAGCTGCACTGGTTACCTGGCCACCCTTCTGATCTCAGGCCCAGGCCCCGCCAGCTGGACACCTGCACTGACTCCCTGGCAATCCCTGTACCTGGGGACTGTTTTCTGCATCCCTTACAGTCCCTCTACCTGCACTCATGTCTGCACTTACCTTGCACTTGCCACCAGCTGGCCGCTCTTATTTATCTTATTTATTCTAGCATCCCATGTACTGCACTTTCCCCTCCCCATGCACTTGCGCGATCTGAATGACACCTGGCCTAGTAAGATTGTTGTCTGTCTTCCCTCTGTTCCCCCTCCCTTGCCGCGTCACGCCTTGAAACACTTGTGTATAGGCACGTTATAAATGCCATATCATATCATCATAACACCTCAACCATTGCTGATGCTACGAAGAAGAGCCTCTTCAGGACCTGTGAAAGCTGCGGCCTGAACAACCATCTTCGTTGAGGACCGGCACCTCAAGTGCCTATATTGTCTTCACCCTGACCACGATGCAGAAGGATACAACATCTGCCAATACTTCTCACAAGAGGGATCCCCACCAGAGGTTGGTGACATGGATTGAGGGGAGGAAGACCTCTGGGCACAGTCATGTTATGTTATTTTGCATTTGTATAGTGCTCTATATATCATTGGTATGACCTAAAAGTGCTTGTGTTTGAACACCCTCGGGACCGTAGTCTAGGTCAGTCGAGAGAGTAGGGTATCATAGGGTGCTTGGGTGCACTCAATATGTGAGCAGCTGATGCGATTGACTGATGGTAGCTGCATCCTAACATTAGTTGTGGTGGTATTGAGGGATCAATTGAATGTGAGCAGTCTGGTGGTTGGTTTCCGCGACTGCATTATGGCAGCATTAGGCCTGTGTAGGATGCTTATGAGAGCTGCTAGGCTGATTTTTCATGGTATATAGCTGCGTTCTAGCAGGATGTTGAGGTTTTCATGGAGTATTGTTTGCATGTGAGCAGCTAGGCTGAAATTGATTGAGGGGTGTAGCTGCACTCTATTGTGTGTTGATGTAGAGAGTGAGCATAGTGATAGGAGTGCTGAGTGTCTGGAGTGGATGTTTATTATTACGAGCCCACTGTTCCGGATGACATTCATGTGTTTCGCTGTAGCTGCACTCAAGAGGGGGATGGTACAGGAGGCAGCTAGTCCTGTGTAATAGACTCAGGAAGCGGATAGTCAGCAGTCCTATATCTAGCGCCAGCAGGACGCTAGGTTGTCCTCTATGGTATCCGTTTCCTGGTTCTGTCTTGGTGACTTATTAGTCGCTTTCAGTGGCATCATTGCTCGGTATCTCCACGAACAGTTGTCCGCAGGTTGTGATTACTTTACAATGTGATGTCATTGAAGTCGTGGTCCGTGGTGAGGCTGGGTTTCAGTGACCCTAGATGGTCTTAATTAGGGTTACGGAAAGAGCCAGGTTTTTAGAGCTTTGTGGAAGGCCATGTAGTCTTGGGTGTGTTGAATGTGTGGGGGGAGTGAGTTCCACAGACTTGGAGCCAAGGTTGAGAATGCAGATCCTCCAACCTGGGCTGAATTGTAGGCTGGAATCATTAGAAAGAGGGCAGTGCTAGATCTTAAGGTGCGTGATGAGAGGTAGGGTTTAAGCTTCTCTTGTAGGTGCATAGGGCCGGTCTGGTGTACTGCTTGGTGGGTAATGCGTAGGGTTTTGAAAGCGGCCCCCCTTCTCACTGGGAGCCAGTGAAGGGTGCGGAGAGCGGGGGAGATGCGATCCCTGTATCCCAGAGCAAAGAGGAGTCTGGCGGCAGCATTTTGTACTCTTTAGAGTTTAAGTTGGTATGCTGGTGCACCCAGGTATAAGGAGTTTGCGTAGTCCAGTCCAGGGGGTGGAGGCGGTCAATGAGGATAGAATGGTTAGCTGACGTATCAAGTAGAATCAGCGCTGCGCAACCCTCTGAGTCTGCAGAGACTTTGAGATCGTCCCAGATCGAGATCAGGGTGGTTTCTGTTCCATGGCACTGTCTGAAGCCTGATTGAGCAGGGCTGAGTAGTTTGTTGGATTCTCCGGAGTGATTGTGCTGACAGTATGCAGCGCGATCATGGAGTTTCACCAGGAATTGGGTGTTGGAGATCGGTCTGTAATTCTTGGGGTCAAGAGGGTCGAGAGATGTCTTTTTTAGAAGAAGTTTGCCATGCGGTTTTAAAGGTCTCTGGAAAGATGCCAGAGGTGAGGGAGTCGTTTAGAGTGGACCTTGAGTGGACCTTGCTTGTTCTCCTGCACAAGTGGAGGAGAACATTTCTTTCAGAAGAGAGGCGGGACAGGAGTCGAGGGGGGATCCAGAGGGTCTACTGCCAGATAGTAGATCTAGGAACTCGTCTCTCGAGATGGGGTTGAAAGAGTTGAACGATGGCACTGCGGCAGTTGGGTCAACGGAATCAGGGGAGATGGGTATGGGGAAGAGGGTGAGGGTGGATAGTTTGGCATTGAAGGTTGCCATCCTGTCTAGTGCTGTGTTGGAGAAATGCAGTGAGAGGGAATCGCAGAGCTTTTGCGTGGGCTGGGCAGAGGTGCAGGTGGGTTTCACAAATTTAGAGATGATCCTGTGGAGTGCTTTGCTGCTGTGATAGTTCAGGATTTGTTTATTGTAATAGGCATTTTTGGCCTTTAGGATCTCGGATTTGTAATTTCAGTGGTGGTGCGTGAACATAGATCTGCTGAGAGAGGTTTTGGATGCTCGCCATTTGCACTCAGTTATTGACTTTTGAAAGTCCCCCCGTGAAGGGGGAGAGGAAGTAGTGATTCGTTAAGCCAGGAGTCAAAGGATTTGACGGTTAAGGGTCTATCAGAGGTCAGCGGTGCCGGAAGACTGCGTAGCAAGGCTTCAGCTAGGAAAGGGAGTACTTTGACTTTGTTGCCGGATTTGTGATCATGTGTGAGGATGAGGAGAGCCATGGGTAGAGGGGCTGGTGTGTGGACAGAAAAAGGGATGGCAGGGTGGTCTGTATAGACAAGCGGTTTGGGATTAGATATAGAGACGAGGTCATAGGAGCTGAAGATTGCATCAAGGGTGTGACCACCAGAGTGGTTTGGACCTGTGGCATGTCAGTAGATGTTGAGTGCCTCTAGAGTGTCGACCAGGGGCTGGGTCATGGGGTTGTTAGGCACATCAAACCAGATATTGAAATCCCCAAGTAGTGTGAGAGTTGGGTGATTTACCTGGATAGTAGCAAGTGAGTCACAGAGATTGTTGGCAAAATGCTGGTCGTATCCAGGGGGTCTGTATATGAGTCGGAAGCTGTGAGTGAGAGTTGGTGGTTGGGATAGTTTTACCAGTAGGGATTCACAGTTAGCATTGCATGTCTGGGTTTCGGTGAGTGAGATGGAGAAGTGAGGTTTGTAGAGGATTGCCACTCTGCCACCTCTGGATGGTCTGTTGTGGGAGATAAGCGAGTAGCCAGGGGGGAATGCCTCTTGCGCAACTGGTGCAAAATCGTCTGAGAACCGAGTTTCAGTGATAAAAATTAGGTCAGCGTGGTCAGAGGATAGGAGGTGAAAGATACTGTCTGTTTCTCGCCACAGCGCGGGCATTGAAGAGGAGGCATGTGACTTCATAAGGTGATGTGTTTTCTTTTTTACGTTGGTGGCTGGGAGGGCTCGGTTGGACTGAGGGGGCAGAGGGTAAGATGTCGGTCGTTGCGATGGGGGGGTTTGGTCCATTCGGACTTGGTGCCTGAGGCTGACTAGGGGGTGGCAGTTGGTGTTCGAGACGCAGGTGTTCCTTGAGTGGGTGGTGACTGGGTTAGGTCGGTGGGGAGCGAGAAGAGTAGGTGGGCAGCGGTAGCTATGAGAGAGACGTGGTGGGGAGGGTCAGGTGGTGGACGTGTGAAGTGTGGGGGGTCAGACAAGTTGTGTGTTTTTCAATTCTGGAGGACGTTAGGATTTTAGGTGTACTGAGTGAGAGGTCAAATTCAAGGGGTGGAGGTGGGGAGAGAGGAGGAGAGGGTTTGACGGGGGTAGGAGGTTGGATCAGTGAAGAAGTGGTGAGTCGAGGGAGAGGGCTGGCCACCCTTACCTTGTTTTCTGCGTTTGATTGCAAGGGGGTGTAAGGTAGGGTAGGAGGGTTAGAGGGAAAAGGGGATGAAGCAAGGGTTTTAGAGAGGGCAAGACGCACTACTTTGAGAGAGGGGAAAGTGTTTGAAGAGGGATGTCTGGGGATGGGGGTCGGGCAGGAGCTGAGGGTGTGGGGGACTAGGCGGGAGGGTTTTGAAGTTGTAGAGGGTACGAGGTTGGAGCAGGAGCTGAGGGTGGTGTAGAGCAGGGTCTGGGGGGCAAGGCGGGAGGGTATCGCAGGGGAAGAGGTGGGCACCGAGCTGTGCAGAGTTTGAGCAGGAGCTGAGGGTGGCAGAGAGGGTGGAGTGGGGGGGGGCTAGGCGGGAGGATGTTGCAGGTGAAGGTGGGGCTGAGCTGTGCAGAGTTTGAGGGGAGCAGTTGTTCTCGTGGGACCGTGCGGTCAAGGGAACGCTGGGTTTTAGGAGGAGTGGTGTTAAGGTGGTATGGGACTGCTGTGGGGGGTGGATGGAGTGTGTGAGGGTTGACGATGACTATATTGGTGTGACGTGGACCTCTACACGAGGGTGTGGGTGCTAGTGTGGGTGCTAATGTGGGTTTGGGAGGCTGGTCCATGGGGGGAGTTCCTGAGTGGTTGCACTGATGCTGTGGTAGTTTTGGGGATTTGCTTGTGCTGTTTGGAGCACCAGAGCGCTCCTCTGGCTTGTGAGTTGAAAATTGCTTGGGGTTTATGAGCGGGGAGTAGGGGGTTGTTCTCAGTAAATACCTGGGGGAAGAGAGGGAGCAAGAGGGCTGGATGGGTTGGAATGTGTGGGAGGAGGGTATTAGGCGCTAGTTTTTTGGTGCGCCAGAGCGCTCCTCTGATCGTAGAGTTGGAGGGGGGAATGGTGGTTGGGTGGTGGGCGAAGGGGGACAGTGTTGTATGGGTATTCGAGTGCAGGGGTTGGATGTGGTGAGCCGGTGTGACATGTCGGGTGGTTCATGAACGTAGGTGCTCGTATACAGGACATGCACTGGGTGAGGTGCATTATAGTTTGGTGGGAGGGGGTGGGTGTGGTACAGAAAGGGCAGTGTTGTGGGGGTGGGGAGGCAGTCTTAGTTGTTGTGATATCCCCATCAGGGTGGGGAAGTCAGTCATGGATGTGGGATGTGGCAGTCCAGCAGCTGAGTGAGGTGGGGGGCAGAGAGTAGTTGCACGTCTAGAGGGCTGTGCCCCAAGGTATCTGGGTCGAGGCACCTAAGACTAAGATAAGAGGAAGTGTACTGAGCGATTGTAACGCTCACCTGGTATCCACGGGGACGTCACTCAGCCTGTTCTGACCTCTTACGACCTCGAACCCTTCCCTGCAGTCTACTCTATTGGAGACTGGGCCTAAAACACAGGATTGGTAGAGTTTAACTCCCTATTGTCTCTGTGTGCTTGAACCCCTTTTTCCCTGGGGTCCAACCCTCCCCTTTGATCCACAGCTCACCTTGTTTTCTTGGAAAGTGTGCTCTCCGTCCTGCTTTCAGCGCAGGGGCGCGTTGATTGATGCAGGCTCATTGCTGCCTAGTTACTTCACTGGCAAGAGTCCGACAGGTAAGTATACTGAGTCTTTTGAACAGTTCTCTAACTTCGTTCCTTTCCTTCCTTCGATGATGGCTGGCGTCCGGGGATGGCGACGTGCTGCTGAGGTGAGTAGCGCTGAAGGTGAGTGAGAGCGCGATGCGACCCTTTCTTATTTGTATTGAACTGAGTTCTTTTTCTGTGTCTTTTAGGTGCCGCGATGTTTTCAGCGTGGATGCCGGTTATGAAGAAGAAATGCGGTGAGTAAGCGCGGTATACGGCGCCTCTAGATGTTTCCATGCTAACCTGGAGTGTCTTTTCCCACTTGCAGATGGATGAGAAGTTCCTGAGACAGAGTTCCCCCAGAGCGACTGGGATTCAGGTAAGCATTTGAAGCTCGTACAGTCTTTAAAAATAAGCGAAGATTTGCTGAATGCTTAATAAAGCCTTTTTTCTGTTCTTTTCCCTTTTCCTTAGGAAGCGGCATGCCGCGAACAGAATGACACCACCGAAGATGCCCGCAGAACAGAAGGAGCGATGAATGATGGGAAGAAGCGCCGCAAGGTAAGGCTGTTCCTAACGGTGTTCTTGTTCTTGCAGGAGCTGAGCGCAGAAGAAAGATGCAGGCCTACTGGAGACCGATCCGAACACTATGAGTGTCACGCTGCAGGTGCAGAAAACGCAAAGCATGTTCTTAGCCTGGGCGTGGCTTAAATAGTCTGTGGGTATCCCAGGTGTCTCTGGGCTGAACCACACCCAAAAGACTAGACTGCACATGCAGTTCTGGGAACTTAATATGTGGGGGCATCCATCTTGTCCCCATCAATGCACTACAAGTCCAATCCCCAATGTTATCCTATGGGAGTGAGGGAGTCTGGTGCCACAAGCACCAAGTCTGACTCCAAGTGGGTCTTTGGAGGGATGTAGAGGCCCTTGAGGGCATGTAGGTGATTGTGGCCTGGCTCCAGCCTGACATCTTGGAGGGCTGGGGACATGAAGGGCAGGAATCATGACAGCGATAATGCAATAGTAGCGGCTAGATTTGGGACACCTGGATAGAGGGAGAAAGGGCCTAGCACAGGGGCACATCAATAGATACGATGACAGTAGTAACAGTAACACAAAAGTCGTGTAGTAATCAGAAAGACTAAGTTTTAAATTCCTGGATAGTGCTAGTTTAGCAGAGTCTGGTCGATTCTGATGAACGGTTGTCAGTCACAATCAGGTTGTCTGGGCAGTCAAGCTAGATGTGAGAGGCTGCTATCTGTCACATGTGGCAGGGGTAAAATCAACAGAAAGCAATGTTTGGCTAAGGGCTATCAGAGAACAATGTATTTCTAGTTTAGATAGTATATTTTATAGCAATGTATGGCTGGAGGGTACAGGCTAACTACCAGTTCAAGGCCCTTCAAACTAAAATCAGCACCAAGGGTATTCACTAAATGCCTGGCCCCGGTATAAGCGCATCTATGCCACAAGGGAATCCATGTCTGCTCTTACCTGGACGATTGGCTTATCTGGTCCCGCTCTCATGCCCTGGCAACCCAGCATAAGGTGGAGACCATACACCTTTTGTCTTCGCTCCGATTTTCCATCAATTATTGGAAGTCCTGTGTGGTGCCATTGCAGAACGCACTGTTCCTGGCTGCCGAGATCAACACGATATTGTGTCTGGCGACTCCCTCAGAGGGGAGGATGAAAGCCATCCTGGGGAAGGTCCTGCTGCTGTCCACAGCGTCCATCGCAACAGTCTAGTCCATTAAATCCATGTTCGGCATGATGTCCTCCTGCATCGATCTGGTCCCCTATTGCAGGCTCCAAATGTGGCCCCTGCAGGAATTCCTGGATGTCAAGTGACAGCAGGTCACAGGCTTATGGACGGACAGAATTGCTCTGAATCAGGCATTCCGGCTAGCTCTTCAATGGCAGCCGGTTCGGCCACATCTCACTCAATGGGCCCCCTTCCAGATCCCTCTGTACCAGGCTACAGTCGCTACCAACGCCTCTTGGAGGTTTGGGGGGCGCACACATGACTATCCCATGCCAGAGGCCTTTGGCTCTGGGAGGAGAAGGACTTGCACATAAACGTTCTGGAGCTGCGGGCAATCGCCTGGGCCCTCAAGTTGTTCCAGCCTGAGCTACAGAGGAAGGTGGTGCATATCCTCAGACACCACCAGCACCATGTTCTACATCAGGAAGCAGGGTGGGACACACTCTCCCTTTCTCCCCGGGAAGCCCAGTCCTCGTGGCGCTAGGCCATTCTTCAGGACGGGTTTCTTGTCCCCTTCCTAGCGGGTGTCAAAAACACGATTGCAGAATCACTCAGAAGTGAACAGAGGCCCTAACATTAGATTGACCAGAGTCTCTCGAGTTAGGACCCACCTGGTTCTGGTTCCCTCTGCAGCCGATTTTCCCTTTTTACAATTCACAGTTCTTTGAACTTACTTCAAATGGCCAATTTGCGATTTTCATTCAACACAGTTCAGTTCTTATCCGCGATCCCTTCGACTCACCATCTGTGATGAACCGCTTGGCTTTCATTGTATCTAGAGTCAAGGCTAGCACCACAGTAGCAGGGGTTTCCCCCGCTCCTGCTTATCAGCATAGGCACACTATGTGTACCGTCAACATCTGCTGCAACACACTTGGGCTGTTGTCCTCGGTTTTACGATCCCTTCTGCTGAGTTTTTGCGGGTCTACGTCGAAAAGGACAAGGTTGTGTCTCTCCATCTTAGCCTCTCGAAATTCGCCGCCTTTTTCCTCTTCTTGAACTGCCAGACCTGAATAGCTCTCTCGTCGTGTCGTCTGCCTTGCTCGTACTGTGCTTTTTTGCTCCACCTTTTTATCACTGGGGGGAAAGGAAAGGGGCGTCGGGTGTGTGTGATTTAGGTTGATTGCCTGACCCTTGCGTTGGGACATGTCGGGTAAACAGATTTCATATCAGTCCGTTGTTGATTACAAGGTAAAGAGGTGTTCGAGTTGGAAAAAGAGGGCAGTAGAGTTCTCTTACTAAGGAGTTGGGTAAATTCAGAAGAATGAGATTGGTAGGGGTTGTGGAATGGACGATATTGACCAGAGTTTTTATCGTGATCTGAACTGGGGGGTTGTGGGAATGGTAGTGTGCTGTTGTCAATGCTGTATATTGGTGTTTCGGGACAGAATAACCAGAGGGACGTGGAGGAGAGTAATTGGGAGTATTTGGATAGGGAACAGGAAATCGGGGATTCTGAGAGAGGAGGCTTCTGAATGCAATGGGGTGTGGGATCCTAGGGGATTTGTTATATACAGAGGGGATGATAGATTTGGGTAGGAGAGATTCAATGGTCAAAAGGGGGGGGTAGTGGTGGTACAGCCCACAAAGGTCTCTGGGATCTCACCCTCCTTTCCCTCTTCCCCAGTATATACTGTGTCTCACCAGGGCTATTCCCCCAAGCATAACCCCGGGCTCTTCTACCCAGGTGATCCTCCCTCGCTCGTCCATCCCCAGGGTTGGGATCTGAGGGCGCCAACCTCTCTCCGGCCACCTGAATTGGGGACTCACAAGGTCTTCTTGGGAGAATAACCCCAGGTTTCTCACAGCGTGCAAATACACATGAACAGGTGGCAATCCATCCCCAATGAGAGTCTACAAAATAAATCATAAGACATCCATATATCACCACAACCATACCCGTATGTCATCATCATCACACACACACACAACAGATGCCTCCACACTGATGTCAAACATTGAGTGATGCTGCACACAAAATGGAATATGAAAATCATCCAGTGCACCCTCAAGTAGTCTGATGGTCTCGCCCCCACATGTCTGGCACATTTGCACCCTTCAACCGCAAGCATCAACATGACACAGTCACGCCACAATACACATGACCTGCAATGAACAGATGCCCTGGGAGACATTTTTAAAATCAAATGCGTAGACAGAAAAAGGAACTGCAAAGCGTGGAATGAAGTCATGGAACACCTGTATTGAACCCAACTATATACATGAAAAACAGAGAAGAAATATCGTTGAAGTCTGGCGAAACAGGGTTGAGTCACAGGCCACCTCCTTAGGCATGGTTGCCTGGAGGGGTTGCAGGGTGGCCACCATCTGTTGTTCTACCTCCTGTGCCAACTTGCACGTTGCCTCCAGGATGGCAGCGCGCCTCTGTGCCACCTCAGCCCTGGCCACCATCACCTGTGCCTCCCGTGCTGGCTGCCTCTCTGCTACCAGATGCCTCTGGTATCTATCGCCGGAACACTGAAGACAAAGCCTGCAAGGCCCCCTATCTTTCTCCTGCCTCATAGGTGCCACATGTCTCCTCAGGGCGGTATCCCCTCTCATACACTGCTTCCTCACAGTTGCGATCTGCTGCTACCATGGCCAGTGCACGCTGTGTTGGTATGCCCTCTGACTTGATGACAGTTGTCTGGGGCATAAGGCACCTGCACTGCTCTGAGGTGCCTGTGGTTTTGTCAGTGCCTGGGAAGGCACGGTGACCACCTCATCAGACATTGATGGAACTCCCACCTCGGGCAGGGACGTTGGCTGCAGCAGACTGGCCTCAATGATGGGACTGGTGCACAGAGGGCCATGTTGGGCCCGGAAGGCACCCTGGAGGATGACTGGTGCACAGAGGAGGAAGCGGAAGAGCGAGGCCACAACAGAGAACAGCCCACTGAGCCCACCCTAGCACATTGATGTTGCCAGCAAGGCCATGGGGCGGCACAGCTCAATGTGATGATGCACAAGTATACCACGCGTAGCATGTGCATCATCACGGATGACAGCGGTCCGCCTCGTGCGACCAGCCAGCAGGGGCAGCACATTTCTCATCAGTGAGAAGTAGCTTGGGGCTCTAGGCCCAGCAGGCACGGGACACATGTCTGAACATACCCGTCCCACTTGGGGTGACAAAGCAAAAAGAAAGAGGTGATGAGGCATAACAAGGCCGAAACATGTCTACGGATGCTTGTGGTGTCGTGCAGAACAGATGTGACCTAGCAGTTCGGGCTGGACTGCCCCTTTTGGGGTTGGACCAAGCACGATTTGCATATAGTCTTTCCCCTTCTGTAATGGCGTAGCAGGTGAAGAACAATGGTCTGGAGGGTTGCCCAGAGCAATGCCTGAGGTTATGATTCATTCTAAACCTTCCAGCCATCACCTCTTTATTTTGATTTGATTTGATTTTGAACATTGGTACCAAGCTCCTGAGAGACTTAACTGTATTCAGGCACCGATGGAAATGGCAATGGCCTCAATGAGGCATGAATGAGTCATGTACATAGACCCTACGTAAGCTTACCAACTTCTATTTAAACAGGAAGGTTTTAAGCACTTTCCGAAACCGGGCCAGTGACTGGCAAGCCCTAATCTCCAAAGGTAGCTCATTACACAGTTTGGGCCCATAGACTCCAAACCTCCTATCACCTCTGGAGACGCACACTGTGCGGGGAATGCTCAGCAGCAGCTGGTCTGGGTAGTATCGGCAGACTTTAGCACTGAGATACTCCAGGGCCAGCCCATTTATACACTTAAAGATTAGACATGCCACTTTAAATTTAATCCGGTACTTGACCGCCAACCAGTGCAAGGTTCTGCGCAAAAGGGAGACCTGTTCCCTTTTACCCAGCCGGCCTACCACCCTGACCGTGGCGTTCTGAGCCTTCTGTAAACTATACATTTGCTTGGCCTGGATGCCCGCCATCAAACTGTTAGAATAGTCCAGTTGAGTAGTTCTCATGGCCTCCACGTGGTCTTCCGCAGCTAGGAACAGTTGCACATTCCTGAGCAACCGCAGGGAGTCATAAACTGCCTTACCCTTGGCCCCCACCTGCGCTTCACTTCCTAGGTTCTCCTGCCCCATACAGCCCAGATTATTGATTTTCGAGGCAAATTGTAACTTCTCACCAACGGATGCGGGGGGGTAAATGATTCCCTGGCATTTAGGACACGTTGCTTAGGGCCGAGCAAAATAATCTCAATTTTTGCAGCATTAAGCTGCAGTTGATTGTTGGCCATTCATTTATCAATGTCCCACCAGGCATTGAGTGATCTTAATAAAGGTGTCCTCATAAGGGACATAAGGGAGTACACAAGGGAGTAACTACAAACAAGCAGGACCCATGCGCAACACGCATGCACTGTAGAGCAGTGCACCACATGGCTACTCGCCAGCAGCATCCAGATTCCGTTTCCACTCACAGATCTGAGGTTAACGCTCCGGGTAGAACTTCGCCAGGACCCACATATTCGAGGTGGAAAATGTGCACCTCAACGGTGGCACCGGCCTTCAGCGCTTGCAATGTCTTGGTGTGGATTCTGGACTTGAGGTCCTCCCATCACTTGTGCATGCTCTTGGGGCAGTGGACTGCCTCCCCCTCTGCGTTGATGGCAGCCGTGATGTTCACCCAGATCTGCTTGAGTCCTTCAATTCTCTGTTGCTTTGCTGGGTCGAAGAGGGCATAATAATCCTCCAGGACCTGATCACCGGGATGCCAACTTCTCTGGAGCTGAAGTTGGCAGCCCTCTGCCTCGCTGCCATGGGGGAGCCGCTTGGTGAAGAGGATGATGGTGTAGCCATGGCAACCCCTGAAGCAGGTTTGGGTGCGCAAACTGGTCCTGGAAATGGTCTTTGGAGCAGTGGGGGTGGAATGGAGAGGTGGGAGCCCGACAAGGCAGATGAGGTGATCACAGGGCTGGAAATAGGAGCACAGGCATTGTCAGGTCAGCAGGCTCTCCCTATGCAATGCAGGTGGGCAGCAGGTACTCACTCTGGGCAGGCAGCAGCAAATGGCAAGATGGGATGCAGCACAGGGCAGGAGGAGCCAGTATAATTGGCACACATGCAAGAGGGGCGTCTTCCGTGTTTAGCATTGAAGGAAGCTGAAAATAGAGTAAAGGTCCTTAGCGTGTAAGTTACGTTACACGCAGCGTGTCTACGCGGCACACGACAATGATGGTATTTAAGGGGTGCAACGCACTTCACGGGTTGTGCGTGCGAAGGTACGAAGATGGACGAGCATTGCATACACATATTTGGGGGTGTTACGCAAGCGGTTTCCTTCAGGTAACGTGTACCATATTTTTCTTTTTGGGGGTTGCCTCTGCGCATACACACATGCGTTGTCCTTTCTGAGACCTACGGTGTGCCATATAAACACTATTTGGTTTTGGGGTGCTTCTGCGTATCGCGTACCACTTTTTCCACCTTCCGGAAGCTTTTCGGCTACCGCATATGCAATTTTTGGTTTTGGGGTGCCTCTGCATATCATGTAGTGCTTTTTCCACCTTTTGGAAGCTTTCGTGAACATGATTTCTGGTTTCAGGGTGCCTCTGTATATTGCATACTGCATATTTTTGATTTTAGGGTACATTGGAGCCTTGCTTCAGAATGCATCCACGTAGGACACCACGTAGACTGTTCTTGTCCACATTTTGCCCAGAACAATATACTGATGTGCATTCCACTCATCCATTACATCTGCAACATGAGTGGAAAGGCCCGGAAAGGGAGTAGACAGGGACATGGTGAGGACATATCAGCCCCAGCAGGATCTGGTGTGCCTAGCCCACTGGTGACTCGGCTCCTGGATGTGGACATGGTCGGACATGGTCGGAGGCAGACAGGTGAAGCAGCACCACCTAGTGCCAGTAGGTCCCAGAGGGGATGCCCTGCAGAGCACGAAGAGGCTCCAGCCCAAGACACAGCAGAGGAGATGGGTCCACAGAGTAAGAACCACTTCTCTGATGAGAAGCTCCAGATCCTTGTTGACTGTTAGCAATCACCATGATGAGATGTACCAGCATGCGGGGAGCACCCATACACCAGCACAACAAATGGTGCATTGGTAGCATGACACAGGACTAATCAACGCCATAGGTTATGAGAATCGCACTGCTGAACAGGTCCAAAAGCGGATGAATGATCTCAGGCGAAGGACCAAGCATAAGCTTAAGCTCAGTGCCAACCTGGCCTCTGCACTGGCCACTGGAGGGGGGCCACCAGAGGAGCAGCAGCTGACTCCATTTGAAGAGGCCACATGTCAGTTCATCACCATTGAGCTGGTGCAAGGCGTTGGAGGTGCAGAGACCTTTGAGGACACATGGTGACATTTGTGTGCATCGTATGTGCAGACAATCATGGTTGGCCTACCCATATATGTGTTGCAGTACAGCTGGCTGTATTTGGCACCCATCCTTGGGCAATGCATGTTTGCTACCGAGTAGACTCCTGTCACATGCCCTGTGTTCTGGGAGGTTGCTGTGTGGTTCACATATGTGGCACATGTCAGTGTCACGGGAAACAGCACTGTCTGCTGGCCTTCACAGCTGTACCAGTACTTGCATACAGGGTTTCAATGCCTGAATCATGTTAAAATTACAAGACCACATGACCTACACCCCTGACATGCACACATCACAGATGGAGCACACTTCTGTGTCACGCCAAAAATGCAGCATCCACATGTATCGATCTTTGCAACCTTCTTGTGACCAATCTCTTTGCATTGTACATCAAGTACATGCAATTTATGTTGAACACCAACATCATGGCTGCACATTTATCACGTAATTGATTGTACATGTACTATGCTCTTTATAATAATGCAATGGACCATGAAGACCTGATCATGGTGCAGTCACATTCTGCCAAAATGTCAGTGGTTGGCATGTTGGCTGTATGGTGAGTATGCTGAAGGTGAGAGAATGCATATAGGCTGTGTCCCAATGCATGCACAGGAGCACTTTGCCAAGGACATCACTGTTTGGCATCTCAGTCATGTGGAAAATGTTGCAATGGAGAGTTATAATTGTGCAGTCTACATGTGTGATTTGCCATGACATGGTTATCAAGTACACATTTTTAATAGTGTTTTGTCCATCATATTCCGATGTTGATAGCATCTCTGGATTTGGACGGCGAACTGAGGCCATGTGATGGCCTTTAGCATCACAACGCCCCATGTGTAGTGCTTGTCCCTGGGTCGCGTGTTGAGATGTTTCTTGCATGGCCCATCAGTCATTGTGTATGCCACTTCTGTATGTCTATATGTCCACTAATGGCATGGACAGGATGGGGGTGGTGGGGTGCTGCATGTCAGCTAATGCCACACATCCGTGGCATACATTGCACAGTGTGCCAAGTCACAATGTTAGATGTACGGGTGCCCAAGCATGTTGTTTATGTCTGCACCTTGATGTACATGTTTGTCAGAAAACACATGACTCAACCTGTCTTTCTCGGTCCATGTGCAGGTGATGATGCAGTGGATACAGAAGAGGAGGAGGAGCAACTAGTTCATCAGTCCACCGGTGGAGGCCATGGTGACCTTCACCATGAAAATCCACAGGTGATTATCAGTCATGCTCCTGCCTCTTCGGACTCTGCTGATTCAGATGCAGAACCAGAAGTGAATGCCTCGCAGAAAGAGAACGTGAGTGCACAAATGGGCAGATCATATGGCGCTGTTGAGTCTGTGGCAGTGCAGCAGGCTTCACACGGCCAGTCGGTGTGATCTCCACGTCTGCAGTGGTTATGGCTGCAAGACCTACCTCCCATGTGTTGGTTTCTGGTTCTGGGGCTGATGTCCAACAGAGGGTTGCAGACCTACAGCCAATGACGGGCACATCAGCAACATGCCTGGTCCCTTGCACCACACCGCCCTGGGCCCTGCAAACATGGTGGACATGTGCATACCAGAGATACTGTGTGGCAGAAGCAAATGTGTGCCGCCATCCGGCATGGCGATATGTTGAGTCGTATTGCAGAGGGCATAGATTGCCTGGCTGAGAACATGCCAACACCAGCGGCCCAGGATGTGCCAACGGCTGCAAGACATGCAGCCCTCAAGCCGCTCCCACAGACTGGGTGTTAAGGCCATCATCAAGGGCCGACAGGCTGATCTAAAGTCTGCCGGAGTCCCTGCATTTAGATGCTAGGGCACATAGGGTGGTCCTGAGGCGTGGGATGTTGGCATATCTTAGATCCAATCGCCGTGAGATGATGAGCTCTCAGGCACAAGGACACAGCTCCATGAGGAGATGGATGCCTTGAGGCGGACACTGTCCAAGCAACTTGATGTGTCACGAGTGAGCACACATACCGACTCTGGCCACTCGGGATGAAGCGCATCATGACCTCTCCACCTTTGGGGTGCTTGTGCATGCATCCGTTTCACGGCTGGCCCTGGCCATGAAGACTAGGCCTTGGCACTATGTAGACTGGATCCACCACCACAACCACCTGCATATCCACCGGAGGATGGCGGGCCCAGCAGACAGACGCCTCCTCATCCTCCTCTGCCGTGATGTCCATAAGCCCATGGAGGGATTTTTGATTTTTGTTTTTTTAGTGGTTCACTCATGTGGATATGGACATGCACCATCCCCCTTTTTTTTTGGACCCCAGTCCAGTATGGACATTTTTTTTTTATTTACCTGATCAGTGTGGTCTGATTGTTTTTTTTATTTTTTATTTTTTTATTTTTTGCACCCTTGATCTTGATGGACACATTCTTCTCGTTTTTTACTTCGCCTGTCCAGGATGGAGGCATGTGTTGTTTTTTTCCCCTGTGCGAGATCGGCTGTTCTTTTTTGTTTTTGCTGACCTTGAGAGATTTCCTGTTGCTCCCTCAAGGGAATAATAAGTGCAGTAGTGGAGATGCAGCCATGCACAGTGGTGTGAACTGGCATGTTTGACTTGGACACAACAGGATGACATGGTCAGGTAACAATGGGTTGATGGCGTTTTTGCACATATGTGGAGTATGCATGATTTGCTACTATGGCTGGTGACATACAATGTCCCATGTTATTGCAGTGATCATGATTCATCCAGTGACTGCACTCCATGGGAGGTCCACACTGCACCCATTTGCCTCCCTAGTCTCAATGCCCTCTGCCAGTAACTCCCCTCGATTCACAAATGTGGACGAACAATTTCCTGTGGAGGTGATGAGGGAATAACATTAGGTCAGCTCTGTCAGCAGGTAAGGATGAGTACTGTTAATCATGTAATGTCTGTATTAGTGGTCAACGTGATCTTTGCATTCATTCTCACACATTTTCTTTTCTGGGGGTGTAATCATTTAGTCAAAGTTAATGTCAGCGCAGATGTGTGTTTGTCCACATGCATGTGTGTCTATGTACCCTTGCTTTGTTTTTCAGGGTGCACTTCCACAACAGACAGCCAAATAACGACAATGTGCAGCACTTATCACACCTGAGCCATTGGCAGTATTTGCCACATTCTGGATATACATCCTCATTCAAGTCCTGCATTCTCTGTTCATCTGGACACTGTGTTTTTGGTTGTGTTCAACACTTGCCTCACTGACCCTTTTTTTATGTCTTCTGACTGCCACCCTTCTTCTAGCCCCTGTCCCATGTGTCCTATGGGGCCCTGCAGGTGTTCTCCCTGTCCAGACTACTCTTTGACCTGTGCCAGAGCCCACTCCACACCCTTATCCGCTCACATGACCTGCCCTGCTACAATTCCACGCTTTGCACACACGTCCATTGTCAGGTCAACACGTCCTTGACTGATCCCCTTCATGGCCTTCCCTCTGGTACCACAGATGTGGCCATTTGTCTCCATTGACCCCACATAACAGATTTGGCACACGTGTTGCATCTAGGCATGTACTGGTTCACGCATGTGAAGACTTATCCTTGGCCTCAAGCCCAGGGACCGCATCTCTCCGGCGCTGAAATACCTCTGCTGGCTCCCTGTGGCTGCTAGGATCAAGTTCAAGACCCTCTGCATAGTCCACAAGGTTTTATGGGCCTGAACTATCTACAATACTCTCTTCCTAAATACTCTCTTTCTAGAGGCCTAGTTTTTCCAAGCAGAGATTTGGGGGTAGATGTTTATCCTCTGCAGGTGCCTCCCCCTGGAACAGCCTCCCTGCCTCTCTCTGTCTTGAGCCGGAGCTCCTTACTTTCCGGAAACTCCTCAAGACCTTCCTCTTCTCTTCCTATTTCTCTCTCCCTCTCCCCCGCTAAACTCCTCTTTCTCTTCACCTCACTCACTCCTCCATCTCTCCCCCAACTTTTTTCAGCTTTTGCTGAATGGTTGCCTGGCCCAATCCCAGAGCCTCACAGGTCCCAGGCTCCCTTGCCAGTCTTTGCACTTGCCTCCAGGCCTGCCTCTGCACTATTCTCAGCACTACTGCACTTTCAGCATATGTTCCATGAGAGGGGTAACCCCTCTGCATTTACCTCATGGCCCTGCAGGACTGGGCGCATTTATTCCACCTCCCCCCTCCCTTGCACTTCCGTCTGTACACTTGCATGACCTGAATTTACTATGTCTATTAAGTTCTGTCTGTCCCCCTTTTATCTCCCCTCCATAAACTGGTTGCACTTGAAAAACCTCATGGACTTGCACTAGGAGGAATGCTGTTAGGCCTAGTACGCTAGTTACATTTTGTTAGATCATTCGTTAACCTCAAGGCCTTAGAATGACTACTGTATTCCCTGGCTCCCTTCCTGCCTTGAAGCGCTTTGAAGCACTTCACTTGTGTACAAGCGCTGTACAAATAAACAATTACAATTACACATTACCCCTGATGGACTTTACCTGTGTTCTTGAAACAAGTCACTTGTTTTTGGTATGTTCTTTCAACCTGGATGTATTGCATTGGTTTAGAAATTATTTGTTATTCAAATCCAGCACTGTGAGTGACTGCACAATGTGAGTGTACATTGTGGGCACATGCATGTGGTATGTTGGCAAAGCCCCCAAGATTCTGTTCATCTTTTATCCCTGTAGGTCTTGCCAGTTCCCCCTATGATCCCCGCACAATTACTGGGACTGTCTCATCCAGGGTGCGTGGGCTGTTGGATGGTGAGGCAACAGCTGGGTATTGTCATGTGCATTTCATGCAGTGTTCAACAGGAGTTGGTCTGGAGATGTGGTTGAATGAACCTTTTTGCATGGATGGTTTGGACATGGGTGTCTTTCTGGTTTACATATCATGGTGGGTTACACATGTTTTTTTGTGATGAGGCAGTGATGATTGCCCTTTCACAGGTGGCCTTTGTTTCCCAGTTTGCCCTTCTCCCTCACCCACTATTGTCCTTTCTTACACCCAACAATTTTTCCTATTTTTCCGTCGATGTGCCGTCCAGACCATGGTGCTTTTTACCCCCACTCTTTCTGTCTGTCTTCCTCTCTTCACCACCTTCTCTCTGCACTCACCCAATTTGATGGCCAGCATCCCTCTCCTCGCCTCGCCACCAGCCAGTCTCCTCCTTGTACCACAATTCCCCTATGCCTCCCTCTTTCGCTCTCTACTCCACAGCTACACATTCATCACTCTGTGTCCTGTCTCCTCTTGCCTTCTGACATCCTTCACATTGGCTCCCACACCTGGACCTTGGCCTCATCACTTGGTGTAATTTTCCTCCCCTGCATCCATGGGTGACCCAAAGGCACATGTGACATCTGACCGTGGATGTGTGGAACTTGTATGCCTGCGATCAATGGCCCCACTTGTGGCCGCATCCTGGGGCTGACTGACAACTGTTTCCAGAGTGCATATCGTGCTGTGCTTTAAATCTGTTTGCTTCACTGCCAGTGATTTCTCTGTTGGTGAGATTTGCGGTCTTCAGATTGATCAATGCTCATGTTCTTTTATGTGTACCTAAGCATGTTGACACTGGGTGGTCCCTGGCAGTTGCCTTGTTCCATACAGGAGTTGTCAAGACTATCCAGTGTCCTTAATTTCATGCATTGCATGTCTTTGGTAGCTTAGAATGTTGTTTCACATGATATTCTGTGGATACGAGACAGTTGGGTACCTTGTGCAGTAAGTTGAATGCACTCGGGGGGCACAGGTTGTGGTGGTGTTGATGGCAAGGGAGTCTGGCACTGTGTGGGATTTATATGTTTTGCCTTGGACAGAGGTAAGCAGGTCCAGCTTCATGGGTGCAGGGACACATGGTGATGGGAGTCTGGCGAGTGATTGCTTTCAGGTTTTGCATGTGTCTTGCCTGCCGTGCGGCGTCCAATTCACTCAGCTTTTCATGGCATGTCTAGCCACGCTGACAGTCCACTCATGGTACTTCTACCCCTTCAGGGGGTGCTGTCCCGAGAGAAATCCATACACAGCACAGCATTGCAGCCCATGTTGGGGGATGCCAGGTCCACCACAGACACCAGGCATACACCATTGTCCTGGTGGTGGTGTTTGTCATGGGGACATGTACCATGCACAGTACACAGTTATTTTGCTGCCTGTTGAGAGCTGCTTGGTGCATGTCAAAGCTCTGTGAGAAACCTGAAGGGGTCTCACCCGCTGGTCCCCTGGGATCTGTCATCCAGGTGGCCAGGACACAGCCATCGCTAGTGGATCCAGTTCCTGGGGGTGGACCAGTGGGGGAGGATCACCTGGATGAGGGGTCTTCAGGGAGTGGAAGTGGGACATCGAAGGGTGAAACGCAGTATCCCCTTCCCTGTAACACCTTTTCCCTGTCCTACCAGGTAGGATATCTAGAAGCTCAGCCCCCCTTTCCCGACACAAACACTTTCTCATGTACAGTTCATTGTGAGCGACAACAGCCCCCCTGTCCCAACACAAGGGTCAGGCAGAGTCAGGAAATTACTGATAATTACACACACCTGACTTCCATCACAATTCCCCACAAGGATAAAAGGTGGAGCACGAAAGCACACTCTGAGCAAGGCAAAAAGCACAAGGAAGCAGCAATTCCGAGATGGCATTTTAAACCGAGGAGAAAGTCGGCAAGACCAGAGAGGGGTGCAAGGAGGGAACTACCCTTGACCTTTTAGGAGAAGAAACGCAACTTTCACAAGGCCTCGAAGAAAAGAAACATATGACCGGTAATTAAAGCTGAACAACGTTGCAGTGTGTGTCAAAGGTACACAGGGCACTCCCTCATTGATAGCCACAGCGGGGAGAAGAGATTGCCACCGTGGAACTGTCCTTGGCTCCAACAAAAAACAGCGCCAGTGAACACAGCCAGTGAGTCGGAGAGACTGATAGCAGACCAGACTGTTGTATGCTCAAGGTTGCAAGCCGCAACATTGTATGAGGAAAGATAACTCGATTGTTATGTGATTGAACTTCATGAAACTGAAATAGGTACCAGATACAGAGTGGTCCGGCACCACGCGGGTGCTCATTCGAGGGTCTCTGTTTGGTATACAACTGAGCGTCTGAGAACTATTGAACTGTGAAATCGAAGTGTTCCTGCAGCGGGTCATGCTAAATACCATGCACATTCAAAAGTCTTTGATTGCCTATAAACTGTAATTGGTCTGAGGGAAACTAATTGTATAAAAGGAAGAGGGGGATCCTTGGTGAATCGTGAGTCACCCGAGAAGATATTGCTGTAGCAAATGTGAACCCGACTGAGGGATGCCTACAAACTAAAATTGGTCTGAGCCTGGCTGAGGGAGACTAATTGTATAAAAAAAGGATATGAGCCCAGCTGAGAGGGATTCAGGGTGAAGAGTGAATCGCCCAACTTGAAAATTTGGAAAGGAATTTTTGTTTTTGGTACATCAGGCCCTCTGAATCAAGAGACTTTGAACGTAAGAGACTTGTGCACAGAAAGGCCTGATGTTGGTAAAAGGAACTGTGTTCTCGTGCCAAAGAAGCCCAAGAAGTGTCCTGTGCTAAAAACGTGGGGAAGGGAGGCCAACGGCCTGAACATCCTGACTTATCATTTTGTGAACACTTCTTTCTTTTTTGTGAACATTACCCCCACACTATTTGTAACTTAGCGGTAAGGATTGCCAATAGGATTTTTAGTAAAGGCCCTTTTTATTTGATGAGACTCCACTAGGACAGTATTATTATTATTTGATGGTCGTAGCTTGCTCCCATCTTAGATTTAGGTTTAGATAGGCATTTTTCACACCCCTGACATAGTTCAATAACACCCTTGAACTGTGGTCACTTGTGTCCGTCTTACTTTGATACCATGCCTTCCTTACAGCTCCCTTAAGTTACCGGTACATTGGTCCCCATTCAGTCCAGTCCATATCAGTTCTGCCTTCCCTTCCTCTTGCCTGTTATCTGCTCCCTTTTATGTGTCAGTCTCTTTGACCTATGTTTCCCATTCCTTTCTATTGTCTGCTTGTCTTTTTATGTCAGTTGCCTCTGTGTCTGCCTTACTGTATGCCTGCTGCCTCTTGGATGAGATGCCTTCTGTCGGATCCTGTCTTCACTTCAATTGATGAGATGTTTGCATTCCGTCGTCTTGCAGTCTCCATCATCGGGTCCCCTGCCAGTGTTTTCTGCACTGTCCTGATGCCACGTTAATCATGGGATGTCATATTGTGGCATTGGAAGTGCTTCCTAGGGGATCCTGGGTTTCAAACCTCTCAGTGATCTCTAATTGGTAGACCTCTCACTGTCATTCTGACTCGACCCAGATCAGTGTGTTCACAATGTCCTCTCACCAGAACGAGAGTTAAGTGGTACCTGGTCCTTCACTGCATTGCATTCAGGGAGGTAGGCAGTGTGTGTGTTATGGGTGGGGGAGGTGTCACTGTGTGTGTTTTTTTTTTACTTGCATTGGCCTGGGGTGGGAGGGTCTGGCTGCATGGGTGCAGAGGCACATGGTGATGGGTGGCTGTTGATTTGTTGCTTGAAATTGTTGCATGGCACTTAGGGGGGCAAATGTTGCAGTGTAATTGGGTGCATGGATGTGTTACCTGCTCTCTTTGTGTTTTTATGCACTGAGGCATTCTGCATGCAAAGATGTTTTCTGGTATTGTGGAGGACAGTGCTGTCGAATGCCTGCACGCGACATGTTAGCAGAGAAGGCTGGTTTGTGAGCCTCTCAAGGGGAGGAGAAATACATTAATTCCATGCTATAGCTGCAGCAGGCTCACAAGAGGAAAGGTGTGAGGGTGAGATATGCATCTTCCTTGTAGAGAACTTATAATTTAAAAACATATTTTTTTAACAACTTTATTTTGGTTTGGTTGCATACA